>NC_081552.1:20883765-21483765 GCF_963082655.1 Stomoxys calcitrans
CACAACCTTCTTCTGATTTCTTTTTTAATAAAATTTTGAAACCATAAATCTGAGAAATTTTTTTAAAAAAGTTCAAATTTCGATCATGTGCAGCAAATATTCTACTAAAGTAAAATTTCTGCATTAACTTTAAAAAAGAAAGAAAAACAAGTAAAAAGGCGTTAAGTTCGGCCGGGCCGAACTTTGGATACCCACCACCTCGGATATATATGTAAACCACCTTTCATCAAAATTCGATGAAAATTTCATACCTTATACTCATATGCCTCATACCGATCTGAACTATATACGACACGGATGTCGAAAAGCCGAACATAAGTCGCTGTGTCAAATTTCAGTGAAATCGGATTATAAATGCGCCTTTTATGGGGCCAAGACTTTAAATCGAGATATCGGTCTACATGGCAGCTATATCCAAATCTGGACCAATTTGGGCCAATTTACATAAACATGTCGGAAAGCCTAACACAAAGCACTGTCCCAAATTTCGGCGAAATCGGACAATAAATGCCTCTTTTATGGGCCCTAAACCTTGAATCGAGAGATCGGTCTATATGGCAGCTATATGAAAATCTGGACCGATCTGGGGAAAACTTTAGAAGGACGTCGATGAGCCTAACCAAACTCACTGTGTCAAATTTCAGCGACATCGGACAAGAAATGCATCTTTTATGGCCCCAAAAACCTAAAACCTAGATATCGGTCTATATGGTGGCTATATCCAAATCTGGACCGATCTGTGCGATATTGCAGAAGTATGTCAATGGGCTTAACTTAACTCACTGTTCCAAATTTCGGCGACATCGGACCATAAATGAGCATTTTATGGGCCCAAAACCATAACTCAAGAAATCGGTCTATATGGCAGCAATATCTAAATCTGAACCGATCTGGACCAAATTGAAGAAATATGTCAAAGGGCCTAACACAACTCACTGCCCCAAATTTCAGTAAAAGCGGATAATGAATGTGGCTTTTATGGGCCTTACACCGTAAATCGGAGGGTCGATCTATATGGCAGCTATATCCAAATCTGGACCGATCTGAGCCAAATTAACGAAGGATATCGATGGGCCTTACACAATTCACTGTACCGAATTTCATCAAAATCGGATAATAAATGCGGCTTTTATGGGCCTTAGAACCCAAATCGGAGGATCGGTCTATATGGCAGCTATATCCAAATCTGAACCGATCTGAGCCAAATTGACGAAGGATGTCGAAGGGCTTAACACAACTCACTGCCCCAAATTTCAGCAAAATCGGATAATAAATGTGGCTTTTATGGGCCTAAGACCCTAAATCGGCGGATCGGTCTATATGGGGGCTATATCAAGATATAGTCCGATATAGCCCATCTTCGAACTTAACCTGCTTATGGACAAAAAAAGAATCTGTGCAAAATTTCAGCTCAATATCTCTAATTTTAAAGACTGTAGCGTGATTTCAACAGACAGACGGACAGACGGACGGACATGTCTAGATCGTCTTAGATTTTTACGCTGATCAAGAATATATATACTTTATAGGGTCGGAAATGGATATTTCGATGTGTTGCAAACGGAATGACAAAATGAATATACCCCCATCCTTCGGTGGTGGGTATAAAAACCAAGTTTCTATAAAAAATTTTATATCGAAAAAAATTTCCAAATATAAAATTTTGATTTTGCGCTTCCATAAAAAATTTTATATCGAAAAAAATTTCCAAAAAATAAAATTTTGATTTTGCGCTTCTTTTTTGTGTGGTCACAAAAATTATTTCATTTTGTTTTTGGATTACATCCAGCTAAGACCAATATATATTTATTTATTTGCCTCTCTTTGAAATAGAAACCAACAAAACCCCTTGAAGAGTCACAGTCTTTTTCAATGATCGCGTTTTCGGCCTTTGCCAGAGGCCTCATCAGATTGCGATGCCACCAAAAGATTACATGCTTTCACCTACTCACTAATAAGTGGGCAGTGCAATGGTAGAAGCATGCCCTGCAAATGAAATTGTGGGTCTTGTTAGCCAATCTTTTCTTAAAGCGCAGTAAGAAAAATTTAAAAACCAACAGCCAACATCTTCTTAAAAAGACAACTATCATCAACAACACACACAAAGCCAAAACTTGTTATCCAGACGATCTTTGATTGCCATAGAATAACTTTTCATATGAGCAAATTGCAGCTGCATATATGACGACATGCTGTTCATGCATTCTTTTATTTTTGCATTTCTTTTTTGTGTGGTCACAAAAATGACTTCATTTTGTTTTTGGATTACATCCAACTTAGACCAATATGTTTTTATTACTTTGCACCTATTTCAAATAGCAAAACAACAAAAAATTTATTGAAATTTTAGTTTGAAAATTTGGTTGAAATTTTAATTTAAAAAATTCTTATTTCAGAAATTTTTCAGATAATTAATTTTTAATTTTCAAAAATTTGAAATTTGTCTTTTTATGGTTTCTCTTAAAATTTCTTAGTAATATGTAAATTTTATTTAGTATATTGGAAAAAAAAGGCGCTGCCAACTTTGGCTGGCTTTACATGAAAAAAAAAAAAACAATTCTATGAAAACAACTTTGGGAGTCTAGTTCCAACAAATCTCAATGCCACAAAATTACAAAAATTGTTTAAATGGTTTCAAAAATTTCTCAATCAATTGTCCATGGCAAATTCCTCAGCTGCCACAACAAAAAACTATGTGTGTACCATCTAAAATTTCCCAAAAATCACGCACTCATGAAATTTTATATACACACTTAAATTATTTGGGATCATCTTGTGGTAGTTCCATTGATTTGTTACTTATGACGAAATTTTCAAAATTTTCACACCCTCAACACCGCCCAAACTAAAAGTAAAAAAAAAAAAAAAAACAAACAACGCAGATTTTCTAAATTAACATAAGGCATCTTAAAAATAAGCACTACCTCAAAAAAACGACCTAAATTAAGATTTCATGTAATTCAACATACAAATAGAAAACATGAAAAAAACGAGGGAATGCAGCAAAGGAAAATGTAAAAAATTTAAAAAAAACTTGGCAAGATCTTTTTATCTTCACGAACGTTTTTCTTTTTTAGCAGCCAAGTACAAAGTACAATAAATCAATTGCATGTGATTTAAGAATAAAACGCAGACTTCGATATATAAATCATAGTCACAACAAGATCAAGGGTAAAGCATGTGCTGGCATATTATGTAAACGAAAAATGTGATTTGCTTTTTGGGCGGGGGAAAATTAGGCACTGATGAAATTCTTTGAAATTTTTACATGAAACAAGTAAAAGCGTGCTAAGTTCGGCCGGGCCGAATCTTATATACACTCCACCATGGATCGCATCTGTCGAGTTCTTTGCGCGGTATCTCTTTTTATCAAATTATAGTCCAATTCGGGGCTCAAGAAGCAAAATCGGGAGATCGGTTTATATGGGAGCTGTGTCAAGCTATAGATCGATTCATACCATATTGCACACGTATGTTAAAGGCCATGGGAGAAGCCGTCGTACAAAATCTGTGCCAAATCGGATAGGAATTGCGACTTCTAAAAGCTCAAAAAGTCAAGACCCAAGATCGGTTTATATAGCAGCTATATCAGGTTATTGAACCATACTTCGCACAGTTGTTGGAAGTGATATCAAAACACTATGTGCAAAATTTCAGTCAAATCGGATGAGAATTGCGCCCTCTAGAGGCTCAAGAAGTCAAGACCCAAGATCGGTTTATATGGCAGCTATATCAGGTTATGGACTGATTTAAACCATACTTCGCACAGTTGTTGGATATCATAACAAAACACGTCGTGCAAAATTTCATTCCAATCGGATAAGAATTGCACACTCTAGAGGCTCAAGAAGTCAAGACCCAAGATCGGTTTTTATGGCAGCTATATCAAAACATGGACCGATATGGCCCATTTACAATACCAACCGACCTACACTAATAAGAAGTATTTGTGCAAAATTTCAAGCGGCTAGCTTTACTCCTTCGGAAGTTAGCGTGCTTTCGACAGACAGACGGACGGACGGACAGACGGACGGACATGGCTAGATCGACATAAAATGGCGCGACGATCAAGAATATATATATTTTATGGGGTCTCATACGAATATTTTGAGTAGTTACAAACAGAATGACGAAATTAGTATACCCCCCATCCTATGGTGGAGGGTATAAAAACATAAATAAGTAAAAAGGCGTTAAGTGCCCAAAACCTTAAATCGAGAGATCGGTCTATATGGCAGCTAAAGGGTGATTTTTTTGAGGTTAGGATTTTCATGCATTAGTATTTGACAGATTACGTGGGATTTCAGACATGGTGTCAAAGAGAAAGATGCTCAGTATGCTTTGACATTTCATCATGAATAGACTTACTAACGAGCAACGCTTGCAAATCATTGAATTTTATTACCAAAATCAGTGTTCGGTTCGAAATGTGTTCAAATTTTGACAAATTTTGTTCAGCGATGAGGCTCATTTCTGGTTGAATGGCTACGTAAATAAGCAAAATTGCCGCATTTGGAGTGAAGAGCAACCAGAAGCCGTTCAAGAACTGCCCATGCATCCCGAAAAATGCACTGTTCGGTGTGGTTTGTACGCTGGTGGAATCATTGGACCGTATTTTTTCAAAGATGCTGTTGGACGCAACGTTACGGTGAATGAACACATTTCGAACCGAACACTGATTTTGGTAATAAAATTCAATGATTTGCAAGCGTTGCTCGTTAGTAAGTCTATTCATGATGAAATGTCAAAGCATACTGAGCATCTTTCTCTTTGACACCATGTCTGAAATCCCACGTGATCTGTCAAATACTAATGCATGAAAATCCTAACCTCAAAAAAATCACCCTTTATATCTAAATCTGGACCAATCTGTGCCATATTGCAGAAATATGTCGAGGGACTTAACTTAACTCAATCTCCCAAATTTCGGCGACATCGTGCAGTAAATGCGCCTTTTATGTGCCCAAAAACGTTAATCGACAAATCGATCTGAGCCAAATTGAAGAAAAATTTCGAAAGGACTAACACAACTCACTGTATCAAATTTCGAAGATATCCGACAATAAATGCGCCCTTTATGGCCCCAAAACCTTAAATCGATAGATCGGTCTAATTGGCAGCTATATCCAAATCTGAACCGATCTGTGCTATATTGCAGAAATATTTCGAGGGGCTTAATTTAACCCACTGTCCCAAATTTCGGCGACATCGTGCAATAAATGCGCCTTTTATGACCCCAAAACCTTAAATCGAGAGATCGGTCTAATTGGCAGCTATATCCAAATCTGAACCGATCTGTGCTATATTGCAGAAATATTTCGAGGGGCTTAATTTAACCCACTGTCCCAAATTTCGGCGACATCGAGCGATAAATGCTCCTTTTATAGGCCCAAAACTTTAAATCGAGAGATCGGTCTATATGACAGCTATATCCATGTCTGGACCGATCTATGCCATATTACAGAAATATGTCGAGGGGCCTAAAACAACTTGCTGTCCCAAATTTCGGCGACATCGGACAATAAATGCGCCTTTTATGTGCCCAAAACCTTAAAAAGAGAGAGAGAGAGAGAGCGGTCTATATGACAGATATATCCAAATTTGGACCAATCTGAGCCATACTTCAGAAGTATAACAAAAGGCCTAACACAACTCACTGTCCCAAATTTCGGCCACATCGGACAATAAATGTGCCTTTTATGTGCCCAAAACCTTAAAAGAGAAAGAGAGAGAGAGAGCGGTCTATATGGCAGCTATATCCAAATTTGGACCAATCTGAGCCATACTTCAGAAGTATAACAAAGGGCCTAACACAACTCACTGTCCCAAATTTCGGCGACATCGGACAATAAATACGTCTTTTATGGGCTCAAAACCTTAAATCGACAGATCGGTCTATATGACAGCTATATCCAAATCTGGACCGATCCGGGCCAAATTGAAAAAGGATGTCGAGGGGCCTAACACAACTTACTGTCCCAAATTTCAGCTATAGCGGATAATAAATGTGGCTTTTATGAGTCTAAGACCCTAAATCGGCAGATCGGTCAATATGGCAGCTATATCCAAATTTGGACCGATCTGGCCCAAATTAAAGAAAGATGTCGACGGGCCTAACATAACTCACTGTCTCAAATTTCCGTAATATCGGATAATAAAGGTGGCTTCTATGAGGCTAAGACCCCAAATCGGCAGATCGATCCATATGGGGGCTATATCAAGAAATAGTCCAATATAGCCCATCTTCGAACTTAACCTGCTCATGGACAAAAAAAAAGAGTCTGTGCAAAGTTTCAGCTTAATATCTCTATTTTTGAAGACTGTAGAGTGATTTCAACTGACAGACGGACGGACATGACTAGATCGTCTTAGATTTTTTCAAACGATCAAGAATATATATACTTTATAGGTAAATTGAATAAAACATTTTTCCTTTGTCATTTTTCCTTCTCTCATCACCTACCTTCACATATGAATAGCAATTTTTCTTATGCAAATCTTTGGTTTTCTTGGATAAATTTCTCAAAGTTGCACCAGTGCAGGCACACAAATACTTTAGACTGGCCACTACCATTTTCTCATTCGAATGCTGATGATCCGATTTGGATTTATTCAAATTCGTGACATTATTGGCCGTATCCAAATCGTCACAGGAATGATAAGAGCTAAAGGGACGACGCCATTTCTTGGCTTTCGTTAGCGAGGAGGTGGGCGTTTTGGGCATGCGATCCGGTGTGCTGGTGGGTGTGGCAATGCAACATGGTGTGGATGACTGCCGCTGGGTCAAACATTTCGCAGGTGCATGATGTTTCGGCGACTGAGGCGATGAATGGCAGGTCTTGTGCGATGGCGTATTTGTGGGTGTGGTGGCACTCAGCGGTGAAGCCATCGACGATGGTGGGGCTGGTGGCTTTTTGTCATAGTAGAGGAAATTATTTTGATTATTTGCCGCATAGTCATGATGAAAATGGAAATGTTGCTGCAACTCTTGTTGCAGCTGTTGCTTTTGCTGTTGCAATTGAGCTGCGGCCGCTGCATGCTGATAATGTTGACTGTGATAATGTTGATGAGACGTCTGCTGCGGATTATACGCATGCGCATTATATTGCTGATGCTGATAGAGCGGCAATGATTGCGGCTGTTGCGGCAAATGATGCTTGTGATGATGCTTGCAATGATGCTGATGACTTATGATATGAGTGGCATGATCCAGGGGTGGCATTAAGGCTTTTTGTTGTTGTTCCACCGCAGCGTTTGGTTGAAAGACATGAAATTCCTGAGCATTTGCTTGATATGTAGGATTTTGTGGGCTTTTTAGGACTTTTACAGCAATCTTTTTGTTGGATTTTGTTGAGCATGTATATGAGTTATTAGAGAAATTCTGAAAATGATTGTCCATAATTGTAATAATAGGGTAATGAAACACACACACACACACACAAACACTTGTTTAAAAAATGTTATGGATGACAGCCAAAACTGGGCGTTTGTGATTCATGCATATCGACCACGACAACGTCGCCATGCCATGCCACGCCAACGCAACAGGTGCTCATTTCACCAATAATAATACTTTAAACAAATTTTTCATTTTGTTTTTATTTTCATTCAATAATAACACATCAACATTAACAATAATAACAATAGCAACAACAACAACAGCATCAGCTTCAATAACTAAATTTTTTTTTTTTTCATCTTTCATTTTTTTCTTTTGATGTTTATTTTATGACTCCCCGCCTTTTATTGCAGCTACAAGCAGCAATAAGTAAACATAGGAGGAATTTTTCTCATTTGATGATCAAGAAAATTTGAATATTGTGTTGAAAACCCCAAACAGTTGTTTTTTTTTTTTTTTTTTTTTTTATAATAAAAATATTTTAGGAGAATTATGAAAAATGAATATAACCCTCCTGTGGTGGTGCGTATAAAAAAAATTATCCAAACAATTTAGCATGAATAGTCATATATTTTCTTTATTAATCAACAAGTAAGAGCGTGCTAAGTTCGGCCCTCCACCATGGATAGCATTTGTCGAGTTCTTTGCGCGGCATCTCTTTTTAGGCAAACAAAGAATCATGAATAAAAACTGTAATGCTATTGGAGCTATAACAAGTTATAGTCCGATTCGGACCATAACTGAATTAAATGTTGAACCTCGTAGAAGTCATTGTGTAATATTTTAGTCCATTCGGGGACTCAAGAAGCAAAATCGGGAGATCGGTTTACATGGGAGCTGTATCAAGCTATTGATCGATTCAGACCATATTGGACACGTATATTGGTGGTCATGGTAGAAGCCGTTGTACAAAATTTTAGCCAAATCGGATAATAATTACGCCGTCTTGAGGCTCAAGAAGTCAAGATCCCAGATCGGTTCATATGGCAGCTATATCAGGTTATATACCGATTTGCGTCATATTAAGCGCAGTTGTTGGAAGTCATAACAAAACACCTCACGCAAAATTTCAGCCAAATCGGCTGCAAATTGTGCCCTCTAGCGGCTCAAGAAGTCAAGATCCAAGATCGGTTTATACGGCAGCTTTACCAAGTTATGAACCGATTTGAACCATACTTTGCACAAATGTTAGAAGTGATACCAATACACTACGTGCAAAATTACAGCCAAATCGGATAAGAATTGCGCTCTCTAAAAGCTGAAGAAGTCAAGACCCAAGATCGGGTTATGAACCGATTTGAACCATACTTAGCACAGTTGTTGGAAGGGATACCAGAATACGGACGAACGAACATCGCTAGATCGATTTAAAATGTCATGACGATCAAGAATATATATACTTATGGGGTCTTAGACGCATATTTCGAGGTGTTACAAACAGAATGACGATATTAGTATACCCTTATCCCTTGGTGGTATACTAAAAATAAACAAGTAAAAAGGCGTTAAGTTCGGCCGGGCCGAACTTTGGATACCCACCACCTCTGATATATATGTAAACCACCTTTCTTCAAAATCTGGTGCAAAACTCATACCTTATGCCCCACAGCAGCTATATCAATATATGTTCCGATTTGGACCAAATACTAATAAGTAAAAGTCATAGTTCAATTGTATATCAAAATATTGGTCTTTTTAATAGCTATATCTTCAAATAAACCGATCTGAACTATATACGACACGGATGTCGAAAAGCCTAACTTAAGTCAGTGTGTTAAATTTCAGTGCAATCGGATTAAAAAAGCGCCTTTTATGGGGCCAAGACTTTAAATCTAGAGATCGGTCCATATGGCAGCTATATGCAAATCTTGATTGATCTAGGCCAAATTGCAGAAATATGTGGAGGGGCTTAACTTAGCTCTTTGTCCCAAATTTCGGCGTCATCGGACAATAAATGGCCCCAAAACCTCAAACCGAGAGATCGGTCTATATGGCAGCTATATCCAAATCTAAACCGATCTAAGCCAAATTGAGGGAGAATGTCGAAGGGCCTAACATAACTCACTGTCCCAAATTTCAGTAAAATCAGATAATAAATGTGGCTGTTATGGGCCTAAGACCCTAAATCGGAGGATCGGTCTATATGGCAGCTATATCCAAATCTGGACCGATCTAAGCCAAATTGAGGATGAATGTTGAAGGACCTTACACAACTCACTGTCCCAAATTTCAGCGAAATCGGATAATAAATGTGGCTTTTATTGGCCTAAGACCCTAAATCGGAGGATCGGTCTATCCGGCATCCTATCTATCCAAATGTGGACCGATCTGAGCCAAATTGAAGGAGAATGTTGAAGGGCCTTACACAACTCACTGTCCAAAATTTCAGCAAAATCGAATAATAAATGTGGCTTTTATTGGCCTAAGACCCTAAATCGGAGGATCGGTCTATATGGCAGCTATATCCAAATCTGGACCGATCTGAGCCAAATTGGCGGAGGATGTCGATGGGCCTAAGACAACTCACTGTCCCGAATTTCCGCAAAATCGGATAATAAATGGGGCTTTTATTGGCCTAAAACCCTAAATCGGAGGATCGGTCTATATGGCAGCTATATCCAAATGTGGACCGATCTGAGCCAAATTGGCAGACCATATCGAAGGGCCTAAGACAACTCACTGTCCCAAATTTCAGCAAAATCGGATAGCAAATGTGGCTGTTATGGGCCTAAGACCCTAAATCAGAGGATCGGTCTATATGGGGGCTATATCAAGATATAGTCCGGTATAGCCCATCTTCGAACTTAACCTGCTTATGGACAAAAAAAGAATCTGTGAAAAGTTTCAGCTCAATGTCTCTATTTTTGAAGACTGTAGCGTGATTTCAACAGACAGACGGACGGACATGTCTAGATCGTCTTAGATTTTAACGCTGATCAAGAATATATATACTTTATAGGGTCGGAAATGGATATTTCGATGTGTTGCAAACGGAATGACAAAATGAATATACCCCCATCCGTCGGTGGTGGGTATAAAAATAGTGCAAATTTTATTAAAGCTATAGGGATTGGCCTTGGCATAAAATGATTGCTGTATGATTCTGCTTGAGGCAGACCGCAGGTTCTTTGAAAAGTCGTGATTAACGAGCCCACCACCACAGGATGGGGGGTATACCAACCTAGTCATTACGTTTGTAACACCTCGAATCATTGATTTGCGATCCCTTAAAGTATATACGAGTATATGTTCTTGGTCGTCAAAATGTTAGAAGTGTAACCAGACATGTCTCTCCGTCCGTCCATCCGTCTGAGAAAGTCGCGATAAGGGTCGAACGCGTAAAGCTAGCCGCTCGAAATTTTTCACATATATTTCTTATTTATGTAGATCGATGGGTATTGTAAATGGTCTATTTCGGTTCACATCTGGATATAGCTCCCATAGTGGTCCTTCGATTTGACCTCACACGCCGCTAGAAGCTACAATTGTTGACCGATTAGGCTGCAAATTTGCACATAGTGTTTTCAGTCAGTCTATAATCTGATAGAGCACCCATATAAATAAAACGATTTCCAATTAGCCGTCTACAGCCGATGGGCCATATCGATACATGTTTGGAATAGCTGCCTTTAAACCGATCTTGGATCTTGACCTCTTAAGCTACTAGAGGGCTCAATGCTTTTCTGATTTTACTGAAATTTTGTGAGGGGTTTTATTATGACTTCTTACATATATGCCAAGTATGATAAAAATCAGTTCATAAATTGATATAGCTGCTATATAAATCAGTATCGGATCTTGACTTCTTGTGCCTTTAGCGAGCACAATTATATTGCGATTTGGCTAAAATTTAGCATAAAGTCTTTTGGAATCAGTCCATAATCTGATTTACCTCTTATATAATATGATCTTCCGATTAAGCTTCTTGAGCCTATAGAGGGCGCAATTCTTATCCGATTTTGCTGAAATTCTGTACAAGGACTTTTCCTATGACCTTCAAAATGCTAAATATGGTCTGGATGGGTCTTTAATCTGATATAGCTCCCATATAAATCGATCTCCCGATATAATTTCTTGAGCTCTTATAGGGCGCAATTCTAATCCGATTTGGCTGAATGAATTTTGCGCAATAACTTCTACTATGCAGCATATCAGTCTGACGAGGCCCTTGGCAAAGGCCGAAATCGCAATCATTGCAGCCCACCCTTGATACATTTAACACACCACAAATGTTGAGACCCTTTAAAGTGTTTTTGTTGTTTTGCTTTGAAATAGAAGCAAGAAATAAAAACACATTGGTCTAAGCTGGTTAAACCAACAACAAAATGATCTCCAATATCCAAACCAAGTATGGTCCGAATTGGTCCATAACCTGATATGGCTCCAACAGCATGGATTTTTTATCCATTATTTTTTACTTGCCTATAAAGTAATACTGGACAAAGAACCAGACAAGTGCGTTCCATCGTGGAGGGTTGGTTTTAATTGCTCTCGCTGTTGCTTTTGCTTGTTTCAATTCATACCCTAATTAAAACATTGATGAATAGAACTAGACCTCGTTCATATGGCCTCCTCGCGCACTTTTGCATCTGCCAATACGTTGGACACAATTTTCCATGTTCCACGGTTCATTCCGTTTGCTACACATCGAAATTTTCATTTCCGACCTTATAAAGTTATATATATTCTTGATCGTCGTAAAAATCTATGAAGATCTGGCCGTTTGTCCGTCTATACGTCCATACGTTTGTTGAAACTACACTACAGTCTTTAACAAGTCAAAACGTGTAAAGTTCGGTCGTGCCCAACTTTAGATACCCACCACCATGATTAAATTAGCCAACCTCTTTTATAACAACTCCACTACCATATCCATAGTAATATGAAAATGGGGGCTGGTCTGGATCATATTTGATTCAGGTCCCGAGAACTTTTATACAGATCACGGTTTCAGTGAAATCGGGCAACAAATCCGCTTTTTATCGGATTAAGACCCTAAATTGGAAATCGGTCTATATGGCAGCTTTATCTAAATATAGTCTGATCTGGAGCATACGATGGTCTGATGACAAGAGGTTTAATACAAGTCACTGCTTTGAAATCGGGTAATAAATGCAGCTTTAAAGGGCTTTAGACCCTTAATCGGCAGATCGCTCTATAAGGGCATCTATATCTGAGTAAAGACCGATCTGAACCCTAAAGACCCTGCCGACACGGGATAACTATGAGCACCACACATGCTGAAACTTTGAATTCCGTGGCGTCCATCGAATCACGGGAAGCTTAGCTGAAAGTTACCGAGCGCGTCCGCAGGTTGCGAATAGCAAATGCGGCCGCGGGCAGTCTGCGATTTTCGAGAGGAGAGTCTCTGTGAAGAGTCAGGTGGCACTGGCTCCTAATTAAATACTGAGTGCCAATGGTACTCGAGATGACAAGACGAGTTATTGGCGCCTTCAAATTAGAGCTGGCAAAATATCGATGGCACTATCGATAATCTCGACATTTTATATTTTGTCTGAATATCGATTGATATTTTGCTCCTCAATACTATTGGCAAAGTTAAATTTTTTGCAAAAATAAGCGATCTATAAAGGCCGCTATTTTCACCCGATAGGCTTAAATTTTGTAAAATGATACCTCTCATGACTTCCAACTGTCTTTATTAAATTTTGGTTTTATTCGGTCGGTGCATTGATATAGCTTGTATATAAATCGATCTCTTGATTTTTACTTCTCATTTTCGTTTGAAATATAGTTGATGGGCAATTAACGATAGTATTGATACTATCGATATTTATTTATGATAATATCGAAGATATCGAAAGTTGCGAATATCGATAGTTTGCCAGCTCTACTTCAAATAACCAATGGCCAACATCAGCGTCTGTTCCCAGGTTAGGGGCGGGTGGGGGCGAGCGTCGGATCTTGGAGCAAGCTGCTGGCGAGATGTGCGATCCCACATAGGGCGCTGGGACTGGTCCGCCCCCCGGAAAACTATAAGAATCACTATGAGAAACAAAGAAATAGTAATAACGGACCCCCCTAACGTTGACGACCCACGCAAACGAAAAAAAGACCATGATTTGCGGATCTGCACCTGTCCCTCTATAGAGAAGGTGCAGTATACGCACTGGCGGATGTATTGGGTGTCCGATGGACTGGGCTACTCTATAACTGCAATAACACGAGGCATTAATTTGGCTGTGGATTTGTGGTTAGTCGGAGTCTGAAACTCCTCGTCTCAAGCTTTACTCTGGTGGATGAGGGACTAGCCACAATCCGCATAAAAGCCAAATTCTTCAACATCAGCCTTATGTGTGTCATACCCCGACGGAAGATAACGACGAGCAGACCAAGCATATTTTCTACGAGCGAATATGACTGCTGCCCCGCCCATGATGTAAAAATCGTTCTGGGAGATTTTAATGCGAAGATAGGGAATCTTTGGTCCAACAGTCGGAAAGTTTAGCCTCCACGAGTGACGTCCAATAATGGGTTGAATCACATGACTGTCACCCGATCAAAACACGCGGAACCAAATTGACCACGTTGTGATAGATGGAAGCATTCATTCAGCGTGTTAGATGTACGGTCGATCCGTGAAGCGAATATAGTTTCGTTACCTTGCTGCAGCAAAGGTTCGCACCCGTTTGAACATGGCGAGGAAAGTACACTGCACGGCAGCTGGACATTAAAAAGCTGCAAACACAACAGATGACAACGGCATACTCCACTCGACTGATCCAACTGCTTGATCCGATGATATAATGGCGCAGTGAGAAACCAATCCGTACCGTGGTACCGGATGCCTCCCTCCAAAAAACCCATGGTACGACCAAGAGAGTCGAGATGCTACTGAATCCAAGAATGCGGTTTATAGAGCAACCCTGCAATCAATAGCAACGCAAAGGAGAGGTATCGGGAGATAAGGAGAAAGGATAAACGTCTATTCCGCAGAGAGAAAAAGGAAATGGAAAGACGTGAGTGCGAGCGAATTGAGATGTACAGGAGTCATAATGAATTCCGGAAATTTTACCAAAGAATTAAACCGATAACTTTGGTGCAGACACATCCTCCTGCAGAGACAAAGAAGGAAATCTGGTGACTGACACAGATAGCGTGTGGAGGATATGGAAAGAACATTTGACCCAACTGCTAGTGTTCGACGATGGCGGCGAAGAGGATTCCGCAGAACCAATCACTGATGATGTTATAGAATATTTACCTCCTAGTCAGAATGAGGTCCAAGTAGCAGTGACCCGACTGAAGAGCAACAAAGCAGGAGGAGCCGACGGGTTACCCGATGTAATATTTAAGATCGGAGGCGACATGCTGATGAGGCGTATGCATCAGCTTATCTACGCAATGTGGCTAGAAGAACGCATACCCGATGATTGGAACCTCAGCATACTATTTCCCTCACACAAGAAAGGAGACAAGGCGGAATGTGCCAACTACAGAGGAATAAGTCTCCTCCCCATCGCATAAAAGATACTCTCGAGCGTACAGTGTGAAAGATTAAAACCAAAAATCAATGAGATAATTGGGCCCTATCAATGCGGCTTTAGACCTGGTAAATCCACCCTGAACCACATATTCACACTGCGCCAAATACTGGAAATGACCCGTGAAAGACTGCGTTGGCTAGGTCATGTTCTTAGAATGGATGAAGAAGCTCCAGCAAAGAAGTCTTTTGACTTCTCAATGTGGTACACGCAAACCGAGACGACCAAAACCCAGATGGAAAGATCAAATGGTGGGAGATTGCAGGAAACTTGGTTTCAGAGATTTTAAAATGAGAGCAAAAGATCGAGGCGCTTGGAACAAACTTGGAACGTTAGGCTAGTGGAACAAATGTTCTGTCATAGCCAATTAAAGTAAAGTAACTGCAGTATATGCCAACGGCGTAAAATGTTTGATTTGATGTTCAATTTCTTGAACATTATCAGCAACACCTGGGTGGTTATAGATCAGATTATATTTGGATATAGCTACCACATATATACCGATAACTCGATTTAAGGCTTTAGGACCACAGAAGGAGCATTTATTAATCGATTTCTCACAAATTTTACACACACACTGTGTTGTGTTAGGCCCCCCGCCATTCGTACCGAGTATGGTAAAAATTTGACTTTATTCGGATATTGCTACCATAAATACCCATCTTCCTATTTTAGGTCTTGAGGTCATAAAACTTGCATTTATTAACCGATTTCTCTCAAATCTTCTCATGGTCCCCTCAACATCCGTACTGAGTACAATCTAGATCGGACTATATTGGGATATAGCTCCCATCTATACCCATTGCCGATTTAAGCTCTTAAGGCCATAAAAGGCGACTTTGTTACCCAATTTCACTGAAATTTGGCACAGTGATATGTGTTGGGACTTTCGATATCCTTACTGAGTATGCTCAAAATCGTACTGTATTTGGACAAAGCTGCCGTACATATCGATCATCCGATTTAGGGTCATGGAGGCATAAAAAACGGATTTATGGCCCATCTTCGTTGCATTTTGGTGAAGCAAGTTTAAATAGGCTACTTTCAATTTTTACAGAGTATGATCTAGATCGAACTATATTAAGATACTAGCTGGACAGGTCCCGCTCCGCTGCGCCTTCTTTCACTCCCATATTTTATTTGAGCCCTATATTGGCACGGTCAGGAAAAACGTCCTGTTTGATGGTGCTGGTACGGCCTTGCAGATATTTGGCCCCAATGTGGATATCATATTGGTGCTCTACTCCCAAATTTCTTACATTTGAGCCTTATATTGCTATGGTCGGTGAATATATCCGGTATAAGGGTGGGAGAAGGGCGTCAGTCCCCCTGATACTAAGAGAAAAAAGGCAATTTATTTGAATCCTCTAATGATCTACACTTCCGGCTGGACGGCAGGACGTGACCTAGATACTTGAATCCTTACATCAACATAAGATTGAAAATCTAATGTCATAGACCTTTCGATAAATTCCCACATTATCCCGATCGAACTACACGTCCTATTGAAGGGTACTTAGTGACTTGGTCCCAAATGTGTATATCAGATTTGTAGTCATCTCTCAAAAAACTTTCATTTTATAACCATTTAGGAGGTGACGTTAGACATTCATGCCCGTTTTGGGGGTTTTTGGGTTTGGAGAGGCGCTGTAGACACCTTGGACCAAATTCTTACAACTCAACTTGGACCAAATTCTTATACTCAACTTCCAACCACCTTCCATTTGATGCCCATATTGTCCCTACCGGTAAATATACCCTGTTGAGGAGTTTCTGGGGGGTGGGGGCGCCTCAAATACCAAGCAACACATTTTCATATTAGCTTTTTACTATACTTTTAAATTCCTTCTATTTGATATTCATATTGTCCCAATCGCTTCATATGTCCTGCTGGGGTGTTGTGGGGGTTGGGGAGTCCCCTCAGACACCAAGGAATAAGGCGATGTGAGAATTGATTGAGGATGGGAGCAGCTCATACCATCGCAGTATAATTGAGGCGACAAAGGAAACCTGGAGGAAGGGAAAAGGTTTCCGATCGGATACCTGAGATAAACGTTGAAGTCGAGTGCGAGGCACTGCTGCCATATTGCCATCTGGAAGATCATGTTACACGGATGGATCAAAGCTAGAAGATAGGGTGGGCTTGGGGGTCTACATTGAGAACCCAGGGATTGAGATATGTTTCAGACTGCCTGACCATAATACTGTCCTGCAGGCGGAGATCCGGGCGATCACGGAACGTGTGAGGTGGTGTGCTGCTAAAGCGAGGACTTCGAGTGTGAACATCTTTACCGACAGTAAAATTGCCATAAGGGCAATAACAACCCGGACGATAGGGTCACGAATAGTCTTGCAGTGAGAAGAAGATTAACGCCTTCTCTGAGGATGGCAAAATTCACATCGTTTGGGTGCCGGGCCATAACGGAGTAAGGGGGAATGAAAGGGCAGACGATTTGGCGGTGAAGGCCAGAGGACTGCCGTCAATAAACTTGGTTAACCCGAAGCTTTTCGGGTCGACGCAGTCCGAGTTAAGGGAGTGGGCGACGAATGCGCATTCAATATTGTGGAACAGTGAAACGGTCGTTAGGACGGCGAAAATCCTATGTGGGGATCCAGATTGTGAGAAGACGAGGCTATTACTAAAAGGAAGTAATAAGAAGGTCAGTATAGCTTTTGTTGCCATAACGGGAGACATAGAACTACTTATGTAAAATCGGTGCGGTTAGTTTAGATAGTTTTTAGAGGTTACTTCATAGTTTTTAGAGCGCACAACAAGCCGATTATTGATTTAGGTGTATGCCCATAGTGGCATGGGGCGGATTAATATCTGCACCCTCTGCAACCTAACCTTACCTAAAAATGTCCTGCTGGATGGTTTTGGGGGGTGAAGAGGGGTGGGCGCCTCAGACACTAAAAATAAACTTTTATTTCAGATTTTGCTCTACTTTTAAATACCTGTACCCAAAAGCGGTAAAAGAGTCCTGTTGGGGGGCTTTTGGGGGTGGGGACCCCCCGAATACTTAGGGTGAAATGTGTATACCAAGTTCGTGCTCTACTCTTAAATACATTTCGTTTGATACCCATATTGTCCCAATCGGTCGACATGTCCGTTCGGGTGGGTTTTAGGATGGGTCGTCCCCCCAGGTTATTTGACCATAAGGTGGCAACTAAGATTTTGCTTAAATCGGTGCATCGGTGGCCCTCTTCGGATATCAAAAAATGTCGAACCCTTTTTTCATCAGTGAAAATTTCATGAAAATCGGTTCAGCCGTTTTTGAGTCTATACGGAACAGACAAACAAACTAACAAACAAAGCGCAATAGTTTAATTTTTATATAATATTTGGTTGCCCAAAAAGTAATTGCGGATTTTTCATATAGTCGGCGTTGACAAATTTTTTCACAGCTTGTGACTCTGTAATTGCATTCTTTCTTCTGTCAGTTATCAGCTGTTACTTTTAGCTTGCTTTAGAAAAAAAAAGTGTAAAAAAAGTATATTTGATTAAAGTTCATTCTAAGTTTTATTAAAAATGCATTTACTTTCTTTTAAAAAATCCGCAATTACTTTTTGGGCGACCCAATAGAATAACTGCCATAAATTGCGTAGTTTTTACCCGATTCCACTGAAAATTGGCACAGTGGTTTATGTTAGACCCCCCGACATTCGTAACGAGTTTGGTTCAAATCGGCTTATTCTTTATGTAGATGCTTTGGGTTGCTTCTTTCTAATTTTTTTCAATTTCTTCATACTCACTTACTATTTAAAAGGTTCATATTTAAGTCTGTGTTTCAAAGAGTGCATTTTATTTATTTTTTTTTTAATTAAAATGTCAAAATCGTCGTCATTTCCATTCTAATTCCATTGCCTTATCAGTTAGAGAATAAGACAAGTGGTTTAAACAATTAAATGCAATACAATTATGATTAAAAATGTTCATAGCAACAATAGTCAAATGCATTTCCCTTACAACAAAAAAAAAAAAACCAACAAGTTTAGATGTGCTTGAATAACCGAGGAAATGCCTTCCAATGTTATATCCAATGGCTTAATAGCTTAAATTAAACATTAATTGAAAAGCCTCTAGTAATATGTATATGGGAATATACTTCAAACGCCATATCAAGTAGTTGAAATAAAAAACAAAAAAATGTATCGCCCAAAAAAATTAAACTTGCCCGTAGGTTAAGGCATTTTAACAAGTTAACCAGTTCCCACCCAAAAAAATCGAAACAAACGGTTCATTCTGGTTTCTTAACAGCCAAAACAGTTCAACTCATTGAATTCAATAGCATTTTGAAAATCCACAATATTGAGTGATGACAACTAAACAACTAAACCACTTGAACAACAAATACAACAACACTCAACACGTGTTGTATTGTGTGTAAATTGTTTATTCCATTGATATTCCACCATAAAAAGACCTTTTTGGTAGAAAAAAAAAAAAAAACTTTAAAAAACAAAAAATAAAAAAACAAAAAAAAAATCAATGAGACGCGGAAGCTAACAAAAGCAAAATAAAAAAAAAATCTATAAAATGACTTTTAGCTATCCAGTATTTTTTTCAAGTGGTGACAGCTTGAGCATCTGCTGAGATTAAGAGCAAACCACAGAAAACGACTTTTTTTTATCGGAAATCGGTTAAAAAATAAAGCTTTTATGAGCTTCAGACCCTTTATCTGGAAATCGGTTTTATATGGCAGCTATACCTAAATATAGTCCGATATGATCCATATTTAAGTCGGATATCGGGAGGCTTCAGATAACCCTCTGTTTTAAATTTTAGCGAAATTGGGTAATAAATAAAGCTTTTATGGGCTTCAGACCCTTTATCGGCATATCGATATATATGGCAGCTATATATAAATATAGTCCTATATGGACCATATTTGGACCAGATGTAGGGAGGCCTAAAACTACTCACTGTTTCAAATCTCAGCAAAAACGGTTAAAAAATGAAGCATTTGACCATTAATTCCCAGATCGGTCTACATAGCAGCTGTAACCAAATATTGTCCGATTTGGCCCGTTCAAGAACTTAAACAGCGTACATCAAAAAGACGTATCTGTGCCAAATTTCAGCTCAATATCTCAATTTTTGAAATTTTTGAAAGTCTTACGACGATCCGAAATATATATACGTTGTAGGATCGGAAATTGATATTTCGATGTGTTGCAAACGGAATGACTAAATGAATATACCCCCCATTGTACGGTGGTGGGTATAAAAACCGTAGCTTTTGTTATGTTGTCGATTTTTGTATACCCTCCACCATAGGATGGGGGTGTACTAATTTCGTCATTCTATTTGTACCTTCTCGAAATATTCGTCTAAGACCCCATAAAGTGTATATATTCTTGATCGACACGACATTTTGAGCCGATCTAGCCATATCCGTCCGTCTGTCTGTCGAAAGCACGCTAACTTTCGAAGGAGTAAAGCTAGTCGCCTGAAATTTTGCACAAATACTTGTTATTAGTGTAGGTCGGTTGAGATTGTAAATGGGCCTTATCGGTCCATGTTTTGATACAGATGCCATATACACCGATCTTGGATATTGACTTCTTGAGCCTCTGGAGGGCGTAAATCTTATCCGATTTGGTTGAAATTTGGCATGACGTGTTTTGCTATGATTTCCAACAACTGTGATAAATATGGTGGAATTCGATTCATAATCTTACAAAGCTGTTATATTAACCGATCTAGGGTCTTGACTTCTTGAGCCTTTACAGGTCGCAATTTTTATTCGATTTGGCTGAAATTTGGCACGACGTGTTTTGCTATAATTTCCAACAACTGTGATAAATATGGTGGAATTCGGTTCATAATCTTACAAAGCTGTTATATTAACCGATCTGGGATCGTGACTTCTCGAGCCTCTAGAGAACGCAATTATTATCCGATTAGGCTGAAAATTTGTACAACGGCTTCTCCCAGGATCTTAAACATACGTATCAAGCATGGTCCGAATCAATCTATAGCCTTATACAGCTCCCGTATTAACCGATCTCCCTATTTTACCTATTGTGCCCCTACTTCGACTGTGGTCTGCAACATTTAATTCGATTATGGTGCGAATCGGACCATAACTTGATATAGCTTCAATATCATAGCAATTCTTATCTTTTATCCTTTGTTTGACTGAAAAGAGATCCCGGAAAAAGAACTCAACAAATGCGATCCATGGTGGAGGGTATATAAGATTCGGCCCGGCCGAACTTGGCAAGCTTTTACTTGTTTACTTTTTTTGCTTTCTATTTTCGCTTTTGTTTTCAAAGAAAGGCACCCTATTTAATACTTTATACTGTTACATAGCCATAGGTATGCTTTCCATTTTATCCTTGTTATGTGTACACACATATTTTTCTTGGGTAAACATTGTCATGCCATATCTAGAAAATAAATATGCACAAGGGTTTGCATGTCCCCAAACAGATCATCATGGGTATCTAGAATCTATGAAAATTTCAAGCTGTCCACAACAAAAAGGCTTTGCAGCTCAAAAAATACGTTTGCTAACAAATTTAAACCAAACCTAAAAAAAACCCCTTAAGACCCAGATTACAAGGCCTCTGGGGGCGGAAAATCCAGAAAACCAAAGCTAGCACAGATTTTCTACACTTTTTGACATCAATTGTTTGCTTGCAAGCCTATAGGCTTTAAACCACCCAACCCCCTATAGCCACATGTGGAGCTTAAATGGGCAAACAGCAATGCGAGCATTTGCATTTGTTTTTCTTTTTTTTTCCTGAGAGAAAATTATGAAAAAGTGGTTTCTGGTTTCTGGTGACTGGTGATGATTTGATGTATTTGGTTCACATTTACAAAGTCCACTTGAACGTTTTGTGTTTTGTTGAAATGCATTGACCCAAATTTGAAGCAAGGCAAGCACACTGCGGTACACGCTGTCATTAGAAGATTTTAAATAAAGTGGCAAGTGCATTATGGCATAAAAGTACAACCAGCATTCGATCAAAGAAAGTGACAAAGGGGGGAGGCACGGAACACAAACCCCCCTCAATGATGGTTAGACAAGGAATCACAGTCCAAAACAATGTAGACATGAAATGACCTTAGGCTTTTAAGCGCGGAATGAAAGGTAGGTGGCGACTATAAAATAAACAAAAGATTAATTCAAATGGAAGCCTTTAGGAAATACTCGCACACTCTGAAAACAGTGCCCTCAAAATTCCGTCTTTCCGTCAACAAGGCAATGTGGCACACAACATCCATTTGAACTCACAAGCTAACCCAAACCAGTGTGAGAAGGTAAAGACCATATTCCACGAGTAATTAAAGCGAACGAAATGTAAATTGTTTATAAATCATGCTTTGTGCCTTAGATACCCATAAAAAGGCAGCAAACGCACAGACACATGCAAATAAATTAACATTTAAATAAACAAAAGCCAACAAACAAGCAAACGAATAAAACGCTAATCTTCAATGCTGTTCTCTAGAACAACCCGCCACCAGCCAGTTGTACCGAGTAATTATGTCGATGTCGTTGTTGTCAAATGAAAATAGCACAGCTACCTAATCTCAATAGACTTTTGAACAAAGCATAAACCTGAGCTTAAGAAGATAGAGCGGCGATGGCAGGGGGCCCAGCTACAAGGGTTTTGCGATTTATGGGAAATTGGAACAAGGGAATGAATCAATGTCGAAACGTATGGACGCAATAATAACCATCTTCGTCATCATCCATCTGTCATCCGTCACTGACATCAGTACAGACAGACAGTATAAAGCTCACTACAAAATGTCGTAATTCGAAAGAGCTGGCAACAGCAAAAAAGCCGCACTGCTGGTGATGATGATAATGGTGATGGATTAGAAAGTATTCGGGAGGATAGATTTTAATGCCCATTTTTGTCATCCAAAAAAAAGTAGCTGATAAGGTAAAGAACACCACATGAAGTCCCATGTGCACAAGTAGCTCGCCTTATTTCATATAGAATGCCAAAAGTTCACCAATTTATGTAGCAAAGATATTTTTCGGAATTTTTCTACTTAAAGCCGAATAGAATCCAATAACAAATTTCCAGGAAGCATTGAAAACAAAAATTAAAAGCAACAGTTTCTATTTTAGTTCATTTTCGAAAGAAAATTTTAAATACCAAAGTTTGAAGGAGTGTACTAAACGTAAATGTCATTCCATGATTTCAAGAGTTAAAACAAGTAAAAAGGCGTTAAGTTCGGCCGGGCCGAACTTTGGATACCCACCACCTCGGGTATATATATAAACCACCTTTCGTCAATTCCGGGGAAAAATGCATACCTTATGACCCCTAGCAGCTATATAGAAATATGTTTCGATTTGGACCAAATACTAATAAATACAAGTCATTGTTCATCTGTTTAAAACAAAATTTTGCTCTTTTTAGTAGCTATATCTAAAAATAAACCGTTCTGAACCATAAACGACACGGACGTCGAAAAGCCTAGCATACGTCACAGTGTCAAATTTTAGTGAAATCGAATTATAAAAGCGCCTTTTATTGGGCCAAAGCTTTTCATCGAGATATCGGTCTGGACCGATTTCGACCAAGTTGCAGATACATGTCGAAGAGCCTAACACAACTCACTGTCCCAAATTTCGGCGAAATCGGACAATAAATGCGCCTTTTATGGCCACAAAACCTTAAATCAAGAGATCGGTCTATATTGCAGCTATATCCAAATCTGGACCGATCTGAGCCAAATTGAAAAATAATATCGAAAGTTTTATCACAACTCACTGTCCCAAATTTCGGCGACATCGGACAATAAATGCGCCTTTTATGGGCTCAAAACCTTAAATCGAGAGATCGGTCTATATGGCAGCTATATCCTAATCTGAACCGATCTGAGCCAAATTGGCGAAGGATGTCGAAGGGCCTAAGACAACTCACTGTCCCAAATTTCAGCAAAATCGGACAATAAATCTGGCTTTTATGGGTCTTAGACCCTAAATCGGAGGATCGGTCTATATGGCAGCTATATCCAAAACTGGACCGATCTGGGCCAAACTGGCGAAGGATGTTGAAGGTCCTCAGACAACTCACTGTCCCAAATTTCAGCAAAATCGGATAATAAATGTGGCTTTTATGGGCCAAAGACCCTAAATTGGACGATCGGTCTATATGGCAGCTATATCCAAAACTGGACCGATCTAGGCCAAACTGGCGAAGGATGTCGAAGAGCCTGAGACAACTCACTGTCCAAAATTTCAGCAAAATCGGATAATAAATGTGGCTTTTATGGGCCTAAGACCCTAAATCGGAGGATCGGTCTATATGGCAGCTATATCCAAAACTCGACTGATCTGGGCCAAATTGGCAAAGGATGTCGAAGGGCCTGAGACAACTCACTGTCCCAAATTTCAACAAAATCGGACAATTAATCTGGCTTTTATGGGTCTAAGACCCTAAATCGGAGGATCGGTCTATATGGCAGCTATATCCAAAACTGGACCGATCTGGGCCAAACTGGCGAAGGATGTCGAAGGGCCTAAGACAACTTACTGTCCGAAATTTCAGCAAAGTCGGATAATAAATGTGGCTTTTATGGGCCTAAGACCCTAAATCGGCGGATCGGTCTATATGGCAGCTATATCCAAATCTCAACCGATCTGAGCCAAATTAACATAGGATGTCGATGGGCCTTACACAATTCATTGTCCCGAATTTCATCAAAATCGGATAATAAATGTAGCTTTTGTGGGCCTAAGACCCTAAACCGGAGGATCGGTCTATATGGCAGCTATATCCAAATCTGAACCGATCTGGGCCAAAATAACAGAGGAAGTCGAGAGGCCTAACAGAACCCACTGTCCAAAATTTCAGCAAAATCGAAAAATAAATGTGGCTTTTATGGGCCTTAGACCCTAAATCGGAGGATCGGTCTATATGGCAGCTATATCCAAATGTGAACCGATCTGAGCCAAATTAACAGAGGAAGTTGAAAGGCCTAACACAACTCACTGTCCAAAATTTCAGCAAAATCGGATAATAAATGTGGCTTTTATGGGCTTAAGACCCTAAATCGGAGGATCGGTCTATATGGGGGCTATATCAAGATATAGTCCGATATAGCCCATTTTCGAACTTAACCTGCTTATGGACAAAAAAAGAATCTGTGCAAAATTTCAGCTCAATATCTCTATTTTTAAAGGCTGTAGCGTGATTTTAACAGACAGACGGACAGACGGACGGACATGTCTAGATCGTCTTAGATTTTCACGCTGATCAAGAATATATATACTTTATAGGGTCGGAAATGGATATTTCGATGTGTTGCAAACGGAATGACAAAATGAATATACCCCCATCCTTCGGTGGTGGGTATAAGAACAATTATTCAGCCATTCTAAATTAAAGATTTGCTAAAGCAACTCTTATTCAGCCAGGCTAAATTAAAGCTTTTCTAAAGCAACTCTTATTCAGCCAGGCTGAATTAAAGATTTTCTGAAGAAACTCTTATTCAGCCAGGCTGAATTAAAGATTTTCCGAAGAAACTCTTATTCAGCCAGGCTGAATTAAAGATTTTCCGAAGAAACTCTTATTCAGCCAGGCTGAATTAAAGATTTTCCGAAGAAACTCTTATTCAGCCAGGCTGAATTAAAGATTTTCTGAAGAAGCTCTTATTCAGCCAGGCTGAATTAAAGATTTTCTGAAGAAACTCTTATTCAGCCAGGCTGAATTAAAGATTTTCTGAAGAAACTCTTATTCAGCCAGGCTGAATTAAAGATTTTCTGAAGAAACTCTTATTCAGCCAGGCTGAATTAAAGATTTTCTAAAGCAACTCTTATTCAGCCAGGCTGAATTAAAGATTTTCCGAAGAAACTCTTATTCAGCCAGGTTGAATTAAAGATTTTCTAAAAAAAACTCTTATTCAGCCAGGATGAATTAAAAATTTGGTAAAAAAGCTCCTATTCAGCCAAGCTGAATTAAAGATGTTCTAAAGAAACTTTATTCAGCCAGACTATGTTTTAGAGATTTTTTAAACAAACTCTTTGCTCTCGGAAAACTCTTTTTATCTTTTTAAATATTTTCTTCATGCCTCCGGCAACTACGAACAAATTTTTCATAATTTTAATTGTTTACTGGAATATAGAAATAAGAACAACCAGTAAGGAAGGGCAAAAATTCGGTCGTTGCCGACTGTATAATACCCTACCTGGTCGTCGAGGAAGGCGTTGTGCAAAATGTTGGCAAGATTGGTCAATAAATGCGCTTGCAGTGGCTCTTGAAGTGAAAATCGGGCGATATAAATATATGGCAGCTATATCTAAATCTGGGCCGATTTCTGTAAAATTCACCAGTAATGTTGAAATTTAAGAGAAAATTTTCCTACCAACAGAGAGTCAATGTTTTTTTCCTCTCTCAAAGTTTATGTCACAAATTTATATAACACAAGTTTACCAGTTTATATATTCCTTCAGGATGTCACAGTACTCAAAAATAGCTGACATTACTAGTCATTTATTAGAGAACTGCGCACATACTCCAACATACCTACATTATATTTTATTATTATCACAACCTAACACAGTCATAAACTTTCTCTACAAATTATTACAAAACAAATTGAACAAGCAACCGCACTTAAGCCACCACTCCCCATAACACCCCGTACAAATTTCCCCCCAACCCACACCAAAACTTTTCCGGAGCTGGATGGTGGTACCATCATCACCCGCCACAAACACACACACAAACTAAGTAACATCTGATGATAAACAAATTATTTCTTGTTGATAAATCGGGTGGAAAAATATCCAAATGATTCAGAAAAAACCACGTAAAAATGCATTAAGTTCCGAATTTTGGTTACCCACTACAAAATTTATTATAACACTACTCCACAATAATATACAAATATAGGCCGATCTTAGTCATACTTCGTTCAGGAGCCGAGAAGATCTATACAAGTAACAGTTCCAAATTTCAGCGAAATCGAGTAATAAATGCGCCGTTTATGTGATTAAGCCCTAAATGATCGATCTATATGACAGCTATATCTAAATATGGTCCAATCTGGATCATATTTGGGTTGGATGGCGGGAGTCTTAAAGCAGTTCACTGTTTCATATTTCAGCAAAAACGTAGAATAAAGGTGCCTTTTATGGTCTTTAGACCCCCAAGCGGAAAATCGGTGTCTATAGCAGCAATATCTAAAAATATGCCCTATCTGGGAGTCTTAACCAAATTTCAAAGAAGTCGGGTAATGAATGCGCCTGTTATTGGCCTAAGACCCAAAATCGGCAGATGTTTCGATCGGAAACATTTTTGTTTCGGACATCGGCGGGCCTAATTAAATTCACTATGCCAAATTTCAGCGAAATCGAGCAATAAATGCGCCTGTTATAGGCTTAAGACCCTAAACCGGCATATCGGTCCAAAAATATTCTCCGATGTGTCCCATTCAAGAACTTAACCTGCGAAGAAATACAAATATGTGCGAGATTTCAACTTAATATCTCAATTTTTAAAGACTGTAGCGTGATTACAACTAACGGACGGACATCGTTAAATCGCTTTAGAATTTAGATCCGAAACATATATAGTTTGTAGGGTCGGAAATGAACATTACGATGTGTTGCAAACGGAATGACTAAATGAATATACTCCCTATCCTATGGTGGTGGGTTTAAGAATACGAAATGTGTGGCACAAGCGGATGTTAATTGGGGGGCATTTTCTCTCTCATTTATCAGTAGTGTGAATAGGTCACAGTTATTGTTAGGAGAAAGGAGAGGGTAATGGTTTTCATCATTGACAACCATCGTTTTGCAGTGATACACAAATACTCATTTAACTTAACAGCACAAATGCCTACTTAGGCGTGGGAGGTTGCAGAGAGACAAGAAATGCTGCACAACGAATGAAATGAAATGAGCTGGGGCTGCGAGAGAAGGTGAGCATTCATTATAAACAGCATGTGTGGTGCTTGTTGCTGATGTGTATCATTGGCATACTGCATCCCCTTTGCCTATTATGGATTTTTTTTTTGTTTTTGTTGTATAGGAAAATCGTTGTTTATTTCGATGGCAAATGTTGAGTGAATGGGTGGGAGCATCAAAGCGAGAGAGCAAAATATACCAAAGAACAAGGAAAAGAAAGCAACTACAATAATAACAACACTATTTCTGAATGCTCCAGCGACAATTGTAAGCAAATCTGATAATATTTACTATTGTAGATGTGGAAAAAATTAGCTAAACAGAGTTGCCAAGAGATGACAATAGAAGAATTCCAGAGAAAGATAGTTTTTATGGAAAATTAAACAAAGTACAAACGTGTTAAGTTCGGCCATGCCGAACTTTGGATACCCACCACCAAGGATACAATAATCATTCTATTTTATTATAACTCCACTACTTTATCCATAGTTTTATCTAAATAGAGTCTGGTCTGGATTATATTTTATTCAGGTCACGAAAACTTAAACAAGTAACGAAATCAGCGAAATCAGGCAATAAATCCGCTTTTTATGGGATTAAGACCCTAAATTGGAAGACCCTATATCTATATAGTCTCATCTGATTAATATTTGGGTCAGATGTCGGGAGGCTTAAAACAACACACAATTCCAAATTTCAATGAAATCGTTTAATAAATAAAGGTTTTATGGGCTTCAGACCCTTAATCGGCATATTGGTGTATATGACACCCATATCTAAATACCCATATCTTAAAACAGCTCACTGATTCACAGTTCAGCGAAATCGGGTAATAGAAAAGCTTTTATGGGCTAAACACCCTCATTCGGCAGATCGCTCTATATGACAGCTATATCTGAATACAAACCAATCTGAACCATATTTGAGTCGGATATTGGGAGGCCTAAAATAACTCACTGTTTCTTATTTCATCGTAATCGGATAGTGAATGCGCCTGTTATGGGCTTAAGATCCTTAACCGGCATATCGGTCTACATGGCAGCTATATCCAAATATAGTCCGATTTGGCCCATTCAAGAACGTAAGCTGCATATAGCGTCTTAAAATGTTACGACAATCAGAAATATATATTTATATACTTTGTAGAATCGGAAATAGATATTTTGAAGTGTTGCAAACGGAATGACTAAATGAATATACCCCCTATCCTATGGTGGGTCTCAAGAAATCAAATCGAGAAATCGGTTTATATGGGAGCTCTATCAGGTTTAAACCGATTTGCATCATATTTGGCACAGTTGTAGTGAGTCACAGCAAAACACTACATGCTAACATTCAGCCAAATCGGGCAAAAATTGCGTCTATCAGGGGCTCAAGAAGTCAAATCTGGAGTTCGGTTTATATGGGAGCTATTTCAGATTACAGACCGATTTGGACCGTACTAGGCACAATTGTTGGAAGTCATAACAAAACACTATATGCAAACATTTTAGCCAAATCGAACAAAAATTGCTGCTTCCAGGGGCTCAAGAAGTCAAATCGGGAGATCGGTTTATATGGGAGCTATATCAGGTTATAGACAGATTTGGACCGCACTTGGCACACTAGTTGGAAGTCATAACGGAACACCACGTGTTTTAGGCACAGTTGTTGGAAGTCAAATTAGAACACCATTTACAAAATTCTTCCTTCCAGAGGCTCAAGAAGTCAAATCGGGCGATCGGTTTAAATGGAAACTATATCAGGTTGTAGACTGATTTGGACCATACTAAGCACAGTTGTTAGAACTCATAACAAAACACTATATGCAAAATTTCAGCCAAATCCAACATAAATTGCGCCTTGCAGGGGCTCAAGAAGTCAAACAGGCCGACAACTGTGCCATGTACGGTCCAAATCGGTCAAGAACCTGATGTAGATCCCATATAAACCGAACTTCCGATTTGACTTCTTGAGCCCCTGGAAGCCTCAATTTTTATCCGAGTTGGCTGAAATTTTGCACAAAGAATTCCGTTATAACTCCCAACAACGGAGCTAAATACGGTTTAAATCGGTCTATAACCTGATATAGCTCCCATACAAACAGATCTCCCGATTTTACTTCCTGAGCTTCTGGAAGCCGCAATTAATGTTCGATTTGGCTGAAATTTTGCATATAGTGTTTTGTTATGAATTCCAACAACTGTGCTGAGTACGGTTCAAGTTTTACTCCTTCGAAGTTAACGACATGGCTAGATCGACTTAAAATGTCAAGACGATATATTAGAATATACATACTTTATGTGGTCTTAGACCAATATTTGGAGGTGTTACAAACGAAATAGCGAAATTAGTATACCCCAATGCTATGGTGGAGGGTATGAAAATGTTTGCAGGGCAGTGTTTCGTACGTATATGCATGTACATTAGACCGTCCTATCCTATAAAGGAGACAATTTTTTTTTCTGCATACCCTCCATTTTTCCCCCTTTGGCCCTAATAAACGAAATACGAAATATCATGATAATCGGTTAACGATAACACGTACCGCAACGTCATTCCAAATTGGAGCAAGTAAAAGCATACTAAGTTCGGCCGGGCCGAATCTAATGTACCCTCCACCATGGAGATCGCATTTTTCAAGTTCTTTGGCCGACATCACAGAATTTCTATGCTATTTGAACTATACCAAGATAGGAACCGATAGGGGGACCATCCCAGCCCCAAAAACACCCTTCATTCGGTCATTTTTACCGACCATGGCAATATGGAACTCAAATGAAAGGAATTTGCGAGTAGAATACGAATTTGATATCCAAATGTTGGACCATGTATTTAGGGCATCACCCCTTCCTCAAAACATCCCCCAAAGGGTAAACATTTTTCGACCAAGCCTATATGTGGCTCGAATGAAAGGTATATGAGATTGGAAAACGAATTTGATAACCAATTTTGGGGCAATGTATTTGGGGGACGCCTCATCGTGAAAACTCTCCTCAAAACAATGGCAATATGGGGTTTAAATAAATGGTATTTGAGAGAAAAGCACGATGCTGATATTTTTTCAGGACCAAGTGTCTGGGGGACCACCTCACCCCTAAAACATTCTCAAATCAGATATCATGAGAATACCGGGCTGAAATAAAGTATTTTAAGAATGGAGTACATCTTACATCCAAAATTAAATTCGTAGACCAATAATAAAGGAACTTATATTGCTAAACTGTTTTTCAAGCGATATACTATTTTCGTAGCATGGTAGTTCACTAAAAGCTCATTAATTGTCGAAAATAAATATTAAAAAGAAAATTTTGTTCCATATAAAGTAAAAGAAGGCGCAGCGGAGCGGGCCCTGTCCAGCTAGTAAAGTATATGTATATTCTTCATCGTCGTAAAAATCTAAGACGATCTAGCCATGCCCGTCCGTCCGTCTGTCTGTCTGTTGAAATCACGCTACAGTCTTTAAAAACACAGATATTAAGCTGAAACTTTGCATAGATTCTTTTGTTTTTCAATAAGCAGGTTAAGTTCGAAGATGGGCTATATCGGACTATATCTTGATATAGCCCCCATATAGACCGATCCGCCGATTTAGGGTCTTAGGCCCATAAAAGCCACATTTATTATCCGATTTTGTTGAAATTTGGGACAGTGAGTTGTGTTAGGCCGTTCGACCCCCTTCTTCAATTTGGCTCAGATTGGTCCAGATTTGGATATAGCTGCCATATAGAACGATCTCTAGATTTAAGGTTTTGGGGCCATAAAAGGCGCATTTATTGTCCGATGTTACCGAAATTTGGGACAGTAAAGTGTGTTAGGCCCTTTGACATCCCTCTTCAATTTGGCCCAAATCGTTCAAATTTGGATATAGCTGCCACATAGACCGATCTCTCAATTTAAGTTATTAGCTCCCTAAAAGACGCATTTATAATTCCATTTCGCTGAAATTTGAAACAGTGACATATCCTACATCCGTATCGTGCATAATTGAGATTGGTCTATATTTGGATATAGCTACCAAAAAGACAAATATTTTTTTCTACAAAATTTAACAATGACTTGTACTTATTGGATCACTCAATGTCCGTGCCGAATTTGGTCCATATCGGACCATATTTCGATATAGCTAATAGGAGGGCATAAATTATGCATTTTTCACCAGATTATAACGAAAGGTGGTTTGCATATATACCCGAGGTGGTGTGTATCCATAGTTCGGCCCGGCCAAACTTAACGCCTTTTTACTTGTTATGCCCACCACCGAAGGATGGGGGTATATTCATTTTGTCATTCCGTTTGCAACACATCGAAATAACCATTTCCGACCCTATAAAGTATATATATTCTTGATCAGCGTAAAAATCTAAGACGATCTAGACATGTCCGTCCGTCTGTCTGTTGAAATCACGCTACAGTCTCTAAAAATAGAGATATTGAGCTGAAATTTTGCACAGATTCTTTTTTTGCCCATAAGCAGGTTAATTTCGAAGATGGGCTAAATCGGACTATATCTTGATATAGCCCCCATAGAGACCGATCCGCCGATTTAGGGTCTTAGGCCCATAAAAGCCACATTTATTATCCGATTTTGTTGAAATTTGGGGCAGTGAGTTGTGTTAGGCCCCTCGACTTCCTTCGTCAATTTGGCTCAGAGCGGTCCAGATTTGGTTATAGCTGCCATATAGACTGATCCTCCGATTTAGGGTCTAAGGCCCATAAAAGCCACATATATTATCCGATTTTGCTGAAATTTGGGACAGTGAGTTGTGTTAGGCCCTTCGACATTTTTCTTCAATTTGGTCCAGATCGGTTCAGATTTGGATATAGCTGCCATATAGACCGATCCTCCGATTTAGGGTCTAAGGCCCATAAAAGCCACATTTATGGTCCGATTTCGCTAAAATTTGGGACAGTGAGTTATCTTAGGCCCTTTGACATGTTTCTTCAATTTGGTCCAGATCGGTTCAGATTTGGTTATAGCTGTCATATAGACTGATTTCTTGATTTATGGTTTTGGGCCCATAAAATGCTCATTTATTGTCCGATGACGCCGAAATTTGGAACAGTGAGTTAAGTTAAGCCCCTTGACATACTTTTGCAATATCGCACGAATCGGCCCAGATTTAGATATAGCTGCCATATAGACCGATATTTAGGTTTTAGGTTTTGGGGTCATAAAAGACGCATTTATTGTCCGATGTCGCTGAAATTTGAGACAGTGAGTTTGGTTAGGCTCATCGACGTCCTTCCTTAATTTTGCCCAGATCGGTCCAGATTTGAATATAGCTGTCATATAGACCGATCCATCGACTTAAGGTTTTGGGCCCTTAAAAGCGACATTAATTGTCCGATTTCGCTGAAATTTGGGACAGTGCTTTGTGTTAGGCTCTTCGACATTTTTATGCAACTTGGCCCAAATCGGTCCCGATTTGGATATAGCTGTCATGTAGACCGATATCTCGATTCAATGTCTTGGCCCCATAAAAGGAGCATTTATAATCCGATTTCACTGAAATTTGGCACAGTGACTTATGTTAGGCTTCTCGACATCCGTGTCGTATATGGTTCAGATCGGTTTATTTTTAGATATAGCTAATGTACTTATTAGTATATGGTCCAAATCGGAACATATTTGGATATAACTGATATGGGACATAAGGTATGAATTTTGCACCGGATTTTGAGGAAAGGTGGTTCACATTTATATCCGAGGTGGTGGGTATCCAAAGTTCGGCCAGGCCGAACTTTATGCCTTTTTACTTGTTTTTAATTTAATTTAATATTGTCGCAATTGGTAAACACATCAGTAATTTAACCCCAAAGTTTTATACAAATTTTGTGTCTTTGTGTGTGTTTGAGAGATGCTGACAAAGAGGAGGCTGTGAGCATTCCAAAACTGTGTGGCCTAATCTAGACTTGGAGTGGTCTACCGCTTTGCTGTCACTGGCAAGAACAGACATCTCAGTCATTGTGTCCGTCACGGCAAGTTACTGTCTAATCGGAAAACATGCTGACAGACTGAAGGTTGTCAGTAACGACTATTGCAGAACCTCACAGCTTCGTCGTCGAAGAAGAAGATACTATTGAACAGCTTCTGTGTGTGTCCCGCACTGGCAGTCAGAAGGATTTCCACTTTAGGTTTTCATTTCTTTGAGAACCTGTCTGATTTAGTTCTTGGGTTTTTTAAAGCGATCTGGGTGATTCAACGGTAGGAACTTGAAGGCACATTCCTTTTTCTGTCCCAGTGATATCACAATGGACGAAAACGTCTAAGTGAGTCTGATGGCAGACTGTCGCATAAACCTAACGTAACCTTACCTTGTGTGTTTTGGATTACCATAAGGGGGCATACAAAATTTCACTTAAATAGATGTACCCATCTCCGAGATCTGGCGTTTTTGAAAATTGTGGTTAGGGGTATCCGCCTTCGCGGATATCAAATATTTTGTCACGAATCCAAATCATGCAAAAAACTGAGAATTGAACCAGAAATGCCTTTGGAAATTGTAAAATACGAATCAGGTCTCGGTCAAAATTAAAAGTCGAATATCCCGAAACCAGTGGATATATTGTGGACCTCGAGCGGACATTTTTGTAGGTATTTTTGAGCACTATCCAGCAAAAAAAGAATTGGAAATCGGACCACAAGATCTCGCTAACACCTCAGCTATAACCATTCCAAAACCAAAGAGATATCTTTGCCCGTTCTCGCACTGCACATTTTTTACTATTTTTTTCGATTTTCTAACACTGTGCGTCGTGTCGGCACAGGATATCGTTAAGCGATCGCCATAATATTTCATATTTTGCTTATTGCAATCATATGGAGTAGTCATTGGGCAAAATGTCAGCAAAATCTGATAAGAATTGCGTCCTCTAAAGGCTCAACAAGTAAAATCTAGAGATCGGTTTATATGGGAGCTACATCTTAATATGGCCCATGTACAATGCTAACAGACCTACACTAACAGGAAGTATTTGTGCAAAATTTCAAGCGTCTACATTTACTCCTTCGCAAGTGAGCGTGCTTTCCACAGACAGACAGATGGCTAGAGCGACTTAAAATATCAAGACGATCAAGAATATATACTTTATGGGGTCTCAGACCAATGTTTCGAGGTGTTACAAACGGAATAGGTTAGTAAACGGTTAGTTAGTTAGGGGGTATCCCCATCCTATGGTGAAGGGTATACAAACGAAAGGATATGTATTTCTCTATATGTATTTCGTCTCTCTGGGACGGTCTAATATACATCCATTCACACATGTAGGTAAACAAATAAACATTGCCGTCGACATGTGGGGAAAAATAACAGCCGTATAACAAAAGGAACTAGGTACAAGCATACAGTCTTTCGTACATACATACATGTATATATGGGCTTTTCAGTCAAGTATGAATCACATGAGACACACTCAGCAACAACAACTGTTCAATATTTGTTTTAGTTTGGGGGAGTACACTATGGACATTTGCCCATTTTTTGCTGTTGTTTAGGGTGGCATAACTTTTGCAACTCACTTTTAGTTTATAGAGTATTAGTCGGTAGTAGTTCACCCAACATCATCATTAAGAGAGGAACAACTCACCATGACTCTATGGCCCGCAGAGTACACACCTCGATTAATGCTGCTGCTGCTGTTGCTGCTGCCGGCGGCTGTTGTTTTCTTGCTGTTTGCGTTGTTGCCAAAGGCAAGTGATACATATGCTATCATTGTGTTTAGCACCCCATCGTCACCCCCAAGAAAAGGCGCACGTATGTACGAGGTGTATATGTATCTGTGTTAATGTTTGATTGAGGATGGTTTCGAACTCAGCTACCAAGAGTTCGAAATCTATTTTTGCATTGTCAAGAGCTCCAAAGTAAAATTACCGCCCCGCTAAAACTAAACTAAACACAACAATTACATGAAAGTCTTGAGTCATTTACTGAACCCTTGATAGGTTATGGTCTCCCATCATATCATGTTTCGTTTAATGCTCTGCATATGTTACTTATGTTTACAAAGCAATATCTGATGAACTTTGACATGACATTGGAAGAGGTGAAGTGTGATGGAACAAAATTGAAAGACTTTGGAAAGGTAGCGTTATTGGCGAGAGGTTAAAATAACACTGTGTAACAAAATAAAACTTTTTCGAAAATAAAAGGAAAAACTGCACACATTATGCAAGTAGAGGCAAAACGAAAAAAAATGGGTATCGGCGTTTTGAAAATTCATTTCGAAAAGTAACCAAACAAGAGGGGGTTAGGGAAAATAATTTTGTGTTTTTTTTGCTCAAGTTAATATCGAGATTTTCGCGATATGTGTTATATATACACATTTTTGTTCATTGGCGACTCATAGTCGAATTTGGTAAGGAACGTTTTTGTCTTTGACATCATCCTACTAACATTCATTTTTATTGGCGAATCTCGCACCAAATTAGAAACAGTAATACTTAAAATCTAAAATGTACTTATTATTAAACCCACCACCATAGGATGGGGGTAAACTAATCTAGTCATTCTAGTCATTTTGTAACACCTCGAAATAAAGCATATATGTTCATGATCGTCTCGAATTTCTGATTCGAACTAGCCATGTCCGTCCGTCCGTCTGTCGAAATCACGATAGCGTTGCACAGATACCTTATATTCATGTAGGTCGCTGGGGATTGCAAATGGGCCATATCGGTTAAGACTTGGATATAGCTCCCATATAAACCGATCTCCCGATTTGACTTCCCGAGTCCATGGAAGCCACAATTTTTGTCCTATTACGCTGAAATTGCATAGCGCATAGTGTTCTGTTATGACTTCCAACAACTGTGTCAAGTACGGTCTAAAAAGGTCAATAACCTGATACAGCTCCGATATAAATTCATGGAATGTGTCCACCTATAACTAAGTTCTTAAGATTTGTATGACAAACATATCGCCATGAATTGGAGTGTTTGATATTCGCTCCAATCTGTTCTATAATACATCAAATGTATGGCAAATGTATTTTTCTTTTTTTATACCCTCCACCATAAGATGGGGGGTATACTAATTTCGTCATTCTGATTGTAACTACTCGAAATATTCGTCTGAGACCCCATAAAGTATGTATACTCTTGATCGTCGTGAAATTTTATGTCGATCTAGCCATGTCCGTCCGTCTGTCTGTCGAAAGCACGCTAACTTCCGAAGGAGTCAAGCTAGCCGCTTGAAATTTTGCACAAATACTTCTTATTAGTGTAGGTCGGTTGGTATTGTAAATGGGCCATATCGGTTCATGTTTTGATATAGCTGCCATATAAACCGATCTTGGGTCTTGACTTCTTGAGCCTCTAAAGTGCGCAATTATTATCCGATTGGAATGAAATTTTGCACGACGTGTTTTGTTATTATATCCAACAACTGTGCCAAGTATGGTTCAAATCGATCCATAACCTGATATAGCTGCCATATACACCGATCTGGGGTCTTGACTTCTTGAGCCTCTAGAGTGCGCAATTCTTATCCGATTGGGATGAAATTTTGCACGACGTGTTTTGTTATGACATCCAACAACTTTGCCAAGTATGGTTCAAATCGGTCCATAACCTGATATAGCTGCCATATAAACCGATCTTGGGTCTTGACTTCTTGAGCCTCTAGAGGGCGCAATTCTTATCCGATTGGAATGAAATTTTGAACGACGTGTTTTGTTGCGATATCCAACAACTGTGCAAAGTATGGTTCAAATCGGTTTATAACCTTATATAGCTGTCATATAAAGCTATCTTGGGTCTTGACTTCTTGAGCCTCTAGAGTGAGCAATTCTTATCCAATTTGAATGAATTTTGGCACGTAGTATTTTGTTATGATATCCAACAACTGTGCCAAATATGGTTCAAATCGGTTCATAACCTGATATAGCTGCCATATAAACCGATCTGGGATCTTGACTTCTTGAGCCTCTAGAGGTCGCAATTATTATCCGATTTGCCTGAAATTTTGTACGACGGATTCTCTCATGACCATTAACATACGTGTTTATTATGGTCTGAATCGGTTTATAGCCTGATATAGCTCCCATATAAATCGATCTCTCTATTTTACTTCTTGAGCCCACAAAGGGCCCAATTCTTATTCGAATTGGCTGACATTTTACACAGGTCTCCAACATATAATTTAATTTGGTCCAAACCGGACCATATCTTGATATCGCTCTAATAGCAGAGCAAATCTTTTCTTATATCCTTTTTTTGCCTAAGAAGAGATGCCGGGAAAAGAACTCGACATATGCGATCCATGGTGGAGGGTATATAAGAATCGGCCCGGCCGAACTTAGCACGCTTTTACTTGTTTTCTGTATAAACCTCACTCTCGCCTTTAATAAACAATGGACATATTTTTCGTTATCATCAAACCCATATTCATATCTCAAATTTAAAAGTGGCCCATATTGACATGAATATTCATTGCAATATCAAATATCGCATTCCCATCCTATGCCAGAGAATTTATAGAGTGTTGCATACCAAAATAAAAATATATGAAAATACCCCCTCTCCTACGGTGGTGGGTATAAAAATATTAAGTTTATGATTAGCGCTCTTATAATTATAGCTTAAAATTTATGACGTTTTCTAGCTACTCCAAGTCTAAATACAAAGAGAAATGACGCACATCTTTCATTCCACCAAATAAAAGCGAAAATAAACGAGAATCTGTTTTGCATTGCAAACCAGTTAAGAGCATTATAATCTGAAATTTTGTTTTTGGTCAAAAAAAATTTAAAATATTTTTTTTTTTATTAACATATAAGCGAAACAACTTTTAAACGACTAACCTAAATAAAGCACATGTCAATAGAATCATTAAAAATACAAAAAAAAAAATAAACAAGTAAAAGCGTGCTAAATTCGGCCGGGCCGAAACTTGGAAACCCACCACCATGGAATATGGTACAATTTATGGAAAATAAATTAAGTTGCAGGACATAATTTTATTCTACACTAGCTGGACAGGGCCCACTCCGCTGCGCCTTCTTTCACTCTCTTGTTTTATCTGAGCCCTATATTGACACGGCCAGGAAAAAAGTCTTGTTTGGTGGTGCTGGTACGGCCTTTCAAATATTGTATTTCGCCCCAATGTGGATATCCCAAATTTCTTACATTTGAGCCTTATATGGATATGGTCTGTGAATATGGCCGGTATGGGGGTGTTTTTGGGGGTGAGGTGGACACCCCTGTATATTATTCGTGCTCTAGTCTCAATTTACTTTCATTTGAGCCTCATATTGTCATTATTAGTCTATATATTATGACGGACTTTAGAGCTGGGGCGGCCGCCCTTGACTTCCAACCTTTAATAAGTATACCAAATTTTTGGTGTTCGAGTTATTATAAACAAACTAAATTTCGCGTAAATCGGTGCACCCATCTCCGAGATGTGTGGTTTTTGAAAAAATGGTGAGGGGAGGGTCCCCCCCCCCCCCCATTAAAGTTTGAATGTTGAATGTTACTTCATTATTTTGGCTTTGGTGGTGGAATGGAGTAGCCAAACCCTTTGCCCCAAAAGTGGATATCAGATTCAGACTCTACTTCCAAAAACCACATTTGAGCTACATATTACTATAGTCGGTATATGTGTGTGATCCAGAGGGGAGTTTATGAGATGAATCGTCCCTGAAGCACTTGGCCATAAAACAGATTTGAGCCACTTTCTGCCATAATCCACAAATATGTCCAGTCCCATGCACTTAGCCCTGAAAAATGTCAGTATCGAGCTCTACTGTTGAATTCCTTTTATTTGAACGGTAATCGCAATTGGTTTAGGGGGAGTTTATGGGGTGAAACTACCCTCAAACACTTGGCCTCAAAATTGCATATCAAATTCGTTTCTACTGTTAAATACCTATCATTTGAGCCCCTTATTGCCATAGTAGGCAAGCATTGCCGGTTTAAGGGGAGTTTAGGGGGCGGACTCTGAAATGGTATCAGCATTATGGTAGACCATGATTTTGTTTGTGCCCCATAATGTCAAGCATTTTGAAGTTGGTGATCAAGACATTCAGGATTACGGGTCTCATTCAGATCCACTCTAGTTAATTTTTATACCCACCACCGAAGGATGGGGGTATATATCCATTTCCGACCCTATAAAGTATATATATTCTTGATCAGCGTAAAAATCGAAGACGATCTAGACATGTCCGTCCGTCTGTCTGTTGAAATCACGCTAAAGTCTTTCAAAATAGAGATATTGAGCTGAAATTTTGCACAGATTCTTTTTTTGTCCATAAGCAGGTTAAGTTCGAAGATGGGCTATATCGGACTATATCTTGATATAGCCCCCATATAGACCGATCCGCCGATTTAGGGTCTTAGGCCCATAAAAGCCACATTTATTATCCGATTTTGCTGAAATTTGGGACAGTGAGTTGTGTTAGGCCCTTCGACATCCTTTGTCAATTTGGCCCAGATCGGTTCAGATTTGGATATAGCTTTCATATAGACCGATCCTCCGATTTAGAGTCTTAGGCCCATAAAAGCCACATTTATTATCCGATTTTGTTGAAATTTGGGGCAGTGAGTTGTGTTAGCCCCTTCGACATCCTTTGTCAATTTGGCCCAGATCGGTTCAGATTTGGATATAGCTGCCATATAGACCGATCTTCCGATTTAGGGTGTAAGGCCCATAAAAGCCACATTTATTATCCGGTTTCGCTGAAATTTGGGACAGTGAGTTGTGGTAGCCCCTTCGACATCCTTTGTCAATTTGGCCCAGATCGGTTCAGATTTGGATATAGCTGCCATATAGACCGATCCTCCGGTTAAGGGTCTTAGGCCCACAAAAGCCACATTTATTATCCGATTTTGATGAAATTCGGAACAGTGAATTATGTAAGGGTCATCGACATCCTTCGTTAATTTGGCTCAGATCGGTCCAGATTTGGATATAGCTGCCATGTAGACCAGTATCTCGATTTAAAGTCTTGGCCCCATAAAAGGCCTATTTATAATCCGATTTCACTGAAATTTGACAGAGTGACTTATGTTCGGCTTTTCGACATCCGTGTCGTATATAGTTCAGATCGGTATGAGGTATATGAGTATAAGGTATGAAATTTTTACCGAATTTTGATGAAAGATGGTTTACATATATATATATATATACATATATATACCCGAGGTGGTGGGTATCCAAAGTTCGGCCCGGCCGAACTTAACGCCTTTTTACTTGTTTTTGTATTGTTTATCGGCATGCAAAATCATATTTCAAAGCTACCACTTGGGATACCACATTTTAAGCATACGCAGGGTCTTCTGTATCAATTCCAATTTGAGGGTAAAAAGTGTACTTCTAGGGGAGACAAAGACATTTGATTGCTGTTCTATTCTATCCTGATCGGCCTTCATATATTATTTCATATTATTCATATATTATTCTTAATTCCTTTTTTTGGGTAGGATAGGGGGTGGGGGATTGCCTTCTGACACCTCCTTTCGTTGGAGTACAATATATTCTCGGTCATCCTACATGACAGTCTGACGTTTATTGGGAGGAGAAATATACGAAATCAAAAAATCAATCGGGAGATTCATATGGGAGCTATATCTATATCTAAACCGATATGGTCCATTTGCAATCCCCAACGACCTACATCGATATTTAGTATCTGTGCAGAATTTCAAGCGGCTAGATTTACGCGTTCGACCTCTATCATGATTTCGACAGACGCACTGACGGATATGGCTAGATCGACTCTGAACGTCGAGACGATCTATAACATATATACTTTATTGGGTCTTAGACTAATATTTGGAGGTGTGGCAAACAGAATGACTAGATTAGTACACCCCCACCCTATGGTGGTGGGTATAAAAAAGGAATATTTGATTGAATATAGAACACATTTCAATGTTTAATATATAAATTTTAGGTTCAATTTCAACAATGTGGGATATGCTATAAAGTCTCAAAAGCCAAATTACGCCAAAAAATTTCTACAACCATTTGTTAGAGAAAACGCATTTTTGGAAAATTATCACTAAACTCAATCTTCTATACATTCATAAAAATTCGTTAGTAAAATCAGCAAAAATGTTTGCTGTTATAGCATAAAGTCTGCTGAAAAAGGAACAGCAGTAATATTTTGCTAAAATAGCAAACATTTTCTATTTTTTTCAGACAACTGCCACGGTGGACGCCGCATCGGTTGATCAAAGGAAGGTTTGTAGAAAACTATTCAACAGAGCGCAACCCACAAGGGCGTGGCGTCCATAAGGATGTGCTAAAAAAATACAAGCGTCAGACTAAAAGGGTTCAGAACAAATCCTAAGTAGAATTCTTCAGCTCAGTGGAGGATGTATCTGAAGTCTCTAGGTTAAGAAAGATCCTATCCTTGAAACCTATTACGGTACGATACATTCAGAAGTCATGTGAATGTCTAGTGAAGAATGTCTTGTTTGTGCATCTCAGCCCCATTAAGGATGACACCATTTAATGTACAGAATTTAAGCTGCACCTTATGTATATGGCCACAGCTGTAATGCTCAGAGAGCTTTCTCTTTGGTCACAACAACGCAAACATAAATTTGCCCATGAACATTCGATTGAGCAACATTGGGAAATTTCTCACAATGAGTGCAGACCGATTCAAGTTTAAGCACAATGATAGAGGACCTTCTTTTTATAGCCGACCCCGAACGGTGGCTGAAGTGCGACACCTTTTTTGGGAAGGAGTTTTTTTATGGCTTAGTACCTCAAAAACGTCGCCGGACTACATAACGGGACACATATACCACCTGGGGGGATCCAGATCGTGAGGAGATGAGGGTATTACTAAAAGGACGTAAGGAGGAGGTCAGTATAGCTATTGGTCTCATAACGGGATACATAGGACTACATAACGGGACACATATACCACCTGTTCCGACTAGGACTACATAACGGGACAAAATTTCAGCGTTGGTTCTCCCCGCCTAGATAAGTATTGGTCTATTCGCGCTCCTGTAGAGCCAGTGGACTATCCTCGGATTCAGGCCCCATTTCGAGCCTACGGCCCATCTCATAGTGCCCAACATCTGTGAGCCTTCTCAGTTCGCTCCTGAATGTGACACTTTCAATTCAGTTTCCTGTCCAAGATCACACCTAAATATTTAACATTGGCAGATATCGAAATCGTCTTATTGGGTAAACGTGGGGCCCACCTTCGTCTTCCTCGTGAGACCTCTGGGTCTAGTCCAGTCATATGCCATATGCAAGACTCTTTCTGCCATTCTGCATAGCTGGTTCGTATCCCTACCCCTTAGAAGTATTATAATATAGTCTGCATAGCAGACGGGTTCAAATCCACCTTCAGTCAGCATCCGTAATAGGTTATGTAGCGTGCCTTGCAGTCTCTAAGGACAGGGTCCAACCGGTAATGGTCTAAGGATTAGATCAGTGTGTTGGCTCGCACATTGTTAAAAGCCCCCTCGATGCCAATGCATACCACCAGTGTGTACGTTGTGGCATCGAAGGATTCTTCTATTTTATGCACAACCTCGTGCAGGGCAGTCTCCACCGACCTTGACATAGGCATGATGTTTGTATTTAAGCAGTTCACTGGATGTCATACTCTTTATCATGATGTGCACAATACGTTCCATGATTTTGAGTAGAAAGAACGTAAGGCTTATGAGTCGGTCTGTAGGCCTTTGGTGTCGCATAACTTGCCTTGTCGGTCTTGGGTATAAACACCGCTCTTGCCTCCTGCAGGCTTTCGGAGTATATGCAAGTCCTAGGGACACTGTGAAAATGTTGGCCAGACGAGGCGCCAGATAGTCTGCCTCTTTCTGTAGTAACGCCGCAAATATTCCATCAGGTCGGGGTGACTTGAATGGTTTGAAGCTCCTCAAGGATTCCTTCACCATAAATTCCGTTATCATAAGCCTTCGATCAATGTCATTATTCCAAGATAGCGGTGCTTCCGTGAGTCCCTTCGTAGCCAGTGGAAAATGGATTTTCATCAAAAGCCTCAACATGTCCTCCGTTGTCTCTGCTCTTACTCCCATGTCGTCTAATGATAAGTGATTTTTTTATAGCCGAGTCCGAATGGCGTGCCGCAGTGCGACACCTCTTTGGGGAGAAATTTTTTCATGACCATGCATGCCAAATGCCGCCAGCATTAAAAGGGGATCACCACCGCTTTAAATTTTATCCGATGTTATCGCCAGATTAAGAACGCAGGCGTTCAGCGTTATAGTCGGACATAAGCGGACATAGGCTATAGTGGCACGAATTCGATATACACATTCAAGGCGAAGTGTCCCAACCCTTAAATGATATTAGAGAGTTAAAGAAGGCTCAGCGGAGCGGGCCCGGTTCGGCTAGTAGGCTATAGCTGTACGAATTCGATATACACATTCAGGGCGAAGTGTCCCAACCCTTAAATGATATTGGAGAGTTTAAGAAGGCTCAGCGGAGCGGGCCCGGTTCGGCTAGTTTGGTAAAACTATGCATGTTTTCTTCGTTTTTTTTATTTTTTTTTTTTTCATTTATAATATTTGTACAATGAAGTTGATCGAAAAATGTACTTATGACAATTTTATGAAAGTCAAGAAACCTATGGTGTGCGTTTGTTCATCTTGTTATGAACATAGCTATTCAGGCGTCATCATGTACCATTTCCGGTTCAAAAGAATCACAAAGATATAATGGAAACAAAAAAAAAAGATAAAAGTGCTCGCAATTGTTTAGGACACGCAATTGCTTTGGATTAAAGAGAATATTTTATTAAATGTTGCCACTCAAACGCAACTGGAAACAATTGAGAGGGCAGCATACATGAGTGGGGATACACTGCAGTGATTTGTTAATGTTTAGCATGTTATATGTATTATTGTTAATAACACACTGTTGATGTTGTTATTGTTAATGTTGATAGTACATAATATTTGATTTATCTATAGAAGCTTTTTGGATTTATATAATTTCCTTTGTCTTGTTAATATCAGTGAGATTCGCTTTAGAGTTGTTGTTAGCGACGACACAGAATGGCACATTAATTGGTTTTAGGTATTAAACGTGTTTTTACCATTTGAAAAAGTTTTCCTGGCCCTGGCTGTAATCGACTGTTGAGTCGAGCGGTAGCTTCAACTTGATGACAACGATTATTACGATGATGATCTTTGCGACGCCTGGGAAAGGTGGCAGCGCACGAAGAGTGAGGATTTTGTGTGGGTTTCTTTAAATCATATTTCACAAAATTTAACAAATCCTCGAATTTCTGTCGAAAATTGCTCGTAGACAAAGTGTTGGAGGTGAGTGAAGCCGTCTTGATGCTGTTCTTGTATGGGGGGAGTGTAGCCAAAAAAGTATTTTAAGAAATTCGTTGCTAATGATTTCTTGGAAGGTGGTTGGTTCTTTGATCCCTGATAACTTCTTTTTTCATATGTGAGTATTTCACAATATTTGTTATTTTTTTTGGGGATTTTCCAATGAATTTTAAGGGGGATTCTGTTTTTGTTGTTGTTTTTGGTAGTTGTTTCTTTTTTTGTAATCCTTTGACAGTCTTCCAAAGTTGGGCATGCAACAATCGCAGTCAACTACAGTTGGATTCTATCCTCCCCTTTTATTCGCAAAGAATTTTGAATCTGATTGTGGAGTGGTGACGTTCTTCGTTGATGGTGGTGGTGGGTAGTTTATACAGTACTCTCTCTCTCTCTCCGTTTACTTTGTAGGTGGGTGGTTGTTTGGTCTTTAGGTTGGTTGTTGTGTTCGAACAACAAAGGCGAGTCCCTTTCAAACTAAAAGGCAGCAATTTTTTTTTCATTTACAAAAACAAAAATTCGTCATTTGGTATGAGCAATGCTTGCTGGTATTTGTTGTTGTTGTTTGCTTATATTAAGCCACGGAAAACTAAGAAGGGAAAACTGAGCCGCGACAACGTGTGTAATATTAGACGACGCGCCAGTATTTAGTCAGTTATAGCCTTGCTGGTGGATGTCAAACGAAGGGGGATTTTTGGTTTGGTTAGTTTGGATTTCTAAGGGTTCGTTGCACTCCTTGGCTAAGGGGGGTTTATTTTCAGCTGGCCAGTCTGCTTAATGTTGTTGTTGTTGTTGCTGCTCGCGATGTCTCAAATTGTCAAAGAAGAAATCTTTACAATTGGACATTGAATTGGTCGCAATTCTTTTATGGTTTTTAAACTTTTTATTTTAATTTTTTTTTCTCTTTTGTTTAACGTTTCTTGATGCTGTTGGTGGCCTCCAGAATTATTTTTTGTCAAACATTTGATGCCAACGAAAATTAAATTGATTTTTCTATTAATTGTTTTGCTCTTTTAAAAACAACAAAATACATATAAATTTGTATTCTTTTTGGGGGTAAAATATATATTTTCCTCTTTTTTTTTTGTGTTTCGCCAAAACTTTTTCTTTGCTTGCAAAAATCGCAATTAATAAACAACAACAAAAACAATGCGCACACAAAAATCTTTAGTATTATTTCGAGAATATCTTCTTCAATTCGTTTCGGACCGCCGCGCCGCTTTCGTCAATTGTATGTATTTAACGCGCTCACCGCTGCCAACAAACTAAACAGTAAATGAGAGACAACCAGCGACATCGCACCTAATCACCACTCACCACATGCCTAAAATGCGGGGAGAGAGAATATAAAAAAGAGAACCTCCCCATACCACCCAACAAAAAAAACGCAATAGACAACGCACTCGCAGATCCAATATGAATTTTTTTTTCTGTACTTCTCTATTCATCCGGTAAACAAGCTGACAACAACTGGCAGCATATGTACATGCCATGGATTTTATATTACAGCAGCAAAAACAACAACACAAGGCAATTATATCATGCCTTGATTCTCAGTACAAGCAGAGCAGTAAGTGAACAAACCATTCAATGCAAGGGAGATATTATTTAATTGGGAGAGTTGAAAATAAAAGAGAGAGAGAGAGAGAGAGAGCAAATGCTAATGGGATTTTGTGCTGTTTATGCATTTTATAAAGTGGTGAATAAAGAAAATGCTGTCCGCCTGTATTATTTGCTCATCATTGTTGTAAACGACATTGTTATTACAACATTTCACAGAGGTGGGATGTAGATATGGAACATACAACACTCATTAAAAACAATAAATAAGGAGACAAATATTTACAAAAATTAGAGTAGAAACAAAACAATAATAATTATTATAAAACAAGTAAGAGCGTGATAAATTTGGCCGGGCCGAATCTTACCCTCCACCATGAATCGCATTTGTCGAGTTCTATGCGCAGTGACTCTTTTTAGGCAAACAAAGAATACTGAATAAGAACTGTTGTGCTATTGGAGCTATATCAAGTTATAGTCCAATTCGGACCATAAATGAATGCTGAACATTGTAGAAGACATTGTGTAATATTTCACTTTATTCGGATGCGCTTTATAGGATAAGAATGGACCGATTTAAACCATACTTAGCGCAGTTGTTGGAAGTGATACCAAAACACCACGTGCAAAATTTCAGTCAAATCGGATGAGAATTGCGCCCTCTAGGGGCTCAAGAAGTCAAGACCTAAGATCGGTTTATATGGCAGCTATATCACAACATGGATCGTTTTGGCCCATTTAGGGCCAACCGGCCTACACAAATAAAAATTATTTGTGCAAAATTTCAAGCGGCTAGCTTTACTCCTTCGAAAGTAAGCTTTCTTTCGACAGACAGACGGACGGACCGTGGCTAGACCGACTTAAAATGACATGACGATCAAGAATATATATACTTTATGGGGTCTCAGACGAATATTTCGAGGTGTTACAAACAGAATGACGAAATTAGTATACCCCCATCCTATGATGGAGTGTATAACAAGTTAAAGCGTGCTAAGTTCGGATGGGCCAAATCTTAAGTATCTGCTCATAGGCAAACAAAGGATAAAGGATAAGAATTGCTATGCTATCGAAGCTATGTCAGGTTATGGACCGATTCAAGCCATACTTGGTTTGTAGTTTGGAAGTCATTGAGCAAAATTTCAGCCAAATCAAATAAGAATCAGGAGATCGGTTTATATGGGAGCTATAGCACGTTATAAACCGATTTTGACCATACTTGACTTAGTTGTTGGAAGACAAAACAAAACACTTTAAGCTAAATCGGATAATAATTGCACATTTTAGATGATAAAGAAGTCAAGATCCCAGATCATCTTATATGGCAGCTATACAACGTTATGGTCCGATTTAGATCATACTTGGCACAGTTGTTGGAAGTCATAACAAAACATCTCGCGCAAAATTGCAGCCACATCGTATGAGACTTACGTACTGTAAGGGCTCAAGAAGTCAAGACCTGAAACCGGTTTAAATGGCAGCTATTTTAGATTATGAACCGATTTGTACCATACTTAGTAACATACTAAGCGCTTAGTTTTGTGAAGTCAAATCCGATAAGAATTGCGCCCACTAGAGGCTCAAGAAGGCAAGATCCTAGATCAGTTATATGTCGGCTATACCATAATATGGACCGATATGGTCCGTTTACAATCCAAACCGCATAATATCCCAACTGCTCTAATAAGAAGTAGTTGTGCAAAATTTCATGTACCGAGCTTTACTCCTTGGAAAGTTAGCGTACTTTCGACAAACAGACGAACGTGCAGAGGAAAATAAACTTAGAACATCAAGACAATCAAGAATATATATACTTTGTTAGGTCTCAGATCAATATTTCGATGAGTTACAAACGGAATGACGAAATTAGTTTACCCCCATCCTTTGGTGGAGGGTATAACAAATTAAAAACAAATTCTTAAAGTACATTTTTTATAATTTATTAAATCTTGTTAGCCTTTTTTTAATAATAAAAATAAAACAAGTAAAAAGGCATGAGGTTTGGCCGGGCCGTACCTTGGATACCCCTACTCAGATATCTTCTCTTTATATAAAAAAGTCGCGTGATTGACTAATCACTGCCCAAAACGGCTAAAGCTAGAATAGTGACATTGTGCGCGAATGTTGGTCTTGGGTCAGAGGCACGAGCTAAGGCGGGCGTTGGTGATATTCGTTCGTTTAGGTACTAAAAAGTACCAAACAGTACGAAAATGGTGACAGTTTGGCTGGGGCGAACCAAAAGGGGTAGAATTGTGCGCAATTTTTTGCGCCCAAATCAAAGAGCGTCTCAAAATAATAAAATTTAGCAAAAAAATGTCTCAAAATCTTACCGGAAGTGGGAGAAATAGTACGTTTAGTGGGCACCCCAATTGATACTATTTAATCTTTTTTTTTTGTAAATTTAGACAGAGCTCTGAAAAGTTTTAAATGTTGGTACATTATGTCAATCTAAATTGGGTGGGTAAATGAGTTTTCGGAAATCTGTACATTTGGGTACTATAAAAGTACCAAAAATGTACGAAATGGGTTAGCTTTGCACAGTGCGAACGAGTAGAGCTAGAACTTGGAGATTTGGCTTAAATGATGTCGTTGTGTTGTAATGGGAGTCGAAAGAAAAAATTGAACAGATAGTTCACGAAATGGGAGAGAACGTGCGATTGGTACCGACATTTATAACATTGGTACTTTTTTTACGGATTGAGTTAGAGCTCTGGAATTTGGCATGTAACTACAACTCGGAAATGTTTGATGGGAGACTGAATCTTTTTTTTTCAAAATTCGTCATGTTTGGTACCAAAAATAGTGCGAAATTGTACGAAATAGTATATATTCGGCTACAGCTGTAGTGTTGACAAAAACACCATAAGTTGTACCGAGTTATTGATGCTGTATTCGTTCCAGAATTAGAAAAACCCATACATAAGTGCCGCAATTGGTACTATTTGGTACTTTCTTTACAGATTGAGTTAGAACTCTGAAATTTTGGATACACGTACACTTTAACTTGAGCGACTAAAAGATTTTTTTCAAATTCGTACATTTTGGTACTAAAACGTACTAAATGATACTTTCTCGGTTACTCCCTAACAGTATATATCGGGCGACTAGAAGATTTCTTTGAAATTCGTACATTTAGGTACACAGACGTACAAAATAGTACTTTCCTTACGGATTGAGCTAGAGCTCTGAAATTCGAAATACAGGTACACCTGGAGAGTATATAGAGGGCTAAAACGTACAAAAAGTTACTTTCTTAACAGATAGATCTACAGCTTTCAGAAGATACAGTAACACCTTGACTGTATATATTGAGCGAAAAGAAGATTTTTTAAAAACATTTAGGCACGTACAAACATACAATATTGTACTTCCTTTATGGATTTAGTTAGAGCTCTAAAATTTGGGATACCGCTACACCTTGGGAGTGTATACCGAGCGACTAGAATAATTTTTTGAAATTTGTATATTTAGGTACCAAAACGTACAAAGTTATACTTTTCTTACAGATTGAGCGATAGCTCTCAAAACTAGGATACAGTTACACCTTGACAATATATATTGGGCAACTGGAAGATTCGTTTGAAATACACGTATGTACATTTAGGTACAAAAACGTACAGAATAGTACTTTATTTACGGATTGAGCTAGAGCTCTCAAATACATTTACACCTTTACAGCATTTATTAAGCGACCAGAAGATTTTTTTTTAATTCGTACATTTCGGTACTTAAACGTACGTAATGGTAATTTCTTTACAGATTGAGCTACAGCTGTCAAAATTGTGCTACAGTTACAAGTTGACAGTATTGACATATTGGGCGACTAGGAGATTTCTTTGAAATTAGTATATCTAGATGCTAAATCGTAAAAAGTGGTACTTTCTTTATGGATTGAGTTAGAGCCCTTAAATTAGGATTCAAATTCATCTTGACAGTATATATTGGGCCACTAGAAGAGTTTTCCGAAATTCGTACATTTAGGTAGTGAAAAATTCAAAATACGAAATAATTATTCATCTAAATACTCAATGGTTCAAGTGACACCTTAAACTAAAAACACGTACGGAAAATGGAAAAAGTAAATTCAATACTACTTTAGGTACTTTTACGTACTTCCTTTACGGATTGAGCCAGAGCGTTACATTTTGGGATACAGGTACACCTTAACAGAATATATTGGGCGACTACAAGATTTTTTTGAAAGTCGTACATTTTGGTACTAAAACATATAAAATGGTACTTTTTATTTACCACATTTCGGCAAATCCGTTAAAAATGCACCATTTAAGAATCCATTGCAGCTATATAAAAATATGATCCGATCTGGACCCGAGTGACCTAACACAACTAACTGTCCCAAGTTTCGAAAATATCGGATAACAAATGGCCTTGATATATATCAAGACTACATCAAAATATGATCCCCTGTGCATGATATTCGGGAAGGATATGTAGGGATCAAATGCGACTCCCTGCACCAAATTTCAGCAAAATTGGGTTATAAATATTCCATTTATGGATGATTAGTCTATATGGGTTTAACAAGACTCTCTGCACGAAATCGGGTAATAAATGGGTTTATTATGACCCCAATACCAGATTTTTGCAGAAAATTCCCCAAAGTTTGATCTTTGTAGCTAATATTGTTAAAATTTTCTTTCCTAAAACACTTATAAAATCTTGTTTTCTAAAAAATTAAGTTTCTTCAACTCATTTCATTTTTTAAATTAGTCTCATAAATATTTCATTATTTCATAACTCCCTTCTCTGATGTAACAGCATGCAAAGCCATCTCCATGCTTATGGGAATTAATCTCTTATTTGCTCTCTCTCTATTTCTCCAACTTAAATTACTTATTGGTTTTGTTTTTGGGGTTGTTTATTATTTACATCCCGTCACTCAGTTTGCTGATGTTCTCCCATATCCATATATGCGAAGCCCCCATTTCATGGTGAATTTACCTCTCTTCTATTCTCAAATTGTTTGTGTTTTATAAGTAAGGTTTGCTTTTGTGTCTGGTCTGGTTTGCCGAAGCCCTAAACTAGAACAAATAAAAATACATTTTTTTAAAGCGGAAATGCAAATTGTATATCAACATAATACTATGCATCGTTTCTTTAAAAAGTGTTAATTTTCAAAATGCAAAAGAACTTGCCTAAGTTTAAGAAACTAAATTTAGAGAAATTTGGTGATTATTCAAATGTTCCCATTGTCTTAATAGGGTGACTCAAAGCTAAGATAAAATTAATAATGTGGTAACATTATAGCAGAAGGCGGTAGAAAAATTAAGAAAATAAGAAACATTTTATTTCAATTTAATGTATTTTATTTTGTTCTGTTCTTCTTTTATTTTATTTTATTTTATTTTATTTTATTTTATTTTATTTTATTTTATTTTATTTTATTTTATTTTATTTTATTTTATTTTATTTTATTTTATTTTATTTTATTTTATTTTATTTTATTTTATTTTATTTTATTTTATTTTATTTTATTTTATTTTATTTTATTTTATTTTATTTTATTTTATTTTATTTTATTTTATTTTATTTTATTTTATTTTATTTTATTTTATTTTATTTTATTTTATTTTATTTTATTTTATTTTATTTTATTTTATTTTATTTTATTTTATTTTATTTTATTTTATTTTATTTTATTTTATTTTATTTTATTTTATTTTATTTTATTTTATTTTATTTTATTTTATTTTATTTTATTTTATTTTATTTTATTTTATTTTATTTTATTTTATTTTATTTTATTTTATTTTATTTTATTTTATTTTATTTTATTTTATTTTATTTTATTTTATTTTATTTTATTTTATTATACCCTCCACCATAAGATGGGGGGTATACTAATTTCGTCATTCTGTTTGTAACTACTCGAAATATTCGTCTGAGACCCCATAAAGTATATATATTCTTGATCGTCGTGAAATTTTATGTCGATCTAGCCATGTCCGTCCGTCTGTCCGTCCGTCCGTCCGTCCGTCCGTCCGTCTGTCTGTCGAAAGCACGCTAACTTCCGAAGGAGTAAAGCTAGCCGCTTGAAATTTTGCATAAATACTTCTTGTTAGTGTAGGTCGGTTGGTATTGTAAATGGGCCATATCGGTCCATGTTTTGATATAGCTGCCATATAAACCGATCTTGGGTTTTGACTTCTTGAGCCTCTAGAGTGCGCAATTCTTATCCGATTGGAATGAAATTTTGCACGACGTGTTTTGTTATGATATCCAACAACTGTGCCAAGTATGGTTCAAATCGGTTCATAACCTGAAATAGCTGCCATATAAACCGATCTGGGGTCTTGACTTCTTGAGCCTCTAGCGTGCGCAATTCTTATCCGATCAGAATGAAATTTTGCACGACGTGTTTTGTTATGATATCCAACAACTGTGCCAAGTATGGTTCAAATCGGTTTATAACCTGATTTAGCTGCCATATAAATCGATCTTGGGTCTTGACTTCTTGAGCCTCTAGAGTGCGCAATTCTTATCCGATTGGAATGAAATTTTGCACGACGTGTTTTGTTATGATACCCAACAACTCTGCCAAGTATGGTTCAAATCGGTCCATAACCTGATATAGCTGCCATATAAAGCGATCTGGGGTCTTGACTTCTTGAGCCTCTAGAGAGCACAATTCTTATCCGATTTGAATGAATTTTTGCACCAAGTATTTCGTTATAATATCCAACAACTGTGCTAAGTATAGTTGAAATCGGTCCATAACCTGATATAGCTCTCATATAAACAGATCTGGGGATTTGACTTCTTGAGCTTCTAGAGGGCGCAATTCCTATCCGATTTGGCTGAAATTTTGCATGACGTATTTTTACTTTCAACAACTGTGTCAAATAAGGTTCAAATCGGTTCATAACCTGATATAGCTGCCATATAAACCGATCTGGGATCTTGACTTCTTGACCCCTAGAAGTCGCAATTATTATCCGATTTGCCTGAAATTTTGTACGACGGATCCTCTCATGACCATCAACAAACGTGTTTATGATGGTCTGAATCGGTCTATAGCCCGATACAGATCCCATATAAATCGTTCTCTCTATTTTATTTCGTGAGCCCCAATGGGCGCAATTCTTATACGAATTGGCTGAAATTTTACACAGGTCTCCAAGATATAATTTATTTGTGGTCCGAACCGGACCATATCTTGATATCGTTTTAATAGCAGAGCAACTCTTTTCTTATATCCTTTTTTGCCTATGAAGAGATGCCGGGAAAAGAAGTCGACAAATGCGATCCATGGTGGAGGGTATATAAGATTCGGCCCGGTCGAACTTAGCACGCTTTTACTTGTTCTAATTCATTTCATTTCATTTCATTTCATTTCATTTCATTTCATTTCGATTCATTTCATTTCATTTCATTTCATTTCATTTCATTTCATTTCATTTCATTTCATTTCATTTCATTTCATTTCATTTCATTTCATTTCATTTCATTTCATTTCATTTCATTTCATTTCATTTCATTTCATTTCATTTCATTTCATTTCATTTCATTTCATTTCATTTCATTTCATTTCATTTCATTTCATTTCATTTCATTTCATTTTATTTTATTTTATTTTATTTTATTTTATTTTATTTTATTTTATTTTATTTTATTTTATTTTATTTTATTTTATTTTATTTTATTTTATTTTATTTTATTTTATTTTATTTTATTTTATTTTATTTTATTTTATTTTATTTTATTTTATTTTATTTTATTTTATTTTATTTTATTTTATTTTATTTTATTTTATTTTATTTTATTTTATTTTATTTTATTTTATTTTATTTTATTTTATTTTATTTTATTTTATTTTATTTTATTTTATTTTATTTTATTTTATTTTATTTTATTTTATTTTATTTTATTTTATTTTATTTTATTTTATTTTATTTTATTTTATTTTATTTTATTTTATTTTGTTTTATTTTATTTTATTTTATTTTATTTTATTTTATTTTATTTTATTTTATTTTTTTGTATTATTAATTTTATTTTTTTTCTTTTGTTGGATATTTAAAAAAATCGTCTTCATTGTTTGACATACCACTGTTGGTAAACAAACGCACACATACAAACCATCCACTAAGACTCTCTTTTATTTTATCCATTCTCTTTGGTTCTAGAAACAATCAACGACTCTCTTCAATCCATATTTTTATTTCTGTTCTGTTCTTAAATCTATTACAATTTTAATCTAGCGCGCACACACATAAGCATCTCAAAACAACCATTAAGTGTGAATGGGGCTTTTTAATGAAAATAATGTGAATGTAATACTCCCACGGCTTTCAAAGTCAAATCTTTTCCAAACAAAGCGGAAAATTTAGCGCTTATTTATGCATAGATTTAATTAATAAAATTCCAACAATTCATGCTTTATTAAAAAGATTAGTCCCAATCTAAAGCTTAATTATGAACATTTTCATTCTCACACATAAAACCAAATATAAACTGTTCAATAAAAAGCTTGACTTAAGTGTTTTTAGGTGGTGTGTATGCACATTGAAGATGCTAATGTTTCCGGTGATTTAAATGATAATTTCCTTATAATATTTAATAAACTTTGGTTATGAGAAATTCTTTTGTATTTGATAGATAATAACATAGAAATTTAAAAGCAAATATACTAAAATACTCTTCGTTCTGCTCAAACTTTAAAATGATTTTCCGAGGTTTTCTATAGGAAAGTAATTTTCAAAAGTTTACATCGATAATAAATAAAAGAAAAATAAAATTCTCCTTAAATGTTATTTTGGAAAAGTTTGCTATTTTTAGTGAAACTTAGATTCAATTTCGTCCTTCATGTTTTTAAGAAATCATAACGGGTGACTTGCTGATATATGGGAGCTAAACTGATGTAGACTATGCAAAGCAATGAAAAGAGGAAACCGATTCTTCGCCCTACACCATTGTGCAAAAACTCTTGTTCTCAGAGATGGTTGCATTGTAACAAGAGAAACTTTGATTGTGAAAAAAAATCTTGATTTTGAATCAAAATTTGTGGTATACAATAAATGTAAGGGGATCTAGCAGCCTTGAAATTTAAGAATCTGAGGTAGGAGTGGTTGAAGAGGAGTAACTTGAATTCCCGGACACAACTCGCATAAACGATTGCAAGTCTTGCATAAGTGCCATTTGTCGAACCATTCGCCATTTGTAGAAGGGCTAAACAGTGCGAAGGCGATGGAAAGTTGAAAATCTGTACATACACGTTTCCCGGAATGCCAGGACTCTTTGTCCTGTTGATAACCGGGAAAAACGGAACGACTACTTGCTTTTGGTAATGGCTACGACAATAACAGAAACCATAAGCGGACACTGCGCGACAAGCTTTTTGGCGACACCTGAGTTATGGTGAGTGTAAAAGCTGTCTTGAGACGAATTTGGTTCTCAAACACAACGATATTTCCGGAAATGTGTAGGCGATGGAATATGCTAGGAAGAGTTTATCTAAGGTGAGGAAATCTAGTAGAAGGACATGACAGTACAAGGGTGATATCAAGATTGGAATCTATACATTAATGCCGGAATGGCAATGCTCTCTGGCCTGTGGTTAGCCGAACGCAACAGCCGAACTTCTTGCTCTCGACAAGAGGTCACTGAGTACTGTAACAGAAGTCCGAATCAGGCACTGTGCAATACATCCTATGACTGCATGTAAGGGAATCGAAGGCCACCGTGGCCCAGATGTTAACATGTTTGTCTTTGACGCCCAAAAACTGGTTTCAAATACGGGCGTGAACATCACAAAATTTTGAATTGTGATTATGCCCTTACTAATGGTGGCTTAAAGTGCTTTTAGTAAAATACTCTCTTGGCTAACAGTTAAAAAATTTAATGATTTATGTATTCGCTCAACGGGTTCAGGGTCATTGGATTTTGGATGTTAGGTGTACTCCATTCTTAAGAGTCTTTATTTGAGCCCGATATGCTCATGGGGATTATGGGAGTAAGAAGGCTCCCAGGGTGGCGGTTGGTGGGTTTAGTGGGTGGTGTGGACCCCCAGAAACGTGGTACCGAAAATGGGTATGAATTTCGTGATCTACTCCCAAATACCTTTCATTTGAGTCCCATATTGCCTTGACCCGTAAATATGTAAGTCCGATTTGTGGGAGTTTTCTGGGTGAGTTGGTCCCCAGACACTTGGCCCTGAAAAAAATATCCGCATCGTGCACTTCTCTCAAATACCATTTATTTTAACCCCATATTGCCATTGGTTAGAGGGAAGTTTATGGGATGAAGCGTACCCCAAACACTTGGCCCCGAAATTAGTTATCATATTCGTTTTCTAATCTCAAATACCTTTCATTTGGTCAGTAATTTTGTACTCTTGGGTAAGGAGCGGTGCCCCAAATACATGATCCCACATTTGGATATAAGATTCGTATTCTATTGCCAAATACCTTTATTTGAGCTCCATATTACGATGGTCAATAAATGATTGCTGTTTGTAGGGTGTTCTTGGGAAGGGTAGACCCCCAGGAAATTTTTCCCGAAAATGGGTACCGATTTCGTGCTTTACTCCCCAATACTTTTTATTTCAGCCCCACATTGACGTGGTCGGTAAATATGTCCGTTTTAGGTGTGTTTTGGGGAGTGAGATTGTCCCCCAAACACTTAGCCCTAAAAATAAATCAACATCGTGCGCTACTCTCAATATCATTTATTTGAACCCCATATTGCCATTGGACTCAAAGTTGGATATCAAATTAGTTTTCTAATCTCAAATAACTTTCATTTTAACCCGCCATGGTGAGCAAATACGTCCTATTTGGGGGTTGTTATGGGGGTGGGACGTCCGCTAGATAGTAGGTCCCGAATGTTGATTTTAGATTCGTGGTCTACCCAAAATACCTCTTATTTGCGCCTTATATTTGCATAGTCAGCAAACATGTCCGGTTTGGGGCATTCAGTATCTTTCTCTGAAAATATATACAAGCTTCGTATTCTACTCCAAAGTACCTCTTATTTGAGCCCCATATTGCAAATGGTCAGCAAATAGTTTTTATTTGGGTGGTGTTATGGGGTGGGTTGGCCCCATAGAAACTTTTTCCCGAATATTGATATCAGATTCGTGGGGTACTTCCAAAAACCTTTAATTTGAGTCCCATATTGCTATGCTTGTAAATTTGTGCCCTTTCGGGGGTGTTTTTGGGGAGGCACGGTCCCCAAAACACTTCGTTCCACATTTGGATATCTTCAAAATGGATATCTATCAAAATATTGAACTTTTTAGTAGCTATATCCAAAAATAAATCGATCTGAACCATATACGACACGGATGTCGAAAAGCCTAACATAAGTGTCAAATTTCAGTGAAATCGGATAATAAATGCACCTTCAATAAGGCCAAGACTTTAAATCTGGACCGATTTGGTCCAGATTTGTAGACTGGGCCTTTTATGGGCCCAAAACTTTAAATCGAGAGATCGGTCTATATGGCAGCTATATGCAAATCTTGCTCGATATTGCAGAAATATGTCGAGGGGCTTAACTTAATTCACTGTCCCAAATTTCGGCATCATCGGACAATAAATGCGCTTTTTATGGGCTTAAATCGAGAGATTGGTCTATATGGCAGCTATATCCAAATCTGGACCGATCTGAGCCAAATTGAAGACGGATGTCGAAGGCCTAGCACAACTAACTATCCCAAATTTCAGTAAAATCGTTTAATAAATGTGGCTTTTATGGGCCTAAGACCCTAAATCGGCGGATCGGTCTATATGGGGGCTATATCGAGATATAGTCCGATATATCCCATTTTCGAACTTACCCTGCTTATGGACAAAAAAAGAATCTGTGCAAAGTTTCAGGTCAATCTCTCTATTTTTAAAGACTGTAGCGTGATTTCAACAGTCAGACGGACGGACATGGCTAGATTTTTTCTTAGATTTTTACGCTGATCAGGAATATATATAGGGTCGGAAATGGATATTTCGATGTGTTGCAAACGGAATGACCATCCTTCGGTTATGGGTTTAAAAAAAATTAGAAAAATTACTTCACTATTCTAACGCTTCGTTTACCTTCTTCGATTGACCATTTCAATAAAATAATATTTTGGCCATTAACAATTTGCTTGTGTTGAATAAGCACAAAGATTCTCATTCACGCTTTTTTGGTATGCCCAGAAGTGTGCCCAGAACAAATAGTTTTTATCACGTTTTTGGCCACGAAGCATGTAAATCTGGCGGCATGTTAAGAATGTTTAATTGAACCATTGGCTAAAAAAACTAAAACTTCTTACAAAAATTCCGTGAGTCGGGCAATCAAATCACTTACGTTTGTGTATTACAAGATTTTCCGTACATTAAATGGTTAATCGAATTTTTAAGGGGAAATTAAAGAGAGAGAAAATTAAAAAAAAAAAAAAAAAAACAAGTAAAAAGGCGTTAAGTTCGGCCGGGCCGAACTTTGGATACCCACCACCTCGGGTATATATGTAAACCACCTTCCATCAAAATCCGGTGAAAATTGCATACCTTATATCCCATAGCAGTTATATCAAAATATGTTCCGATTTGGACTAAATAGTAAAAACTACAAGTCATTGTTCAATTGTGTATAACAAAATATTGGTCTTTTTAGTACCTATATCTAAAAATAAACCGATCTGAACCATATACGACACAGATGTCGAAAAGCCTAACATAAGTCACTGTGTAAAATTTCAGTAAAATCGGATTTTAAATGCGCCTTTTATGGGGCCAAGACTTTAAATCGAGAGATCGGTCTACATGGCAGCTATATCCCAATCTGCACCGATTTGAGTTAAGTTGCAGAAACATGTCAAAGAGTCTAACACAACGCACTGTCCCAAATATCAGCGAAATCGAACAATAAATGCGCCTTTTATGGCACCAAAACCTAAAACCGTGAGATCGTTCTATATAGCTGCTACATACAAATCTGGACTGATCTGTACCATATTGCAGAAGTATGTCGAGGGGCATATTTTAACTCACTGTCCCAAATTTCGGCGACATCGGGCAATAAATGCGACTTTCATGGGCCAAAAACCTTAAATCGAGAGTTCGGTCTATATGGCAGCTATATCCAAATCTGAACCCATCAGGGTCAAATTGAAGAAAAATGTCGAAGGGCCTAACACAACTCACCGTCCCAAATTTCACCAGAATCGGATAATAAATGTGGCTTTTATGGGCCTAAGACCGTAAATCGGAGGATAGGTCTATATGGCAGCTATATCCAAATCTGGACCGATCTGGGCCAAATTGCCAAAAGATGTCAAGGGCCTAACACAACTCACTGCCCCAAATTTCAGCGAAATCGGATAATATATGTGGCTTTTATGGGTCTAAGACCCTAAATCGGAGGATCGGTCTATATGCCAGCTATATCCAAATCTGGACCGATCTGGGCCAAATTGACGAAGGATGTCGAAGGGCCTAACACAACTCACTGTCCCAAATTTAGCAAAATCGGATAATAAATGTGGCTCTTATGGGCCTAAGACCCTAAATCCGAGGATCGGTCTATATGGCAGCTATATCCCAATCTGAACCGATCTGGACAAAATTCACGAAGGATGTCGAATGGCCTAACACAACTCACTGTCCCGAATTTCAGCAAAATCCGATAATAAATGTGGCTTTTATGGGCCTAAGACCGTAAATCGGAGGATCGATCTATATGGCAGCTATATCCAAATCTGGGCCGATCTGAGCCAAATTGACGAAGGATGTCGAAGGGCCTAACACAACTCACTGTCCCAAATTTCAGCAAAATCGGATAATAAATGTGGCTTTAATGGGCCTAAGACCCTAAATCGGCCGATCGGTCTATATGGGGGCTATACCAAGATATAGTCCGATATAGCCCATCTTCGAACTTAACCTGCTTATGGACAAAAAAAGAACCTGTGCAAAATTTCAGCTCAATATCTCTATTTTTGAAGACTGTAGCGTGATTTCAACAGACAGACGGACGGACATGTCTAGATCGTCTTAGATTTTTACGCTGATCAAGAATATATATACTTTATAGGGTCGAAAATGGATATTTCGATGTGTTGCAAACGGAATGACAAAATGAATATACCCCCATCCTTCGGTGGTGGGTACTTGGCACAGTTGTTGGAAGTGATAACAAAACCCTATGTGCAAAATTGTAGCTAAATCAAACAATAATTCTGGCTTCCAGGGGCTTCAGAAGTAAAATCGGGAATTCGATTTATATGGGGGCTATATCTAAATTTGAACCGATATTGCCCATTTGCAATCCTCGTTGACCTACATCAATATCGCTTATATGCAAAATTTCAAACGGCTAGCTTTACGCGTTCGACCGCTATCGTTATGTCGACAGACGGACGGACGGACAGGGCTAGATTGACTCGAGACGATCCACAATATATATATATTTTATAGAATTGCAGATCAATATTTCCAAGTATTACAAACGGAAAGATTAGATTAGTATACCCCCATCCTATGATGTTGGCTACGAAAAAAATAATTATTTATATTTAAAATAAAAATTATAAGTAAAATCAGGTATTGAATATCGTGTAGTAAAACGAAACGAGGCCACCTTAGCGCAGAGGTTAGCATGTCCGCCTATGACGCTGAACGCCTGGGTTCGAATCCTGGCAAGACCATCAGAAAAAATTTTCAGCGGTGGTTTTCCCCTCCTAATGCTGGCGACATTTGTGAGGTACTATGCCATGTAAAACTTCTCTCCACAGAGGTGTCGCACTGCGGCTCGCCGTTCGGACTCGGCTATAAATAGGAGGCCCCCTATCATTGAGCCTAAACTTGAATCGGACTGCACTCATTGATATGTGAGAAGTTAGCCCCTGTTCCTTAGTGGCATGTTCATGGGCAAAATTTGCAAATTTGCAAAACGAAGAATAATAACTCAATTCGGCGGCAACAATCATTGTGCTGAAGAAAAGCGCCTTAGAAGGTTACTATTGGTTAAACTGTAACTGGAAATAGATCTTAATCTTAACGGAAGGTTATTCCAAAGACGCACAGCGTTAATGAAGAATTGTCTTTCAGAGATAAGGTATCTATATCTTATTGGTGTAATGCAGTTTAATATGGAAGATCGTGAGAAATTCAGTCTATCATGCAGGCATTTTGGTTCACCAGAATAAACCAGTAAGGAAAGGCAAAAGTCGGGCGGTGCCGATTATATAATACCCTACACCTACCCCATACATACAAAGTGGGAGTTATGAATAATTCTGAACCAATTTTGATGGACCTCGGGGCAAGTTTTCAGATGGGTTATTTAAATCCCCGGTTGACATCAAATTACTCATAATCGGAAGAATATATATATGGGAGCTACATCTCAATATAAATCGATTTTGACCAAACTTCTCTTGTGCAAAATTTTGGCAAGATTGGTCAGTAAATGCGCTTGCAGTGGCTTTAGAAGTGAAAATCGGGCGATATACGTAAGAGGCAGCTATATGCAAATCTGAACCAATTTCTATGAAATCACCAGTAATATGAGGAGTTATAAGAAAATCGGGCAAATATATATATGGGAGCTATGTCTAAATCTGATTCGATTTCCAGCAAACTTTATAGATATTGTGCAAGTCCTCGAGAAAATCGTTCTACAAAGTTTTGGCAAGTTTGGTCAATAAATGCGCATACAGTGGATCTCGGAATGAATATCAGGCGATATACATATATGGCAGCTATATCTAAATCTGAACCGATTTCTATGAATTTCAACAGTAATCTTAGGACTCAGAATAAAATTCATTGTGCCAAATTTCGAGAGAATCGGTTAACGAATGAGCACTTTATTGCGATATTTCTCACAATCGGACGATTTCGGCCAAACTTCACGGAAACTGTGTAAGTTTTTGAGGAAAGCGTTGTACAAAATTTGGGAGAGATTGGTCGATAAATGCGGTTTCATTGAATATCGATAGATATATATATATGTATATATATAAAGGGTGATTTTTTTGAGGTTAGGATTTTCATGCATTAGTACTTGACAGATCACGTGGGATTTCAGACATGGTGTCAAAGAGAAAGATGCTCAGTATGCTTTGACATTTCATCATGAATAGACTTACTAACGAGCAACGCTTGCAAATCATTGAATTTTATTACCAAAATCAGTGTTTGGTTCGAAATGTGTTCATTCACCGTAACGTTGCGTCCAACAGAATCTTTGAAAAAATACGGTCCAATGATTCCACCAGCGTACAAACCACACCAAACAGTGCATTTTTCGGGATGCATGGGCAGTTCTTGAACGGCTTCTGGTTGCTCTTCACTCCAAATGCGGCAATTTTGCTTATTTACGTAGCCATTCAACCAGAAATGAGCCTCATCGCTGAACAAAATTTGTCAAAATTTTAACACATTTCGAACCGAACACTGATTTTGGTAATAAAATTCAATGATTTGCAAGCGTTGCTCGTTAGTAAGTCTATTCATGATGAAATGTCAAAGCATACTGAGCATCTTTCTCTTTGACACCATGTCTGAAATCCCACGTGATCTGTCAAATACTAATGCATGAAAATTCTTACCCTAAAAAAAATAACCATATATATATATATATATATATATATATATATATATATATATATATATATATATATATATATATATATATATATATATATATATATATATATATATATATATATATATATATATATATATATATATATAGATATATATATATATATAGATATATATATATATATATATATATATATATATGTATATATATATATATATATATATGTGGCCATAAATTATACATTTTTCTGCGGATTATGACGAAAGATGGTTTACATATACATATACCCGAGGTGGAGGGTATTCAAAGTTCGGCCCGATCGAACTTAACGTATTGTTCAATCACGTCTTTGTGACATTTACCTTCTCAAGAAGCTGGAAAAGGGCAAGGATTTTAACGATTCCCAAGGGGAGAGGTGAATATAGATAGGTCCGTTTAGTCAAAGGCGTTTGAAACCACCCTTAAACAAACAGATGCATTAATTTGTAACTAACAACAATTTGCTGACTGCTAGACAAATTGAGTTGCCCCACGGTCGCAGAGAATATTAGATGGGAAATTGATGACAATAGTGTTTGTTTTTTGGTCCTACTAGACCATTCCAAGGCTTTTGACACAGTGTGTAATTATATTTTAATATCAAAACTTGCAGACCGATTTAAATTCCGGTCCTGTGCTGTTAAACTCATGGATTCCAACCTGTCGAGAAGAGTACAAACTGTCTCTGCCGATGGGAACATCTCACGAATTCTGACTCTCACTCGTGGCGTACCTCAAGCCTCGCTTGTGGGACCCATGCTATTTTATACCCTCCACCATAGGATTGGGGGTATACTAATTTCGTCATTCTGTTTGTAACTACTCGAAATATTCGTCTGAGACCCCATAAAGTATATATATTCTTGATCGTCGCGAAATTTTATGTCGATCTAGCCATGTCCGTCCGTCCGTCCGTCTGTCTGTCGAAAGCACGCTAACTTCCGAAGGAGTAGAGCTAGCCGCTTGAAATTTTGTACAAATACTTCTTATTAGTGTAGGTCGGTTGGTATTGTAAATGCGCCATATCGGTCCATGTTTTGATATAGCTGCCATATAAACCGATCTTGGGTCTTGAGTTCTTGAGCCTCTAGAGTACGCAATTCTTATCCGATTTGAATGAAATTTTGCACGACGTGTTTAGGTATGATATCCAAATATTGTGCCAAGTATAGTTTAAATCGGTCCATAACCTGATATAGCTGCCATATAAACCGATCTTGGGTCTTGACTTCTTGAACCTCTAGAAGGCGCTTATCTTATCCGATTGGAATGAAATTTTGCACGACGTATTTTGTTATGATATTCAACAATTGTGTAAAGTATGGTTCAAATCGGTTCATAATCTGGTATAGCTGTCATATAAACCGATCTTGGGTCTTGACTTCGTGAGCCTATAGAGGGCGCAATTCTTATCCGATTGGAATGAAATTTTGCACGACGTGTTTTGTTACGATATCCAATAACTGTGCCAAGTATGGTTCAAATCGGTTCATAACCTGATTTAGCTGCCATATCAACCGATCTGGGATCTTGACTTCTTGAACCTCTAGAGGTCGCAATTATTGGGTTGCCCAAAAAGCGGAAGCGGAGTTGCGGATTTTTCATATAGTCGACGTTGACAAATTTGTTCACAGCTTGTGACTCTGTAATTGCATTCTTTCTTCTGTCAGTTACCAGCTGTTACTTTTAGCTTGCTTTAGAAAAAAAGTGTAAAAAAGTATATTTGATTAAAGTTCATTCTAAGATTTATTAAAAATGCATTTACTTTCTTTTAAAAAAATCCGCATTTACTTTTTGGGCAACCCAATATTATCCGATTTGCCTGAAATTATGTACTACGGATCCTCTCATGACCATCAACATACGTGTTTATTATGATCTGAATCGGTCTATAGCCCGATACAGCTCCCATATAAATCGATCTCTCTATTTTACTTCTTGAGCCCCCAAAGGGCGCAATTCTTATTCGAATTGGCTGACATTTTACACAGGTCTCCAACATGTAATAATATAATAATAGCAGAGCAAATCTTTTCTTATATCCTTTTTTGCCTATGAAGAAGTGCCGGGAGAAGAACTCGGCAAATGCGATCCATGGTGGAGGGTATGTAAGATTCGGCCCGGCCGAACTTAGCACGCTTTTACTTGTTTTTTTTAATATTTAAATATTAAAAGAAAAAATTGTTAAGAAAAATAAGTGCTTGGAGTCGACTCCGGAGTCGGGGTCGAGTAAAATGCCATGCGGTATATCTTTAATACCATACGATGTTGCTTTACTATAATTATTGGGTTGCCCAAAAAGTAATTGCGGATTTTTCATATAGTCGGCGTTGGCAAATTTGTTCACAACTTGTGACTCTGTAATTGCATTCTTTCTTCTGTCAGTTTTCAGCTGTTACTTTTAGCTTGCTTTAGAAAAAAAGTGTAAAAAAAGTATATTTGATTAAAGTTCACTCTAAGTTTTATTAAAAATGCATTTACTGTCTTTTAAAAAATCCGCAATTACTTTTTGGGCAACCCAATAATACCAACTTAACTGAAATGAGCACGTTTGGTATCAATTTTTTTCTGGGCTATTTAAAGTGAAGGTGATTCTTAACAATTTTTGCATTTAAAGTTATTCGAAAGTCAAAAACAAACATGAATTATTGAAAAGGTCTATAGCTTTTAGCATTTGTTTCGCAAAATAAAACCAAAAAAATGGTTAGTATTTATTTGGAACTTCCCTATTAAATGTAAAAATAAAAAAAAACAAAAAAAACACAATACGTTGTACATCTCGAGTCTACAGTCCAGTCCGTAGGGCATTTTACCATAACTAAAATGTGAATTAATTCTTCTAGCAACTTATTTTACAAAAGAAATTCACACAAAAACACATTCTTCTATTCCTCCATTTTGTTTCGTGTATAAAAAAAAAATTTAGCTTTCCTACTTGTTTTGTGGGCAAAAGCAGAATAACTCTACTTGGAGTCTTGGTCTTATTTTATAATTTTTATACCCACCACCGAAGGATGGGGGTATTCATTTTGTCATTCAGTTTGCAACACATCGAAATATCCATTTCCGACCCTATAAAGTATATATATTCTTGATTAGCGTAAAAATCTAAGACGATCTAGACATGTCCGTCCGTATGTTCGTCTGTCCGTCTATCTGTTGAAATCACGCTACAGTCTTTAAAAATAGAGATATTGAGCTGAAACTTTGCACAGACTCTTTTTTTGTCCACAAGCAGGTTAAGTTCGAAGATGGATATATCAAGATATATCTTGTTATAGCCCCCATATAGACCGATCCGCCGATTTAGGGTCTTGGGCCCTAAATCCGATTTTTCTGGCCCTGATCGGTTCAGATTTGAATATAGCTGCCATATAGACCGATCTCTCGGTTTTAGGTTTTGGGGCCATAAAAGTCGCATTTATTGTCCGAAATCGCTGAAATTTGGGACACCAAGGTGTGTTCGGCTCTCCGACGACCTTCCTCAATTTGGCCAGATCGGTCTAGATTTGGATACAGCTGCCATATAGACGGATCCTCCGGTTTAGGGTCTTAGGCCCACAAAAGCCACATTTATTATCAGATTTTGATGAAATTTGGGACAGTGAGATGTGTTAGGCCCTTTGACATATTTCTTCAATTTGGTCCGGATCGGTTCAAATTTGGATATAGCTGCCATATAGACCGATTTCTTGATTTATGGTTTTGGGCCCATAAAATGCTCATTTATTGCCCGATGTCCCCGAAATTTGGAACAGTGAGTTAAGTTAAGCCCCTTGACATACTTCTGCAATATCGCACAGATCGGTCCAGATTTGGATATAGCTGCCATATAGACCGATATCTAGGTTTTAGATTTTGGGGCCATAAAAGACGCATTTATTGTCCAATGTCGCTGAAATTTGAGACAGTGAGTTTGGTTAGGCTCTTCGACGTCCTTCTTCAATTTTGTCCAGATCAGTTCAGATTTGAATATAGCTGCCATATAGACCGATCCCTGGATTTAAGGTTTAGGGCCCATGAAAGAGGCATTTATTGTCCGATTTCGCCGAAAGTTGGGACAGTGCTTAGTGTTAGGCTCTTCGACATGTTTATGTAACTTGGCCCAAATCGGTCCAGATTTGGATATAGCCGCCATGTAGACCGATATCTCGATTTAAAGTCTTGGCCCCATAAAAGGCGCATTTATAATCCGATTTCACTGAAATTTGACACAGTGACCTATGTTCGGCTTTTCGACATCCGTGTCGTATATAGTTCAGATCGGTATGAGGTATATGAGTATAAGGTATGAGTATAAGGTACCCGAAGTGGTGGGTATCCAAAGTTCGGCCCGGCCGAACTTAATGCCTTTTTACTTGTTTGTTTTTGTTTATGTTTACCAACAACAAAAAACGAAACAAACGAAAATGGTCATAATAGCCATTAAAAGTCGGCAAACACAAGATCATGGAGCAAAAGCGGTAAACAAAAAATAAGACTCACGCGTCATGGTCTAAAACGAATGGATAAAATCACACGCTTGTGTTAATGAAAATATCAACACTAGCAACAACATACCAGCCCTATCATCATTTTTAAGCCAATTTAATTTGGATTCCATCCAAGCGAGCCTAACACAATCAGGAAGGTTTTGTGTTTTGTTTTTGTCAAAAATTTCTCAAGTACTTACCAGACTATCGGCAGCATTTTGCGACATTATTTCATAGATTTGAAATTAGAAATGAAACATTGACTCTGGTGTGACTGGTGACTGTGATTTGGAAACCAAAACATTTTTGAGCTGCTTAAAATTCGAAACACTCTTGGAGTGAAAGAAGACAAAAACTTTGCCCAACTAGAAGAGCCCACAAAAATGTTAAGTTTCGTAGTTTAAACTATGATGTAGACGATGATGGTTTTTTTTTTATTTTAATTATGGCAATATCTTCAATGATTCTTCCATGCCAACACTCAGATACTGAAATAAAAGAAAGATAAAAGAAAAATCGATTAATAACAAAATAATTACCCTAAAAAGGTTAAATAGGTGGGAACAATATGGTTTGTGCTTAGAAAAAGCAAATTGGTGGGGCAAAAATATGAACTTTCTAATTGATCATACCAGGGACGTAGCCAGGATTTTTTTTTTTTTTTTTTGACGGGGGGGGGGGGGTCACCCCACATTTTTCAAAATCGATAATTGTCAAAAATCTTCTCTTACTGTGGAAATGGAGAGATAGTTTTTTTTTTTAAATTGTGGTCGCTATTGGGTGCAGGAACTAACCCATCGGCGGTGACATTTGCTCCTAAAGTCAGAGCTGAATGTTGTACTGATTGCGAATGTCTTAAGCTTCAGTACTTTGATGAAATTTTTTCATTTTCGCTCATTTTTGCTCTCCACCATGTTTTATGATTTCAACAGGTTATTTTTTGTGTCGGTCTATTGCTTTTAAATTTTCCATAAAATTGTACGTAAACAAACTGAGAACATTAAGCAACTATAATTGTTTGATATTTCAAAAAATGACTTTTGACCAATTTTTACTAAGACCCTCTACATTCTGCTTAAATGATGTCGATCGATGTAAAATCGATCCAAAATCCGGTTTTGATGGAAAAGATGTCCAACAAAAACTGCGCCCAACCATTGTCGTATATGCTTTAATTTCCATCATGTCTTTTAAGTTCTAAAGTTTTCCCAATTTATTGGAGGAAAAATAAGAAAAGGTGGTAGAACCAAAAATTCTTTTCCCACAAATTGATGTCAAACGGCAAACGGCAAACGTAAGTGTAATATAAACTTGCTTCCATAGATAACAGTGTGCTGACTAATATTATTTTAACACATTTCCTCACTTAAGGTGAATACTAAGTTCGTGTTTCACAGTGAAAATTAATATTTATTACGATTACTTTTTGTAGATAATAGATTTTGAAGCAGAAAGGCTTTATGACTTCATTCATTAGGACATTCCCATTATCTTCTATATAACAAGTAAAAGCGTGCTAAGTTCGGCCGGGCCGAATCTTATATACCCTCCACCATGGATCGCATTTGTCGAGTTCCTTTCCCGGCATCTCTTCTTAGGCAAAAAAGGATATAAGAAAAGAGTTGCTCTGCTATTAAAACGATATCAAGATATGATCCGGTTTGGACCACAATTAAATTATATGTTGGAGACCTGTGTAAAATGTCAGTTAATTCGAATAAGATTTGCGCCCTTTGGGGGCTCAAGAAGTAAAATAAAGAGATCGATTTATATGGGATCTGTATTGGGCTATAGACCGATTCAGACCATAATAAACACGTTTGTTGATGGTCATGAGAGGATCCGTCGTACAAAATTTCAGGCATATCGCGACCTCTAGGGGTCAAGAAGTCAAGATCCCAGATCGGTTTATATGGCAGCTATATCAGGTTATGAACCGATTTGAACCTTATTTTACACAGTTGTTGAAAGTAAAAATAAAATACGTCATGCAAAATTTCAGCCAAATCGGATAGAAATTGAGCCCTCTAAAAGCTCAAGAAGTCAAATCCCCAGATCTGTTTATATGACAGCTATATCAGGTTATGGACCGATTTAAACCATACTTAGCATAGAGTTTGGACATCATAACGAAATACTTCGTGCACATATTCATTCAAATCGGATAAGAATTGTGCGCTCTAGAGGCTCAAGAAGTCAAGACCCAAGATCGGTTTATATGGCAGCTATATCAGGTTATGGACCGATTTGATCTATACTTGGCACAGTTGTTGGATATCATAACGAAATACTACGTGCCAAAATTCATTCAAATTGGATAAGAATTGCGTCCTAATTAAGGCTCAGGAAGTCAAGACCCAAGATCGGTTTATATGACAGCTATATAAGGTTATGGACCGATTTGAACCATACTTGGCATAGTTATTGGATATTGTAACAAAACACGTCGTGCAAAATTTCATTCCAATCGGATAAGAATTGCGCATTCTAGAGGCTCAAGAAGTCAAGACCCAAGATCGGTTTATATGGCAGCTATATCAAAACATGGACCGATATGGCCCATTTACAATACCAACCGACCTAAACTAATAAGAAGTATATGTGCAAAATTTCAAGCGGCTAGCTTTACTCTTTCGGAAGTTAGCGTGCTTTCAACAGACAGACGGACGGACGGACGGACAGACGGACGGACATGGCTAGATCGACATAAAATTTCACGACGATCAAGAATATATATACTTTATGGGGTCTCAGGCGAATATTTCGAGTAGTTACAATCAGAATGACGAAATTAGTATACCCCCATCTTATGGTGGAGGGTATAAAAATCAATTTGTGTTTGTTTGTAGTTTTGTTTGTTTGTTTGTATGTTTGTGTGTTCCCTATAGACTCAGAAACGGCTGAACCGATTTTCTTGAAATTTTCAAAGATGGTGCATAATGAACCCGTGGTGAAAATAGGGTACTACATTTTTTGATATCTGAAGGTGGAGCGGACCCTCCCCCTTACCCTAATTTTCAGAAACGCCAGATCTCAGAGATGGGTGGTGCGATTAAAGCGAAATTTTGTGTGCTCTCATATAATACCCTAAAAATAAAAATTTGGTATCCAAATTTCGTATGGGGTACCTATGGGGGCTGCCCCAACCTAAAACCTACCAAACATATAGTTAGACCAACCACGACAATATGGGACTCAAATAAAAGGTATTTAGGATAAGAAAACGTATCCGATATCCAATTGTCGGACCAAGTGCTAGGGGGGCCACCCCACCCCCACAACACCACCCAACCCCCAAAACACCCCTAAATCGGACATATTTACCGATCATGGCAATATGGGTCTCAAATCAAAGGTATTTGCGAGTAGAATACGAATCTGGTATCCAAATGTGGGACCACGTTTCTGGGGGCTGGACCCCTTCCCCAATACACCCCCCAAACAGGACTTATTTACTGACCATGGGAATATGGGGCTTCAATAAAAGGTATTTGAGTATAGAATTAGAATCTGATATCCAAATATCGGACAAAGTGTTTGGGGGGCCGCCTCTCCCCAAAAACATCCCCCAAAGGGGACAAATTTACGACCATAGCAATATGGCGCTCAAATGAAAGGTCTTTGGGATTAAAGCACGAATTTGATATCAATGTTCGGGAAAAGTGTCTATGGGGCCACGCCACCCTCACAAAACCACCCAAATAGTAAGTATTTGATGACTATTGCAATATAAGGCTCAAATAAGAGGGACTTTCGAGTATAACACGAATCCGATATATATTTTCAAGGCCAACTCACTGAGTAGCCGCCCATCCCCAAAAACACCCCCCAAACCGGTCATGTTTGCCGACTATGGAAATTTGGGGCTCAAATTAAAGGCATTTGGAAGTAGACCACGTATCTGATATCAACATTAGGGACCAACTCTCTAGGGGACGCCTCATAACCACAACAACCCCCAAATGGGACGTATTTACTCACCAAGACAATTTGGTGAGTAAAGAGAGTGGAACTAAATATTTTTAGTTTGTAAGGCCAATTCATCAAACCGGACATATTTGCTGACTTTTGCAATAAGGAGTTTAAATGAGATTAGATTTGAGGCCAATGGCAATACGTTTCAAATAAATGATATATAGATATATGAGAATAGACCACGTTGCTGATATATTTTCAGGGCTTAATGTTGGGGGACCATCTTGGATAATGTTGGAGGCCACCGTAGCGCAGAGGTTAGCATGTCCGCCAATGACGCTGAACGCCTGGGTTCGAATCCTGGCGAGACCATCAGAAAAGATTTTCAACAGTGGTTTTCTCCACCTTATGCTGGCAACATTTATGAGGTACTATGCCATGTAAAACTTCTCTCCCAATAAAAAGGAGGCCCCTTTCCTTAGTGGAATGTTCATGGGCAAAATTTGCATTTGCAATGTGGGGGGACCACCCCAATCCCCAAAACACCCCTAAATCGGGCATATTTACCTACCATGTCAATGTGGAGCTCAAAGACAAGGTATTGGGGGGTAGTGCAAGAATTGATACCCTTTTTCGGGACCAATTCTTTAGGGGTCTACCTCTTTCCCAAAATACCCCACAAACAGCAATTTTTTACTGACCATCGCAATATGGGGCTCAAATAATAGTATATAGGATCATGTATTAAGGGCATCACCCCTTCTCCAAAACACCCCCCAAAGGGTAAAAATTTTTCGACCATGCCAATATGTGGCTCAAATGAAAGGTATTTGAGATTAGAAAACAAAATTGATAACCAATTTCGGGGCCATGTGTTTGGGGGGCGCCTCTTCGTCTAAACTCCCCTTAAACCAATGCCAATATGGGGTTTAAATATTGATATTTTTCAGGGCCAAGTATCTGGGGGACCATCTCACCCCCTTAATCACTAATCCACTAACCGAGTCGAGCCGGAAGATGTTCAGAAAAATCACGAAAATATGTAAAATTTCGCTAAAATCGCGTAACGGAATAGGGCGTAATGGGTTAAACTTTTGCCTTTAAAATATTTATTGAGACTGGTCTAAATACAAAATTTTGGGAAAATGTTGTTTGGGACAAATAAGCATAATGAAAAGACTTTAAAAATGTAAAGGCAAAATGTGGTGCCGCAAAATGCATTGTGCGGGCACAAAAATTTTTATTGAAAATTTGGCTTTAAAAAATAATCTCGAGGTTAAGTTGTCTTTAAAGTTTTTCATGATAATTTAGTCGTTAAAAAAAATTTTACTGAATTTTTTTTTTAAATTTTGAAAAATTCCTTGAAAGGGCTATATAAAAATGTTTTAAAGAAAATTTTTCTTAAAAAAAAAACAATTTCCAGGGGGATCCAGCCCGTGTCATTACAGAATATTACGCCAATTTTTTCTTTAAGATGATTTTATTAAAATTTGTTTATAAACAATTTTATTAAAATTTTGTTTTTACTAAGAATTTTTTTTTTATTTTATCCTTAAGACAATTTTAAGGCGGTCCTGGCCTCAGCAAAACATTGCCTTTGTAGAATATTATAACAATAAAATTTTATCATTTTAAAAAATGTTACTGAAATTTTTTGTTTAGAATAAATTTAATATAAATTTTCTTTAAACCAATATAAATTTTGGGGGGGGGGGGCTCGGGCCCGAGAGTTTTACATTTTGCCATGAGTACATTTTACATATATGCGACCACTTTTGTCGTTCACGCGATATTGACAACACTGAAAATGAACGAACATATGTTATTTTCGTTAGCCGAGCTTCCTGGTTTACTTTGTATTCAAAGCTCTTTCCAAAACATATAAAAGCAGAGCACTTGCAGTGTATCGTTCATTCTCTTTGTGCAGGTCAGTGGGTAAGGTAACAAGCAAACAATAATAAGACAAAAACCTCCGTGGTCGCTACGCGCACCGTTGGTTGTTGTTATAGCTTGTTGTTGTTACATGTGTGTGTGTGTGGTTGACAAACGGTCGCTTCTTGCATCGTATCGTTATGCTGCATTGTTTGTGTTGTGCTGTGGTTTGGTCGTTGGTAAAGCACAGGCATGTACTAACCCTCCAAACATTTGGAAGTGACTTTCTCACTCCCTCCCAGAATAGTCACTTTTTAGGTCCTTTGTAGAGATTTCAAGATTTACAACAACAAAATACATTACTGTCGGAATTCTATCATTCATGTTTCGCTAATTAGTTTCTCATAATCAACTGTTGTTGCTGCAAATTTAAAAATAGATTTTTTGTTGTTGTTTTGGACGCTAACTCAAAAAACCTCAAACAAGAGAATGTATGTTAACTTAGCCTTCTGTAATAAAGAAAGGCCGGTAGCACAGAGGGATAGCATACGCCTCACAATCGTAAGGTTGGCTGTTCAAATCCCAGTCAGGGAAAATCATTGCAAATAAAATCTTCGATTATTAATCTTGATTTGGAAAAGAAATAAATTAGAAAGAAAAATAAAAATTAGGCTCACTCTAAAAGGTAAAAAAAAACTTTTGGCAAATAAAAATTTATTTTTATAAATGACGTTGATAATCGAATTTTACACTTTTTTTAGTCCCTATTTAGTCACTCATGGGTATATATCGCCAAGTGGCACGTTTTCTCCCGTACCGAGACACTAATTAGAGTAAAAATTGATATCGCCTGAGATTGTTTTCAACTTCCTTGAGTGCAGATTTAGTGACTCGCACGATAGAAAATGTTTGGAGATTGTTAACATTCGTGTTGGTAGGTATATTTTCATATAATGCGTACATATCTATTTTGTTCATTCTTTTTGTGCAGGCAACCATTTATGTTACATCGAAATAAAGCAGAATTATAACGTTTCATCATTAACCCACACGCCTATTCATTTCGAAAGGATTTATTGCAAATTTTATACAATTGGCGCCCAGAAACCCCAAACTTCGCTATACAATTTAATATTATGGTGTGGTGTTTTTTTAGTGGTGTTTTTTTAGGCCAGCGTGAACTTTCTCATTGGTCAACTCAACTCCGACTTTCTACAAGGCCTTATATGACGGGAAAATTTTGTTTAAACAGTTTCATTCGTTCGTTTTATGTCAATCCAAATTTTATACCTCTTTCCTAACTCGAGCTTTTCAATCAATTCTATTCTGGGGTGTGTCTTTCGAACAAATGAGGCTATCCGTTTGAAATTTTCATACCCACCACCATAGAATGGGGATAGCACCTCAAAATAATTATCTGCGACCCTATAAAGTATATATATTCTGGATCGTCCCGCCATTCCGATTCGATCTAGCCCCGTCCGTCCGTGCAAATGGGCCATATCGGTTCAGATTTGGATATGGCGCCGATATAAACCGATCTCCCGATTTGACTTCTTGAGCCCCTGGAAGCCACAAATTTTGTCCGATTTGGCTGAAATTTTGCATGTAATGTTCTCTAATGGCTTCCAACAACTGCTGGTTTGCAATTTTTGCTGGTTTGAGAGAAGTTTGGTATCTAAAACAAAATTATGCCCTTCAAATAAATTTATTTGGTAAATATGTTTAGCAGAATCAATGGTGGTGGATTACCAAGATTCGACCCGGCCGATCTTAGCACGCTTTTACTTGTTTATAGATACTTCTTATTGAAGTAGATCGTTGGCTGTTGCATATAGGTCATTTCGGTCAAGTGAAAACATGCTAAGTGCGGCCAGGCCGCATCTTTGAGACCCATCGTCATGGATTCTGCGTAAAATTTACACAAAATAAAACGAGTAATCAAAAGTCATTAAGTACGGCCGGGCCTAACTTTGGATACCTACCAATTGGGGTATATATGTAAACCCCCTTTCGTCACAATCCGGCGGATTTTAGATAACTTATGCACTGATCCAATCCTTAGACCAGTACCGGGTGTACCCGGTCCTTAGAGACTGAGTATATCATATGCTAAGGCATAAATGGCATTAATATAAGGGAAAAAGCGGCACAGGGCACGCCACAAGGGGGCATTTTATCGCCTCTCTTATAGGTGACCACCATAAATGACCTATTACGGATGCTGACTAAGGAGGAATTTGAACCCGTCTGCTATGCAGACGACGTTATAATACTTCTAAGGGGTAAGGATCCGAAGAGCTATGCAGAAGGGCCGAAAGGGTCTTGCATATGGCATATGTCTGGGTTAGACCCAGAGGTCTCAATGTTAACCTAGAAAAGACTGAAATATGCCTGTTCACGAGGAAGACGAAGGTTGGCCAATTTAACGCACCACGTTTCCTCAATTAGACGATTTCGATATCTGACAAGGTCAAATACTTAGGTGGGATCTTTGACAGGAAACTGAATTGGAAGTGTCACATTCAGGAGCGTACTGAGAAGGTTTACAGATGTTGAGCACTATGTAGACGGGCTATATGCTCGAAATGGGGCTTGAATCCGGGGAAAGTCTACTGGCTGTACAGAGCGTGATTGTGACTCTGTAATTGCATTCTTTCTTCTGTCAGTTATCAGCTGTTACTTTTAGGTCAACCCAATATTTCCTCTAAACGGTCCATATTATATTTCCTGTAAACGGTTTCAGCCCACTATTTCCCAGTTGGCCACAGTGGGCCATTATCTCTGCAAAATGGGGCATCACATATATATTGGGTTGCCTAAAAAGTAATTGCGGATTTTTTAAAAGAAAGTAAATGCATTTTTAATAAAACTTAGAATGAACTTTAATCAAATATATAATTGCCATTTTGTTCGATAACCTTTTGCCATCTTCCTGGCAAATTTAGTATTCCACGCTCATGGAACTTCTGGCCTTTATCTGCAAAAAACTGAACCAAGTGCGATTTTATAGCCTCATCATTGCCGAAAGTTTTACCATTTAAGGAGTTCTGCAAAGATCGAAATAAATGGTAGTCTAATGGTGCAAGGTCAGGGCCATATGGTGGATGCATCAAAAGTTCCCAGCCATGCTCACTCAGTTTTTGGCGAGTGACGAAAGATGTGTGCGGTCTAGCGTTGTCCTGGTGGAATATGACACCTTTACGATTGACCAATTCTGGTCGCTTCTCCTTGATGGCTGTATTCTATTGTACAATTGTTGACAACAAACATCCGAATTAATCGTTTGGTTCCTTGGAAGCAGCTCAAAAATATTACACACCCTTCCAATCCCACCAAACAGATAGCATAACCTTCTTTTGGTGGATATCAGCCTTTGAAGTGGTTTGAGCTGGTTCACCATGCTTGGACCATGATCGTTTTCGACTAACGTTGTTGTAAACAATCCATTTTGCATCTCCAGTTATGATTCGTTTTAAAAACGGATCGAATTAATTGCGTTTAAGGTGCATATCACAAGCGTTGATTCGGTTTGTTACATGAATTTCTTTCAATACATTTGGTACCCATATTAAAATTGACGCCAAACAAACAAATGTAAACAAAATTTCGCGCACTTTTTTTCTAAAGCAAGCTAAAAGTAACAGCTGATAACTGACAGAAGAAAGAATGCAATAACAGAGTCACAAGCCGTTGAAAAAATTTGTCAACGCCGACTATATTACCGACAATTACTTTTTGGGCAACCTAATAAATGGCCAAAATTTGCCAAAAATGGCCAATATCTTGGTTTCTTTAATACTTATGGCTCCAAATTAAATAGATTCGGAAAGAGCGTGAACCATATTATATTTCCTGTAAACGGTTTTAGCCCACTATTTCCCAGTTGGCAACAATGGGCCATTTACTCTCAAAAATGGTGCGTCATATGAAAAATGACCAAATTTTGCAAAAATAGCCAATATTTTGGTTTCTTTAATACTTAAGGCTCCAAATTTAATAGATTCGGAAAGAACGTGAACCATATTATATTTCCTGTGAACGGTTTCAGCCCACTACTTTCCAGTTGGCCACAGTGGACCATTATCTCGGAAAAATGGGGCATCATATATAAAAATTTCCAAAATTTTCCAATATCAACAAACTAAAAAGCCTTTTGCCCCCTCCTGATCATTTTCGTAATCTACTCCCGAATACCTTTCATTCGAGTCCCATATTGTCATCGTCCAATAAACCTATTTTAGGGGGTTTTGTGTCTGGGGCAGCCCCCCAGTTACTTGTATCCAATTTTTAATATGAAATTCGTAGTCTTTCACTTGAATCCCGTATTGTCCCGATCGAGTCACTTTTACTTTGGGGTCGTACTTTTAGGGTAAGGGGGATGGTCCGCACCCGATCAATATCAAAAAATTAATGGGTTGCCCAAAAAGTAATTGCGGATTTTTTAAAAGAAAGTAAATGCATTTTTAATAAAACTTAGAAATAACTTTAATCAAATATACTTTTTTTCTAAAGCAAGCTAAAAGTAACAGCTGATAACTGACAGAAGAAAGAATGCAATTACAGAGTCACAAGCTGTGAAAAAATTTGTCAATTTGGGCAACCCAATATATAGCCTATTGCTCCTTCCGGACCACTCCCAACAATCTGTGAATTTAAAGAAATCGGTTCGACCGTTTTTGAGTCTATACGGAACAAATAACAACCAAACAAACACAAATTCATTTATATATATATATAGATAACGCAGGTCCTCGGCCGAGTACCAGTGTTAGCCTTGAATAGTTGGTATGGTTTAAGTACAGAAACTTTTTTCCAGATTGTCCATGGCTCCTCAACTAAGGCAATATGAATCTTGCCCTTGCTGATTTTCTCCAACAGAGCGTGTGTAGCAGTCTCGTTCCGGTGAAGATTTTCTGGATTACCACAATCATTGGTCCTCCAGTAAATGGGCATCTTGGCATCTTCTTTAGACTGCATTGACTTTTCTGTCACTGATGTCATCGTGTTAGGTTCTTTGCCTATCCTAGTCTTGTTTGTCGGTAACAGCTAAATATTTTGTTCCTTAAACCACCCAAACTTTATCTGAGCATAGGTTTACTTTATTACGATTATCTATTAAGAGCTTCAAAGCATTGTATAATTATTGGTACACGCAGTTTGTTTGCAAATTCCAGAACATCTTGCGGTCTGCATTCGAATGTTCGCTTTATATTTTTTAACCGATGGTACACATTTCCCTTGCATACCAATAACAAAAAAACCAAACTTTTACATAATTTACGTTCGATTATTCAAAGCAGCAAAGCAATAATTATGGCAAAAACAGAAAACTAAACTATCTAATATGCATATTTATGTATAAAACAAGACAAACCCAAACAATACAAAAAACAGCCCATAAAGATTGATTTTCTTGTGGTATTTTACAAAAACAAACAATGGAGGAAAAAACGAAACGGCAATCCAAACAAGAAATCAAAGCTAATTTTAGCCAAGCCAAAAGGCTACCGAGCGTTAAGGTAATAACCAAAAACCCCATCGAATTCAAAACGCATGCTTGAACGAATGGGCCAACAGAGAGAGAGAGAGAGAGATTGACAGACGGCGCGAGGTAGGTAAGGAGGGACCAACTTACAGTCCCCTATGAAATTATGGAATGAAGTTGACTTATTGGTTAATCTACTCATATACCTAGCAACCTAGCTAACCACCAATTGCCATCTGCCGCGCCATAAGGTACAAAAAATGTATGTTAAATTCCATTTTTAAAAAACTATTGTTTTTACCAATTGTTGTTATGTGCAATTTATTTATTTATTCCAAATATACTGGAATGTTTGGCTTAGCTGATGGATTGCTTGGCTGCCACGGATTCAATAGGTTGGACGTATTGATGACAGTATGGCCATAGAGACCGATGCTGATTTACTTGCTGTGAAAGAGTGGAACAAGCAAAAGCTAAGTTCGGCCGGGCCGAATCTTGAGAACCCACCGCCATGGATTCTGCTAAAAATTTATACGAAATAAATTTAGTTGAAGGGCTTAGTTTTATTCTAAAGGGTGATTTTTTTGAGGTTAGGATTTTCATGCATTAGTATTTGACAGATCACGTGGGATTTCAGACATGGTGTCAAAGAGAAAGATGCTCAGTATGCTTTGACATTTCATCATGAATAGACTTATCAACGAGCAACGCTTGCAAATCATTGAATTTTATTACCAAAATCAGTGTTCGGTTCGAAATGTGTTCAAATTTTGACAAATTTTGTTCAGCGATGAGGCTCATTTCTGGTTGAATGGCTACGTAAATAAGCAAAATTGCCGCATTTGGAGTGAAGAGCAACCAGAAGCCGTTCAAGAACTGCCCATGCATCCCGAAAAATGCACTGTTTGGTGTGGTTTGTACGCTGGTGGAATCATTGGACCGTATTTTTTCAAAGATGCTGTTGGACGCAACGTTACGGTGAATGAACACATTTCGAACCGAACACTGATTTTGGTAATAAAATTCAATGATTTGCAAGCGTTGCTCGTTAGTAAGTCTATTCATGATGAAATGTCAAAGCACACTGAGCATCTTTCTCTTTGACACCATGTCTGAAATCCCACGTGATCTGTCAAATACTAATGCATGAAAATCCTAACCTCAAAAAAATCACCCTTTACATACCAAACTTCTGTCAAACCAGCAAAAATTAAAGCTCCCAGAAAGCAAACAAGGATGATCGAAAGACCGGTTTACAGACAGATCTGGACCGTGTTTGGCACAGTTGTTGACAGTCATAATGGAACACCATATGCTCAATTTCAGCCAAATCGGACAAAAATTGCGGCTTCTAACGACTCAAGAGTCAAATCGGGAGATATATCAGGTTACAGACCGATTTGGACCGTACTTATCACAGTTGTTGGAAGTCATAACAGAACACTACATGCAAAATTTCAGCCAAATCAGACGAAAATTGCGGCTTCCAGGGTCTCAAGAAGTCAAATCGTGAGGTCGGTTTATATGAGAGCTACATCAGGTTATAGACCGATTTGGACCGTACTTAGCAATGTTGTTGTTAAGTCATAACATAACACGCGTAAAGCTAGCAGCTTTAACTTTTGCATAGATTCTTACTATTGATGCAGGTCGTTGGGGATTACAAATGGGCCATATCGGTTCATATTTGGATATAGCTCCCATATAAACCGATATCCCGATTTGAATTCTTGAGCCTCTGGAAGCTGCAATTTTCGTCCGATTTGGCTGAAATTGAGCATATGGTGGTCCATTAGGTCTGTCAACAACTGTGCCAAGTACGGTCCGAATAGATCTATAACCTGATATAGCTTCCATATAAACCGATCTATCCATTTGACTTCTAGAGCCCTTACAATCCGCAATTTTTGTCCGATTTGGCTGAAATTGAGCATATGGTGTTCCATTATGACTGTCAACAACTGTGCCAAGTACGTTCCGAATCGTTCTATAACCTGATATAGCTCCCATATAAACCGATCTATCCATTTGACTTCTAGAGCCCTTACAAGCCGCAATTTTTGTCCGATTTGGCTGAAATTGAGCATATGATGTTCCATTATGACTGTCAACAACTGTGCCAAGTACGTTCCGAATCGTTCTATAATCTGATATAGCTCCCCTATAAACCGATCTCCCGATTTTAATTCTTGAGCCTCTGGAAGCCGCAATTTTCGTCCGATTTGGTTGAAATTTTGCACATTGTGTTTTGTTATGATTTCCAACAACTGTACCAAGTACTGTCCAAATATAAAACCGACGTCAATCATGAAGGAGTTGGTGTTTCTAGGCATCAACTCTACCATAAGAAAGTTTATTAATAGCTTACTTACTAAAAGATGCATTACGGCAGGCTTGGAATCTAAAATGATGGGTCAGCAGAGGAACACCTCAAGGAGGTGTCTCTGGAAGAAGTACAAGTGGTAGCGTATGCTGATGACGTGGCAATTGCGGTTAGGTATAAATTTCCCAGCACTCTAAGAGATATACTTCAGAAAGCTCTACGTGCACCATCAAAGTGGGCTACCGAAAGTGCTCTAGCTATAGATCCGTGCAAGACAAAAGTAGTTCTCTTCAGCAGAAAATACAAGTTGCCTACAGTGGCACCTGTCTCCTTGGGAAGAGAGATGGTTCCATTTACAGAAAGGGCAAAATACCTGGGTGTATTGCTGGCCAGGAAAATAAACTTCAAATCCAACATTTGGAAAGGGCAAGAAAGGCCACTCTGGTCCTTTACACCTGCAAGGGAGCCATTGGCAAAAGTTGGAGGTTTCGACCGCATGTCATGCATTGGGTTTATACTGCAGTTTTCAGACCTATTATGCTATATGGTGTTGTGGTCTGTGGTGGACGGTGCTTCAAAAGTCCACCTACTGCTCAATACTTAACCGGATCCAAAGGATGGCTTGTTTGTGCATCACAGCCGCACTGAGGACGACACCATCTGATGCAATGAATTTAATGCTATATCTTATGCCTCTGGACATTGTGGCTACCCAAATTGCAGCGACCACTGCCGTGAGGTTAAGGGAGCTTTCTCATTGGTCATGTGGCGGCTACGGACACTGTATAACGCAATTTTATGCGATCATCTTGGAATTTTTCATAGATCTCTTTTTGGACAAAATGTTAAGAATAATAAAATTGTAATAAATCGGTTTATTGGATATCTGTATTTATCCGAATTCCGATCCGAAGTCTGTGTGAATTTTTAACGGAAAATATATGGAGTGATTGACACGACTTCGGAACGAAATGTTGAAGGGAAATCTGATGTTTCTGCCGATGTCTCTTAAAGAATTGTTACAGAATTCTAAACAAAAATTTTGGGAATTTCGGAAGGGAAATTCGAGTTGTTGTTAAGACTTCTGGCCGAATTTTGATGTTGAGTCTTAATGAATATGGATGTGTTTTCCAACTTGTCTTATCGATTTCTGACCGAAAGCATATTAGAATTCCTTAAGAACTCGAATGTTTTTTCTGACTCGTTGTAGCAATTTCTGACCGAATTCTGGAATTAATATTTGTAGAATTCGGATGTACTTTTCGACTTGTTCGACTTTGCTCTTGAACATTCCATTAAGAATCCCCCTTCTAAAGCTGAGGCCAAACGGGAGAAGCTTTTACATGTCATAGTTTCAAATGTCACCAGCATGGAATAACCATTATGAAAAATTTTTCTGGTCTTCTCGCCAGGATTAGAACCCAGGCACTCAGGATCATAGGCAAGCATGCTTACATCTGTGCTACGATAACATCCCATGGTTCACAAACAAAAATATGCGTACAAGTTAGCGCAAAAAAATACAAAAACATTCGCAATGAGTTCAGACATCGTTCACAAATCCTTCCGAACTGTGGGGAAAAATTTCTACCAGTTAAAAAAAAATGTGCTCTAAAAATCAGACACAAAAAAGGCCAAAAAAAGGCCGGAGCAAAAATTCCTAACGGTTGAAACAAATAAATATGTGAAAAAGCAAGCACAAATAGACAAACATTTCCCACACATACCTCAGACATCGTTCAGAATTCCTAACGAACTGTCAGAAGAAAAAATTAAAAGAAAAACATACAACAGGAAGTTCAGACATCGTTCACAACTGTTGGAACAAAAATGCCTACACACAAACAGTCCAGAAAATTTAAAACAAGTAACAGCGTGCTAAGTACTGCCGGGTCGAATCTTGGGAGCCCACCACCATGGATTCTGCTATGGATTGGACCGTACTTGGCGTAGTTGTTGAGAGTCATAACAGAACACTATATGCAAAATGTCAGCCAAATCGGATAAATATCGTGGCTTGTAAGGGCCCAAGAAGTCAAATCGGGAGATTGGTTTATATGGGAGCTATATCATGTTCTTGACCGATTTGAACCGTACTTGACACAGTTAATGGGAGTCATAACAGAACACCATCTACAAAATTTCAGCCAAATCGGATGAAAATTACATCCAAGGGCTCAAGAAGCCAAATCGGGAGATCGGTTTATATGGGAGCTATATCAGGTTATAGACCGATTTAGGCCGTACTTGGCTCTATTGTTTGTGTGCAAACTTTCAGCCAAATTGGATGAAAATTGAGGCTTCCAGGGGCTCAAGAAATCAAATCGAGAGACCGGTTTATATGGGAGCTGTATCAGGTCCTTGACCGATTTTGACCGTAGTTGGCACAGTTATTGGCACAACGGAACCTTATGTGCAAAATTTCACCCAAATCGGACAAAAATTGTGGATTCCATGGGCTGAAGAAGTGAAATTGCGAGATCGGTTTTTATGGGAACTATATCCAAATCCGAACCGATATGGCCCATTTGCAATCCCCAATGACCTACCTTAATAATAAAGTATCTGTGCAAATTTTCAAGAGGCTAGCTCTATACGTTCGACCGCTATCGTGACTTCGACAGACGGACGGACAGACATGGCTAGTTCAAATCAGAATTTCGAGATGATAAGGGATATATATATTTTATGAGGTCCTAGATCAATATTTCGAGACGATCAGACGATCACATATCGTTTAAAATTTTTTAAGAACTGTCGGAAAATAATTCCACTGACAAGCACTCCAGAAATCGGTAAGAATTCCTGTTGGAAGAATAATTAAAAAAAAAAAAATCCTACGACAAGACGTTCAGAAATTCACTATATTCACTATAAGTGGGTACCCGGCACCGATCTTCGTTTTTGCACAGTGGGCCATTCTGTTAACTCTTACTTTAACTTTAAATGCCAATTATCTCAAATACTGTCGACTTTTTGGATATTTTGCTTTTTGATTTAGATCCTAGGCATCAAGAGCTTCCCGGCACCCATCTTAGTTTTTGCACAGTGAGCCATTCTGTAACTCTAACTTTAACTTTAAATGCCAATTATCTCAAATACTGGCGACTGTTTTAGATATTTTGCTCTTTGATTTAGATCCTAGGCATCAAGAGCTTCCTTCAATATAAGTGGGTACCCGGCACCCCTCTTAGTTTTTCTACTTTTCGCTTTGGACTTTTTGGTGTTGTAGATTTGTTCTTTTTGCATTTATTACCTTGTTAGATATTTTTTTACAAAATTCGCAATGTTTGTAGTCCTTTTAGTGCTCTTGTTGTAGTTTCTTTTGAATTTTTTCATTATTTTTCTTGATTTTATTTTTAGATATTTACTGTAAAATTGTTAGCATAGCTCTGCTAAGCTCGTAAGAGTGTGCTGCTAATTGAATGGGTTTGTGTCTCTGCTAGTTAAATTTAACTTTATCTTCACGGACATAATAATGATAACCCCAAGCAAAAAAAAAATTGAAGAATATGGACAAATAGACACCTTACTAACATTTGAAAAAATACTGGAAAGAGTAGTAAAACAACAGTTCGAACAATTTATAGAAGAAAATAATATCCTGTCTAAATACCAGTCAGGCTTTCGAAATCATGCAAAACTATGGGGGATCATGTATTGGGTTGCCCAAAAAGTAATTGCGGATTTTTTAAAAGAAAGTAAATACATTTTTAATAAAACTTAGAATGAACTTTAATCAAATATACTTTTTTTACACTTTTTTTCTAAAGCAAGCTAAAAGTAACAGCTGATAACTGACAGAAGAAAGAATGCAATTACAGAGTCACAAGCTGTGAAAAAATTTGTCAACGCCGACTATATGAAAAATCCGCAATTACTTTTTGGGCAACCCAATATTAAATAAATGGACAAAAATTCCAAGGAACAAAATAATTTTGGAAGTGCTTTTAGACTTTAAGGACTTAAGACTTGAGCATGTTCGCCTATGACGCTGAACGCCTGGGTTCAAGACCTGGCGAAAACATCAGAAAAAAATTTCAGCTGTGGTTCTCCTCTCCTAATGGTGCGACATTTGTGAGGAACTATGCCATTTGAAGAATTGGTATGACAACCATGTAATAACTTCTTCCCGAAGAGGTGTTGTACTGCGACACGCCGTTCAGATTCGGCTATAAAAAGGAGTACCCTTGTTATTGAGTTTAAACTTGAATCGGACAGCACTCATTGATATGTGAGAAGTTTGCACCGGTTCCTTAATGGTATGTTCATGAGGAAATTTGCTTTAGCATGAAATCATGTACAACTTATGTAAGAAATTACATTTAAATTATATAAAATGTATACCTCATTTATAACAAGTAAAAGCGCGCTATTTTCGGTCAGGCCGAATCTTATACACCCTCCACTATAGATCCCGTTTATCAAGTTCTTTGCCCATTATCTACATTTGGGCAAAAAAAGGCAAGTGAAAAAAAATTGCTATGCTATTTGAGCCATATCAGAACATAGACAGATTCGGACCATACATGGTTTGAATATTGCAGACCATAGTAAAAGTCATTGTGCAAAATTTCAGCCAAATCGGGTAAGAATTTCGCCCTATAGGAGAACAAGAAGTTATATCGAGAGATCGGTTTATGTGGGAGCTTTATCAGATTATAGACCGATTCAGAACGTATATGGCATATATGTTGATGGTCACAGGAGAAGTTGTTGTAAAAAATTTTAGCCAAATCGGATAAGATTTGCGCCCTCCTAGAAGCACAGGAAGTCAAAATCCAAGAACGGCTTATATGGCAGCTGTATCAAAACAAGTACCGATATGGCCCATTTACAATCCCAACCGACCTACATTGATAGGAAGAATGTGTGCAAAATTACAATCGCCTAGCTTTACTCCTTGAAAGTTAGCGTGCAGCAGACATACGGACGGACATGGCTAGATCGAATTAAATGTCCGTGCGATCAAGAATATATATACTTTATTGGGTTTTAGACCAATATTTCGATGTGTTACAAAGGGAATGGCAAAGTTAATATACCCCCATCCTAAGGTGGAGGGTACAAAAAGTGGAAATATGTTGAAACAAGTAAAAAGGCTTTAAGTTCGGCCGGGCCGAATTTGAATACCCACCACCTCGGGTAGGCTCTTCGGATAATAAATGTGGCTTTTATGGGTCTAAGACTCTAAATCGGCGGATCGGTCTATATTGGGGCTATATCAAGATATAGTCCGATGTAGCCCATCTTTGAACTTAACCTGCTTATGGACAAAAAAAGAATCTATACAAAGTTTTAGCTCAGTATCTCTATTTTTAAAGACTGTACCGTGATTTCAACAGACATATGGACAGACGGACGGACATGGCGAGATCGTCTTAGATTTTTACGCTGTTCAAGAATATATATACTTTATAGGGTCGGAAATGGATATTTCGATGTGTTGCAAATGGAATGACAAAATGAATATACCCCCATCCTTCGGTAAAGGATATAAACAATTTAATGTAGAAGTACTGAAGTTTATAACATCTTCTTAAATATAAGAAGTAAAAGCGTCGGCCTGGCCGAATATACCCTGCCCTTATATACCCTCCACCATGGATCGCAATTGTCAAGATATTTGCCCGGGATCTTTTTATAAGCAAACAAACGATAACGGATAAAATTTGCCATGCTATTAAAGCTATATCAGTTTATGGACCGATTCATAATTGGTTTTCATATTTGACGCCCCCTAGATGAACCAGAAATCAAGATCCGAGATCGGTATATATGACAACTGTATAAAAGCCATGGGCCGATTTGGCCCATTTACAATCCCAACCTACCTGCACCAATAAAAAGTAATTTAATCTTTCACGCACAAGAGGAGCTAAGGGGGGTAAGTCCAGACAGACTCAAGGACTTTATGCTGGCGTTCAAATGATATGAGAAGGTGCCTTGACGGACTCTGCGGCTGAAGGAGGGAGAAAATTGAGGAATCACAATAGACCATAGGGCCCCAGCGGATATTTAAAGACAATATTTTGGTAACATCCTCTCCAACCTAACCTAAATTTTAATATCATTTTCGCATTTTACTCTCCAATAGCTTTTATTTGAGTCCCATATTGTCATGATCGGTCCATATGTCCAAACTGTTTTGATAGTTAATGTAAGGGGGAGGAGACCTTCCCCCTTCAGATAACTGAGCTTTAGGCTATCCTTCCGGATCCGATAATGTTACTGTACAGTACATGAAAATTTCAAGAAAATCGGTTCATCTAGTTTTGAGTCTATACGGCACAAACAAATTCACAAATCCACAAACAAGCAACATACAAGGGAGGTCCCAAAAGTAGCCCGACCTGACGTCTAGATGGCGGTAGTAGTATGAAAACAATACTTTCGTGAAAAATGAGAACCTTCAATGTTTAAAGTTTCAAGCCGCCAACATTGCGACAGCAATTGTTGATTTGTGATGAAGATCCATAAATAAAAGTTCGAATTGCTTCAGCACTCATCTTGCTCGTTATATTCAGCTTCCTCGCATTATTCCGGAAACTGGAAAAATGGCTCGGCAGAAAACGATTTGCCATTAATGAAAAGGTGGAAGTAGCGTTGGATGGCTATTTTAGGAGCTAGACAGTTTTTACTACAAACAGGGTATCGAAACTATTGAAAATTACTGGAAAAGTGATTCGACCTAAAAGGAGAATATGTTAAAAAAAAAAAAAAAAATTCCCAAATTTGTTGAGTTTTCTTTGTAAGGTCGGCTACTTTTCGTATAAACAAACAAACACAAATTGATTTCAAAATAAAAATATTATTTTTTGTTTTTTTTTTAATTTAAACAAGTAAAAGCGTGCTAAGTTCGGCCGGGCCGAATCTTATATACCCTCCACCATGGATCGCATTTGTCGAGTTCTTTTCCCGGCATCTCTTCTTAGGCAAAAAAGGATATATGAAAAGAGTTGCTCTGCTATTAAAACGATATCAAGATATGGTCCGGTTCGGATCACAATTAGAATTATATGTTGGAGACCTGTGTAAAATTTCAGCCAATTCGTATAAGAATTGCGCCCATTGGGGGCTCACGAAGTAAAATAGAGAGAACGATTTATATGGAATCTGTATTGGGCTATAGACCGATTCAGACCATAATAAACACGTTTGTTGATGGTCATGAGAGGATCCGTCGTACAAAACTTCAGGCATACCGGATAATAATTGCGACCTCTAGGGTTCAAGAAGTCAAGATCCCAGATCGGCTTATATGGCAGCTATATCAGGTTATGAACCGATTTGAACCTTATTTGACACAGTTGTTGAAAGTAAAAATAAAATACGTCATGCAAAATTTCTGCAAAATCAGATAAGAATTGTGCCCTCTAGAGGCTCAAGAAGTCAAGACCCAAGATCGGTTTATATGGCAGCTATATCAGGTTATCGACCGATTTAAACGATACTTGGCACAGTTGTTGGGTATCAAAACAAAACACGTCGTGCAAAATTCCATTCTGATCGGATAAGAATTGCGCACGCTAGAGGCTCAAAAAGTCAAGACCCAAGATCGGTTTATATGGCAGCTATATCAGGTTATAAACCGTTTTGAACCATACTTGGTACAGTTGTTGGATATCATAGCAAAACACGTCGTGCAAAATTTCATTCCAATCGGATAAGAATTGCGCACTCTAGAGGCTCAAGAAGTCAAGACCCAAGATCGGTTTATATGGCAGCTATATCAAAACATGGACCGATATGGCCCATTTACAATACCAACCGACCTACACTAATAAGAAGTATTTGTGCAAAATTTCAAGCGGTTATCTTTACTCCTTCGGAAGTTAGCGTGCTTTCGACAGACAGACGGACGGACGGACGGACAGACGGACGGACATGGCTAGATCGACATAAAATGTCGCGACGATCAAGAATATATATATTTTATAGGGTCTCAGAAGAATATTTCGAGTAGTTACAAACAGAATGACGAAATTAGTATACCCCCCATCTTATGGTGGAGGGTATAAAAAAAGAAAAATGTTCCCACATTTGTTGAGTTTTCTTTGTAAGGTCGGCTACTTTTGGGATTGCCCTCGTATAAACAAACAAACACAAATTGATTTCTAATTAAAAATTTTATTTTTTGTTTTTTTTAATTTAAAAAATTAATTTTCTCACATATGTCAAAGCACCCTAATGTACATTCATTCATGTCCACACACCGTCCAAACAAAAAGAAAAAGTAGATTGAAGTTTTGTGTTGTTTCGTCTTGTTTATAGTTTATAAAACGAAATGACAACACAATAACTGTGGGTCTCAATGTGGAATTCGTTAGATGGACGGACAGACAGACAGACAGACCAATAGCCCATACGTGGGATAGATGAACAACAACAGTTTAAGTGGCGGTTGGTTGTGGTACAAAACAAACCATGGAGAAATAATAATTTGCGTTAATTTTGTTTTTGTCTTTCCTTTACGAACTGACTGACTGACTAGCGACATCGACCATTGACGACAAAACCCCTGGTCGAACAAAACCAGAGTGAAACTTAGTGGCCGTCAAATGAAAAAGTCGCGCACGATCAGTAACTACTGCAGTAACAAAACCTCCTGACGTGCATCACAACGCCAGCATTGAGTATGTCTTAGCCCAGACCAAGAAGAAGACGGACAATGAGTGTGACGCTAATAATAATATCGCAAAATATTCATTGTACACAGAGAAAAATTTATTGCAGACAAAAATGTGACAAAACTTACAGCGAAAGAAGCTTTGGGAAAAAATTTAATTTTCATGTGTAGTCCCTAGAACATAAATCAAGAAACGAAGAATGTTGACAAGAAATGCAGGCTTATCAGTCTGATCTGTCTGGCGGACATTTGTCAACATGGGTATTCTAGAAAGGAGTAAAGCCTTTGTCAAATTGTCTGTTTAACGTTCAATTCTTTTCCTCTATGGAAAAACTACTATGGATAAGAAGCTCACGCCACCCTTATGAAGGCTAGGTAACAGTGGCGGTCTGCAATAAGACTCACCTAGAAAATCTTAAGTCCAATTGTGATAGCACAATTATTGTTTTGTTAGGAACAAACCAAATCTTGTAGAGCAGGAAATTAAACACAATACGGACTGTAGCCCGAGGTTGCTAACAACTAGGCAACAAGGGCAAAAACATCTCCCCGAGAGCTTTTATCCAAATCTACATCTCTAATTCCAAGTTCATTGCCATTTTTATACCCTCCACCATAAGATGGGGGGTATACTAATTTCGTCATTCTGTTTGTAACTACTCGAAATATTCGTCTGAGACCCCATAAAGTATATAAAGGGTGATTTTTTTGAGGTTAGGATTATCATGCATTAGTATTTGACAGATCACGTGGGATTTCAGACATGGTGTCAAAGAAAAGATTCTCAGTATGCTTTGACATTTCATCATGAATAGACTTACTAACGAGCAACGCTTGCAAATCATTGAATTTTATTACCAAAATCAGTGTTCGGTTCGAAATGTGTTCATTCACCGTAACGTTGCGTCCAACAGCATCTTTGAAAAAATACGGTCCAATGATTCCACCAGCGTACAAACCACACCAAACAGTGCATTTTTCGGGATGCATGGGCAGTTCTTGAACGGCTTCTGGTTGCTCTTCACTCCAAATGCGGCAATTTTGCTTATTTACGTAGCCATTCAACCAGAAATGAGCCTCATCGCTGAACAAAATTTGTCAAAATTTGAACACATTTCGAACCGAACACTGATTTTGGTAATAAAATTCAATGATTTGCAAGCGTTGCTCGTTAGTAAGTCTATTCATGATGAAATGTCAAAGCATACTGAGCATCTTTCTCTTTGACACCATGTCTGAAATCCCACGTGATCTGTCAAATACTAATGCATAAAATCCTAACCTCAAAAAAATCACCCTATATATTCTTGATCGTCGTCACATTTTATGTCGATCTAACCATGTCCGTCCGTCTGTCTGTCCGTCCGTCCGTCTGTCTGTCGAAAGCACGCTAACTTCCGAAGGAGTAAAGCTAGCCGCTTGAAATTTTGCACAAATACTTCTTATTAGTGTAGGTCGGTTGGTATTGTAAATGGGCCATATCGGTCCATGTTTTGATATAGCTGCCATATAAACCGATCTTGGGTCTTGACTTCTTGAGCCCCTTGAGTGCGCAATTCTTATCCGATTGGAATGAAATTTTGCACGACGTGGTTTGCTATGATATCCCAGAACTGTGCCAAGTATGGTTCAAGTAGGTCCATAACCTGATATAGCTGCCATATAAACCGATCTTGGGTCTTGACTTCTTGAGCCTCTAGCGTGCGCAATTCTTATCCGATCAGAATGAAATTTTGCACGACGTGTTTTTTTATGACGTCCAACAACTGTGCCAAGTATGGTTCAAATCGGTCCATAACCTGATATAGCTGCCATATAAACCGATCTTGGGTCTTGACTTCTTGAGCCTATAGAGTGCGCAATTCTTATCCGATTGAAATGAAATTTTGCACGACGTGTTTTGTTATTTTATCCAACAACTGTGCTAAGTATGGTTCAAATCGGTCCATAACCTGATGTAGCTGCCATATAAACCGATCTTGGGTCTTGACTTCTTGAGCCTCTAGAGGGCGCAATTCTTATCCAATTTGAATGAATTTTGGCACGTAGTATTTTGTTATGATATCCAATAACTGTGTCAAATATGGTTCAAATCGGTTCATAACCTGATATAGCTGTCATATAAACAGATCTGGGGACTTGATTTCTTGAGCTTCTAGAGGGCGCAATTCCTATCCGATTTGGCTGAAATTTCGCAAGACGTTTTTTATTGTTATTTTCAACAACTATGTCAAATAAAGTACAAGTTGGTTCATAACCTGATATAGCTGCCATATAAACTGATCTGGGATCTTGACTTCTTGAGCCTCTAGAGGTCGCAATTATTATCCGATTGACCTAAAAATTTGTACGACGGATTCTCTCATGACCATTAACATACATGTTTATTATGCTCTGAATCGGACTATAGCGCGATACAGCTCCCCTATAAATCGATCTCTCTATTTTACTTCTTGAGCCCACAAAGGGCGCAATTCTTATTCGAATTGGCTGACATTTTACACAGGCCTCCAACATATAATTTAATTGTGGTCCAAACCGGACCATATCTTGATATTGCTCTAATAGCAGAGCAAATCTTTTCTTATATCCTTTTTTTTGCCTCAGAAGAGATGCCGGGAAAAGAACTCGACAAATGCGATCCATGGTGGAGGGTATATAAGATTCGGCCCGGCCGAACTTAGCACGCTTTTACTTGTTTTAGTGTACTATTCGCTTTTTTGCATACACCACTGTCGACGCGACTGGTCAGTTATTTTAATCGTTGTTATACTCGCCATGGTACGGTGCGCTTGAATGGTCGCTGCTGTAAACTTTTCCCGTCGTACGCTGTTATTTTCAAACTTTTCTGTCATTTTTTAGCTCATTTTATGTTTGTTGGCTGGTTGATTTTGTTGTTGCTAATTTACCTGCCAAAGACATGACAAAATGCATCGACTTTTATTTATTTTCTTTGTGTAATTTCTTATTGCAGCAGTGCATAAAGAGTTTCTCAATAGGAATGGAAACGATGAGTGTCGAAAATGCAGGTTCAATGCCAGACACATGGGCAAAAATAAATAAACTTCGTTACAGAAGTGATGGAGGGGGGATATTTTGTTTTTGTTTTTGTGTTTTTTTTTTCTTTTTTTGAATTACGTTGGGTGACGTTAACTGTTGCCTTGGAATATTTGATTTATTTGACCAGTTTTAAAGCTTCGTAAAGAAATCCGTTCGAAATAGGACCGATTCGTCGGCAAAATCGTCCACATTTTGTAAGAAATTCGTCAAGAAATCGGTCCCAATTCGGTACGACGTAAAATTTTTATCCGAAATTTCCTGGAATTTTGGTCCGAATTCGGTACGATATGGCGGTAAATATCTCAGACACTCGGCCGTGTCATTCTGAGAAAATGACAACCACTGCTCTAGTTATACCCACCGCCAAAGGATGGGGGAATATTCATTTTGTCATTCCGTTTGCAACACATCGTAATTTTTGATTGTCGTAAAAATCAAAGACGATCTAGCCATGTCTGTCCGTCCGTCCGTCAGTCGGTTAAAATCACGCTACAGTCTCTGAAAATGGAAATATTGAGCTGAATCATTGCACAGATTTTTTTGTGTCTATAAGCAGGTGAAGTTCGAAGATGGGCTATATTTGACTATATCTTGATATAGCCCCCATATAGACCGATCCGCCGATCCAAGGTCTAGACCCATACAAGCCACATTTATTATCCAATTTTGCTCAAATTTGGGACAGTGAGTTGTGTTAGGCCAGTCGACATCCTTCTTCAATTTGGCCCATATCGGACCAGATTTAGATACAGCTACCATATAGACCGATCTCTCGATTTAAGGTTTTCGGCCCATAAAAGGCGCATTTATTGTCCAATGTCGCCAAATTTGCGACGTGAGTTGTGTTAGGGTTTTCGATATTCTTTTTCAATTTGGCCCAGATCGGTTCAGGTTTGCATATAGCTGCCATATAGACCGCTCTCCCGATTTAAGGTTTTCGGCCCATAAAAGACCCATCCATTTGGCCGATGACGCTAAAATTTTAATCAGTGAGTTATGTTAAGCCCCTCGTCATCTTTCTGCAATTTGGCCCAGATCGGTTCAGATTTGGATATAGTTGTAATATAGACCGATCTCCCGATTTAAAGTTTTGGACCCATAAAAGACGCATTTATTGTCCGATTTCGCCAAAATTTTAAACAGTGAGTTGTGTTAGGCCCCTCGGCATCATTCTGCAATTTGGCCAAGATCGGTTCAGATTTGAATATAGTTGCCTATAGACCAATCTCTCGATTTAAGGTTTTCGGTCCATAAAAGACGCATTTATTGTCCGATGTCGCCGAAATTTGGGACAGTGAGTTGTGTTAGGCCCCTCGACCTGTTTCTGCAATTTGGCCCAGATCGGTTCAAGTTTGGATATACCTGCCATATAGACCGATCTCTCGATTTTAAGTCTTGACCCCATAAAAGGCGCCTTTATAAACCGATTTCGCTGAAATTTTACACGGTGACTTATGTTAGCCTTTTCGACATCCGTGTCGTATATAGTAAAGATCGGTCTATATTTGGATATAGCTACCAAAAAGACCAATATTTTGTTCTACAAAATTGAACAATGACTTGCACATAGTAGACCACTCAATGTCCGTGCCGAATTTGGGGGCATAAATCATGCATTTTTCCCCGGATTATGGCGAAAGGTGGTTTACATATATACCCGAAGTGGTGGGTAACGCCTTGTACTTGTTTTTAGTTACGATGTCCGTAAGACAATCAATTCATCTGATTGTCGGACCGAAATCGTAAAATTTTGTTAGCTGGGTTGTTGCAGCAAAGGTTCGCACTCGCCTTAGTTTGGCGAGAAACATACGATATCTGACTACACGGAAGCTGGACATCGGAAAGCTGCAAACACAACAAGTGACAACAGCATACTCCTCTCCACTTTTCCCAGCTGCTGGTATCCGATGAGGGTTACAATGAGTATACCACAGAACCAATCCCTGATGATGGTGTAGAATGTGTACCACCTAGTCAAAACGGATTCTATGTAGCAGTAGCCCGGTTGAAAAACAATAAGGCAGCAGAAGCCAATGGGTTGCCGGCTTATTTGTTTAAGCCCGAGGATGACATGATGATAAAGCGTATGCATAAAGTCATCTGCGCAATCTGACTAGAAGAACGCATACCCGATGATTGGAATCTCGGCATACTATGTCCCGTACACATAAAAAGGGGACAAGACGATATGTGCCAACTACAGAGAAATAAGTCTGTTCAAGTTACTATCGCGCGTATTGTGTAAAAGATTAAAGTCTAAAGTCAACGAAATAATTGGGCCCCATAGACCCGATATTTACAGTGCGCTAAATGCTGGAAAAGACCCAAGAAGGAGAAATCACCAGCCCCAAAACACCCTCCAAATGGTTCATATTTACCGACCATGGCAATATGGGGCTCAAATTAAAGGGATTTGGGAGTGGAGTACCAAAAAGCACTTTTCATAACACTAATTTTCAAAAACATCAGATCTCGGAGTTTGGTAATGTGATTCTTTCGAAATCTATTTGCACTCTCGCAGTCATCAAAAACAAGACATGGTTTCTATTTGGGGGGACGGGTGCCTCGGGTGTCTTTCAAAACCAGCCAAATGGATGTATATACCAATCACAAAAATATAGAGATCAAACAAAAGGTATTTGAGATAAAAAACGAATTTGATATCCAATTGAAGAGCCAGGTTATTGGTGAGCCGCCCCATCCCAAAATACCTCCCAATTATATAAAAGCTATTTGGAGGTCCACCCCCAAATAGCTCAATGACGTCAACTATGGTCTCCAATATCCAAATCTAGTATGGCCTGAATCGGCCTTTAACCTGATATGGCTTTAGAAGTATGACAAATTTTATCCGTTAACCTTCGTTTTGTCTCTTTTCGTTCATTGATTAGGCTTACCTTAAGATAATGTCTCATTGTAGTCTTTGGTGTGAAAGCATTATTTAGCAGGGAAGAGTTTCGCTTTGTTCCTTAGTTAAATGTTCGTGGGTATAGCTTACCCAGCTTCGTTATGACAGTGTACCGCTCCAAAATAATAATTTTATTATACCCTCCACCATAAGATGGGGGGTATACTAATTTCGTCATTCTGTTTGTAGCTACTCGAAATATTCGTCTGAGACCCCATAAAATATATATTGGGTTGCCCAAAAAGTAATTGCGGATTTTTCATATAGTCGGCGTTGACAAATTTTTTCACAGCTTGTGACTCTGTAATTGCTTTCTTTCTTCTGTCAGTTATCAGCTGTTACTTTTAGCTTGCTTTAGAAAAAAAGTGTAAAAAAAAGTATATTTGATTAAAGTTCATTCTAAGTTCTATTAAAAATGCATTTACTTTCTTTTAAAAAATCCGCAATTACTTTTTGGGCAACCCAATATATTCTTGATCGTCGCGACATTTTATGTCGATCTAGGCATGTCCGTCCGTCTGTCTGTCGAAAGCACGCTAACTTCCGAAGGAGTACAGCTAGCCGCTGGAAATTTTGCACAAATACTTCCTATTAGTGGAGGTCGGTTGGTATTGTTAATGGGCCATATCAGTCCATGGTTTGATATAGCTGCCATATAAACCGATCTCGGGTCTTGACTTTTTGAGCCTCTAGAGTGCGCAATTCTTATCCGATTGGAATGAAATTTTGCACAAAGTGTTTTGTTATAATATCCAACAACTGTGCCAAGTACGGTTCAAATCGGTTCATAACCTGATATAGCTGCCATATAAACCGATCTTGGGTCTTGACTTCTTGAGCCTCTAGAGTGCGCAATTCTTATCAGATTGGAATGAAATTTTGCACGACGTGTTTTGTCATGATATCCAACAACTGTGACAAGTATGGTTCAAATCGGTTCATAACCTGATATAGCTGTCATAGAAACAGATCTGGGGACTTGACTTCTTGAGCCTCTAGAGGGCGCAATTCTTATCCGATTGGAATGAAATTTTGCGCAACGTGTTTTGTTATGATATCCAACAACTGAGCCAAGCACGGTTCAAATCGGTCCATAACCTAATATAGCTGTCATATAAACCGATCTTCGGTCTTGACTTCTTGAGCCTCTAGAGGGCGCAATTCTTATCCGATTTGAATGAATTTTGGCACGACGTGTTTTGTTATGATATCCAACAACTGTGCCAAGTATGGTTCAAATCGGTCCATAACCTGATATAGCTGTCATAGAAACAGATCTGCGGACTTGACTTCTTGAGCCTCTAGAGGGCGCAATTCTTATCCGATTTGGCTGAAATTTTGCATGACGTTTTTTATTCTTACTCTCAACAACTGTGTCAAAATAAGGTTCAAATCGGTTCATAACCTGATATAGCTGCCATATAAACCGATCTGGGATCTTGATTTTCTTGAGCCTCTAGAGGTCGCAATTATTATCCGATTTGCCTGAAATTTTGTACGACGGGTCCTCTCATGACCATCGACATACGTGTTTATTATGGTCTGAATCGGTCTATGGCCCGATACAGCTCCCATATAAATCGTTCTCTCTATTTTACTTCTTGTTTTTTCCTAATCTCTTCACTTTACTTTCTTGGCTACAACACCTGTGCAATGAAAACAATATTACTATGTTCGATTTCTATACAACACTCACTGTATACCCAAAGAAACTCTAGACGACAATCAACTTCAATGCAACCGTAGCGCTCAACCGTACTTTGTGTAAATGATCTAAAAATTCAAACTCTTGGGTTCGCCGTACAGATATTTTTGCAAAATGAGGAAGCCCGAATGGTTATCGAAGCCCGTAGAGAGAAAGTAAGCGAGTAGAAAAACAAACTAAGTCAGTGGACAAGAGATCGAGCATTTAAGTGCATGTGTTACAGTTTCTCAATCAAGTGTTACGGTTGATTTGCCTACGATACTGCTATGAATTAAAGATTGTTCCATGGATAAGGAACTAGTTGTTTGTTAGTGGTGGCAACGATGGGATTAGTGATATGATTAGTTGTTGGACATTTTAAACGCCTCTTCATGATTTGCAATTTTCATAGATTGGTAAGCAATTGCTTAAGCGGTATAAACTTGTTGAATGTTCATAAAGGCAAATGATTGCAGAAAATTTGTTTTCTTAATTTTAGTGACTTGAAAGCGGCAAAGGAATTCCTTCCTTTAACATGTAGGAAAGAAGATACAATTGTGGGTAATTGAGTACTGTAATAATTTCTTAAGTAAGGTTGGATTTTATTGTTAGCTTGTAATCAGATTCACTTAGACTTTTGAGCCCATTATGATGCCATAGCACCGAGCGAAGAAAAATTACTTAAATTTTCTACAGTTTCGCCAAAACCAGAATTACGCTGTATGGTTTCGATTTTTGGCATCCTTTGGGCTTCACTTCTTGTGGCCTAAAAAGACTAATCGAAAGGTCGGTTTGTATGGAAGCTCTATGCGGTTTCAGAACGATTTGTACCGTGCCGTACTTACCACGCATGTTGGAAACCATTAAAAAACGCAACTTGCAAAATAGGACAATAATTGCGGCTTCTAGGGGCCCACGAAGTCATGTCAAAGGACCACTTTATATGGGAACTATGGGTGATTTTTTAAGAGTAGCGCTCGTCATTCACAGTTACATTACGATTCGCATCATCTTTGAAGAAGTACGTTCCAATGATGCCACCAGCCCATAAACCGCACCAAACTGCGACTTTTTCTCGATGCCTTGGTAGCTCTTGCAATGCTAATGGCTGATCTTCACTCCAAAATTGACAAATCTGCTTACTTACGTACCCATTGAGCCAAAAATGAGCTTCGTCCATAACATGGAAGAAGCGCGCGATTAACTTTCTTCACAGAGCATGCATAATTTGTTCGTTTGTGAGACGATTAATGGTTAAATTTTAGACCAAACTGGATATTTTTGACAGTGAAACAAAACATGAAACGTGCGTGAACTATTTACACCAGTGTTGCCAAAAAGACAATAGCTAAGAAATAACGCTTTTGAATACAAATCTAAACATATATGGTTAATTTGCAATCCCCAACGACCTACATGAAATAGAATTATCTGTGCGAAATTTCAAGCGGATATCTTTCTTTATTCGCTCTACAGTTATCGTGATTTACACAGGCGGGCGGACGCAAGGTAGACTTAAAATGCCAAGTCGATTAAGAATATGAATAAACGGAAAGAATATATTAGTATACCAACATGAAAATTCGGCAAAGTCCGGCCGGGATTCGAACCTGGTCACAAAGAGGAACAGCGAGAGCCGTTGTCTAGCGTTCAAAGCCATCAATACGATGCACAGAATCATGTGTATACCATGGGGGTAGTGTAATTGTTTAGACGACGAATTTTCCATTACACAAACACAAACATGGGGAAAGGAACAACTAGAATACAGGGTATTGATCGCAAGTTGGGACAAAAAGTCGTCTTTTAGACTTTTCGACTTTTGCAAAAAGTAGACATTTTCACTTCTTGTCAAATATTTCTAAAATTTTCTTAATAATTTTCTATTTCCTATAAGTCTTCGTCGACTTTTGCCATGAAGATATAATCATTTCTTTGTATTTTCATAAAGGAAAGTTATTAAGAAGAATTCAAAATGCAAAACTGGCTCATTTTTATATCAAAACCACTCCACTATATTAAAGCCAATATGGCTTTTTGCAAATGTTTCCACATTTCCGTTTACTTTCCCTTTTTTGTCATTGAATTAAAGCTTGAAATGGTCTATATTACCTAGCCGACTTTCAACTTGTGTTACTCTGAATGCGAAAACCTAATTGCACATATGGGTAACGAACTTCAATTCTCTATCACTTCCTCTACAAAACCTCAAAAAAAACACAAAATTATCTCTATTCTATCCGATTTTATGTATCCGGCATTATCAAAGACCATTTTCCAAAAATTTAATTTAATTCACCAAATCGGAGTCTTTCTATTCTAAATTCCATCTAGACTTCGCTAAATTCGGTGCAAAAATCTCTATTTGTGAAATGTACCTTTATATGAGAGCTACTATAAATTAAGCTTCCATAAACATTAAACTATTAAGCTAAATCTTGCACTTATAAGGACGTAATCTCTAAAATTTTGCTTGGATATGGCACGAATTTGTTTTACCATCTGAATACCGCTGCCGAAGATCATTAAATCGATTCAACCATGTAATGCTATTACCAAGTTTTACCTTCCGTATAAATAAGGTTTAAATTTTTAAATAACTTTTCAATATAAAGGGTGATTTTTTTGAGGTTAGGATTTTCATGCATTAGTATTTGACAGATCACGTGGGATTTCAGACATGGTGTCAAAGAGAAAGATGCTCAGTATGCTTTGACATTTCATCATGAATAGACTTACTAACGAGCAACGCTTGCAAATCATTGAATTTTATTACCTAAATCAGTGTTCGGTTCGAAATGTGTTTCGCGCTTTACGTCCGATTTATGGTCTACATAATCGACCAAGTGAGCAAACAATTAATGCGATTGTGACCAAGTTTCGCACTCAGTTTTCTTTATTGGACATTAAACCAACCACACGAATGCGTACAGTGCGCACAGAAGAGAATATTGCGTCTGTTTCTGAGAGTGTTGCTGAAGACCGTGAAATGTCGATTCGTCGCCGTTCGCAGCAATTGGGTTTGTGTTATTCGACCACATGGAAGATTTTACGCAAAGATCTTGGTGTAAAACCGTATAAAATACAGCTCGTGCAAGAACTGAAGCCGAACGATCTGCCACAACGTCGAATTTTCAGTGAATGGGCCCTAGAAAAGTTGGCAGAAAATCCGCTTTTTTATCGACAAATTTTGTTCAGCGATGAGGCTCATTTCTGGTTGAATGGCTACGTAAATAAGCAAAATTGCCGCATTTGGAGTGAAGAGTAACCAGAAGCCGTTCAAGAACTGCCCATGCATCCCGAAAAATGCACTGTTTGGTGTGGTTTGTACGCTGGTGGAATCATTGGACCGTATTTTTTCAAAGATGCTGTTGGACGCACCGTTACGGTGAATGGCGATCGCTATCGTTCGATGCTAACAAACTTTTTGTTGCCAAAAATGGAAGAACTGAACTTGGTTGACATGTGGTTTCAACAAGATGGCGCTACATGCCACACAGCTCGCGATTCTATGGCCATTTTGAGGGAAAACTTCGGAGAACAATTCATCTTAAGAAATGGACCGGTAAGTTGGCCACCAAGATCATGCGATTTGACGCCTTTAGACTATTTTTTGTGGGGCTACGTCAAGTCTAAAGTCTACAGAAATAAGCCAGCAACTATTCCAGCTTTGGAAGACAACATTTCCGAAGAAATTCGGGCTATTCCGGCCGAAATGCTCGAAAAAGTTGCCCAAAATTGGACTTTCCGAATGGACCACCTAAGACGCAGCCGCGGTCAACATTTAAATGAAATTATCTTCAAAAAGTAAATGTCATGGACCAATCTAACGTTTCAAATAAAGAACCGATGAGATTTTGCAAATTTTATGCGTTTTTTTTTTAAAAAAAGTCATCAAGCTCTTAACAAATCACTCTTTATATATATAGCAACGCGAATAAACCAAAGAGTGATTAATCGTAGCACTTGAGAAAGAAGTACTCAAATGCAACAGAAAAATTTTCGACTTTTTACACAAAAAGTCGACTAATCGATTAGATGAAAGTCGACCTTGGGATCGCTAAGACTGGTTTGTCGAGCTTGGGTAATGTGGTATTTATATCATAGAGGCGTTTTCGCAATAACTACGATATAAGTACAACATATGGAGTAATGTTCGGTCAGCCAGCAGTCAGAATAGATACCACTACTGCACGCAAACAAAATACTAGTATCCCGAAGTTTTTCTTTTATTGTAATCGTTTAACGTTTCGCTATAACATATCAAATGTAAGCCATAAACGTAGCATTATTGAAAGTTACTAATTTTGTTTATTGTAAATCCTGTAGCTGATTCGCCTAGGGTAAATGGACCTTTCTTTTGTTAAAAAAAAAACCAATAACTCTTCAATTGCAAAAGTGTTTCGATAGCCGCAAACGATTATTCGTGTACCGTACCAATAATTATTCGCTTGTCTCCCTTTTCTACTAGAGAAAACGGATGAGTATTTGAGCGTTGGCAAAAATACTCACACTATTGCACATTACTTGGTACGTACACGAGAAAATAATACCAAGTAAGTCCATGGGTTTGCACATAATTGCAATTGTGTGCTCGTCACTGGTAGAGACTTTCTCATACACATAATGTTTATCCTTTTTTTTTTGACTGAGCAAGAAGCAGTCAGAATTTTGAACAACTTGGTCGAGTGCGGATAGTTAACTCGGAAAGTGAAACTTTTTTAAGAAACAAGTAAAACCGTGTTAAGTTCTGCCGTGCCGAACTTTCGATACGCACCACCATGAATAAATCAACCATGCTCTTCTATAACAACTCCACTACCATATCCATAGTAATATTCAAATGGATGCTAGTCTGGATGATATTTCATTTAGGTCTCGAGAACTCTTAAACAAGTCAGCGAAATCGGGCAACTAATCCGCCTGTTTTGGGATTAAGACCCTAAATAGAATGATCGGTCTATATGGCAGCTATACCGAAATATAGTCCAGTCTGGACCATATACCATTGGGATGATGGGAGGCTTAATGCAAGTCACGGCGTCAAATTCCAGCGAAATCGGATAATAATTGTGGTTTTTATGGGCTTAAGACCCTAAATCAACAGATCGGTGTATATGGCAGCTACATCTAAATATAGTCCGATCTGAATCATATTTGAGTCGAATGACGGGAGGCTTTATTCAACTTCAAATATTTAAAATTTCAGCGAAATCGGATAATAATTGCGACTTAAGACCCCAAATCGGCAGATCGGTCTATATGGCAGCTCTATCTAAATATAGTCCGATCCGAAGCATATACCAAAAATTGCGGCGATGACGGAAGGCTTAAAAGAAGTCACTGTTTCAAGTTGCAGTAAAATCGTGTTATAAATGCAGCTTTTATGGTCTCAAAACCCTAAATCGGCAGATCGCTCTATATGGCAGCTTTATGGTAATCCGCTAGCAGCTATATCCAAATATAGATCGATTTGGCCCATTTAAGAACTCAACTTGTCTGTGAAAAATTTCAAATCAATATCTCAATTTTTAAACACTTAAGGTGATTACAACTGACGGATACACGGACGGACAGACACACAGACATTGCTAAATCGTCTTAGAATTTCACGACGTTCAGATATATAGGGTCGGAAATGGATATTTCGATGTGTTGACTTCATCAATATACCCCCTCTGGTGGTGGGTATAAAAATGATTGAAAATTTTATAAATTTCCAAATAATTTTTCAATTGATCCTATTAAAAAATGATTCAAATTTTTTAAATCTTCAAATAATTTTTTGATCGATCCAATTAAAACCAGTAAAAGCGTGCTAAATTCGGCCAGGCCGAATCTTATATACCCTCCACCATGGATCGCATTTGTCGAGTTTGTTTTCCCGGTATCCCTTTTTATTTTTATGCTATTGGAGCTATATCAAGTTGTGATCCGATTCGAAATGAATGTTGGAAACCATAGTAGAAGTCATTGTGTAAAAGTTTAGCCAATTCGAAAAAGAATTTCGCCCTTTAGAAGCTCAAGAAGTAAATGGGGAGCTGTATCAGGCTATAGACCGATTCACACCATATTTGACACGTATGTTGAAGGTCATGGGAGAAGCCGTTGTACAAAACTTCAGCCATATCGGATAATAATTGCGCCCTCTAAAGGCTCAAGAAGTCAAGATCCCAGACCGGTTTATATGGCAGCTATATCAAAGTATGGACCGATATGTCCCATTTACAATCCCAAATGACCTACACTAACAAGAAGTATTTGTGCAAAACGGCTAGCTTTACTCCTTCGAAAGGTAGCTGGCTTTCGACAGACAGACGGACGGACGGACATGGCTAGATCGACTTATGTCTCATTCCACTGCCTGCTTTGGCTTCATATGACACTGATCTTTCTGGTGCTCATTTGCAAATAACACACGATATCCGACGACCAAATTGAAAATCGCATCTACTGAACGATTACTAAACCGTTCGCTCATCTCACACTCTATTGTATATGGGCGTGTGTGTCTAGCTTACTTTGTTTTAAAGTGGCATGCGTAACAGGCAATTGCTTTGGTCAAAGTGGCTATTAAGTGCCAAATTTTGGATGTAGTGCAGTTCTCTAGTTACTGCTAAAATTGGTAGGTATTTATTCTCTTAGTAGGTTGGTAGGCTGACTTCAATTTTTGGTAGGTTTCTCCAACAAATAAATACCGAGTTAATTACTGAAAAAATCGCCGGGATAACACAAAAGTTGTTCACTTATTGTAACGTCGAAAATAGGTAGTAAGAAAGCATTTTTGGATTCAAACACTTAAATCAGGAGATCGATGTCCGTGAAGATAAATTTGAATATAACTTAGCCAAGACACAAACCTGACACTTTGAAGACCTATATAACGGCAATGCAGTGCACTCGTCATAGATAGGTGATACAAACTAATACCAGAATTAGCCCCTACCAAGAGCTATTAGAATCAGAAGTCCCCATATTAAATTCAATTATAACTTTTGGGGCGAAATATCTCCGATCTGAAATACAATTTGAATATGGGGACTTCTGATTCTAAAAGCTCTTGGTAGGGGCTAATTCTGGTATTAGTTTGTATCTATAGTATGTATATTTGATGGGTTTTGGTGCGGTAGAATTTTTCTTAAATTTTGGTAGGAAATATTTTTTTTTTTTTTTTGATTGGCGAGTATTTCTCACTTAACGAAATTTGCCACTATAAAATAGCGAATCGAATCAATCCATGCGACTGTCGAATTTGCGTTATGCATATCGCTTAGAGATTGTAAGGGGGCGATATCAGTTAATATTTAGAAACAGATGCCTCATGCACAAGTCGCCCTATTTGAATTATGGAGCCCCTAGAAAGCTTTGGAAGAGACACGGTCCCCTGATACTTGGCCTCAGAATTCTATATGACATTCATGTTCCACTCCCAGGTATATATCATTTTAATCCCATATTGTACCGATCGGTCTATATGGCTATTTGGGGGATTTTTAGGTGGGACGTTCCCCTATGTTACTTGACTCGAAATTTTAATATCTGATTTGTGTTTTTCGGTAAATATCATTGTAGAATCCCAAATTCGTCCAACGGAATTCTCCGATATATATCTCGGATATATCGCAAATCCTTCGTTTTCGGCTGTGCCGATGTGCCGAGTTCGAATGGCGAGTCGCCAGCGACACCACTCTATAGATATACTTAGCTAGATATCTTACAAATACGCTAGAGGCTGCGTAACGTTGGCTGTCTTCGTCTTCGGTTAGGGTTATATATACCAAAACTATTTTAGGGGTTTCTTTACTTAAATATCATTGTGTAATCAGTAAGGCAGATGTTTTTCAGAGACATACTTTGTATGCCTGCACTCCAATATTCTGGAAGTTTAGGTTAGGTTGAAAAGAGGGTGCAGATATTAATTCGCCTCATGCCACCTAAGCCAGTAATCGGCTTGTTGTACGCTCTAAAAACTATAAAGTAATCTCTAAAAAGAAAATTTTAAATGAGGAATTCCGTGCTGCTTACAAAATCCTTAATTGTTTTCAATACCACTCCCCTAAGTTGGTACGTACGTCCTACCGACCGTTTCGCTGTTCCACAGTGTTGCATGAGCATTCATCGCCCACTCCCTTAACTCGGACTGCGTCGACCCGAAAGGCTTCGGGTTAACCAAGTTTATTGACGGCAGTCCTCTGGCCTTCGCCGCCAAATCGTCTGCCCTTTCATTTCCCCTTACTCCGTTATGGCCCGGCACCCAAACGATGCGGATTTTGCAATCCTCAGAGATGGCGTTAATCTCCTTCTTACACTGCAAGACTGTTTGTGAACCTTACCGTCCTGGTTGTTATTGCCCTTATGGCAATTCTAATGTCGGTAAAGATGTTTACACTCGACGTCCTCGCCTTAGCACCACACCACTTCACGCATTCCATGATCGCCCGGACCTCCACCTGCAGAACCGTATTATGGTCCTCTAGCTTTGATCCATCCGTGTAACATGATCTTCCAGATGGCAATACTAGGGTTCCGCCAATCGAAGGCGGTGACTCTGGTAGCAGTGACTCGCAATCGACTTCAGGGTTCATCTCAGGTATCCGATCGGAAAACTCTTCCCTTCCTTCCAGGTTTCTCGTCGTCGCCTCGATTATACTGTGATTGTATGAGCTTCTCCCATCCTCAGTACATTCTCCCATCGCCTAAAGTCTCATAGCCGCAATGGCTGCCTCACACTTAATTTGTATGCCAATGGGTCGGACATCTAAAATAGTCTCCAGTGCCATAGTGTTCATGGTCCTCATCGCTCCGCCTATGCCAAGACAACATGTTCTCTGAACCTGTTGAATGGTCCTTATGTTGCACTTTTTCTCCATAAAAGTCCACCATACTACTGAGGCGTAAGTAAGTATTGGTCTAATCACGCTCCTGTGGAGCCAGTGAACTATCCTCGGATTCAGGCCCCATTTCGAGCCTACGGCCCGTCTAGATAGTGCCCAACACCTGTGAGCCTTCTCAGCACGCTTCTGAATGTGACACTTCCAATTCAGTTTCCTGTCCAAGATCACACCTAAGTATGTGACCTTGTCAGATATCGAAATCGTCTTATTGAAGAAACATGGTGCGTTAAATTGGCCCACCTTCGTCTTTCTCGTGAACAGACATATTTCAGTCTTCTCTGGGTTAACATTGAGACCTCTGGGTCTAGCCCAGTCATATGCAAGACTCTTTCGGCCCTTCTGCATAGCTCGTTCGGATCCTTACCCCTTAGAAGTATTATAACATCGTCTGCGTGGCAGACGGGTTCAAATCCCTCCTCAGTCAACTTCCGTATTAGGTCATTTATGGTGGTAACCCATAGCAGGGGCAATAAAATTCCCCTCCTGTGGCGTGCCCTGTGGCACTTTCTCCCTTATATTTATGCCATGGGATACACAATTTATCCACCTGTTCTAATAGCCCCCTCGACGCCAATGCATACCGCCAGTGTGTACGTTGTGGCATCGAAGGATTCTTCTATTTTATGCACAACCTCGTGCAGGGCAGTCTCCACCGACCATCCCTTGACATAGGCATGCTGTTTGTATTTGAGCAGTTCGCTAGATGTCATACTCTTTATCATGGTGTGCACAATACGTTACATGGTTTTGAGTAGAAAGAACGTAGCTTATGTGTATGTAGGCCTTTGATGTCGCATAACTTGCCTTGCCGGTCTTGGGTATAAATACCGCCCTTGCCTCCTGCCAGGCTTTCAGAGTATATGAAAGTCTTAGGCACGCTGTGAAAATTTTGGCCAGACAAGGCGCCAGATAATCTGCCTCTTCCTGTAGTAACGCCGCAAATATTTCATCAGGTCGGGGTGACTTGAATGGTTTGAAGCTCCTCAACGATTCCTTCACCATAAATTCCGTTATCATAAGCCTTCGATCAACGTCATTTTTCCAAGATTGCGGTGCTTCCGTGAGTCCCTTCGTAGCCAGTGGCAAATGGGTTTTTATCAAAAGCCTCAACATGTCCCCCGTTGTCTCTGCTCTCACTCCCATGTCGTCTACTAAAGTTTCAGTCTGGAAATGGGTTTTTGAGAGAACTTTTTTATCTTGGCGGCGTCATTAACCCCATCGACCTGTTCGCAGAAAAGCTCCCAGGAGGCACGTTTTGCCGCTCTGGTAATCTTATTGTATTCCTTGAGCCGTGTGTTTTACGACGTGCTCTGTTTAGAAGTCTGCGGACCTCTTTCCCAATATTGCGAATCTCTCCGGTCATCCAGGACTTTTCTTGGGCTGATTTCCTTTTCCGAAGAGGACAACTATCTTCGAAGGACCCCACCAGTGCAGTCGTAATCCGGTTGACATCTTCTTCAATGTCTTTTATGCTTAGACAATCTAAATTATCTTACCCAAGTCTTCTTCTGAGTAACCTTCCGAATTTTGTCCAGTTGGTTTTCAACTTGTTCCGGAAGCTTATTGGATTCGGCGCTGGCCGTGCTATTCTAAACCTAATGTAGCGATGGTCAGAAAAAGAGTGTTCCATGGAGACCTTCCAATCCTGAACCTCATCGATTAGATTTTCCGAACATATCATCACATCTACTACCTCCTCCCTACTCCTATTAACAAAGTAAAACTTAAAAGTACTCTTTCGGACCAAAAAGTACCTTTTTAGTACCATTTGAAAATTTGTATTTTCCATCCCTGCTGCTTTGTCATGTGTTTTGATGTGGTATGCTAATATGTTGGTGGGAGGGGGGATTAAGATCTAACTAACAACAGAAAATCTCTCAATTAGCAAATTTCTCTTTGCTCTAACTAAAATGGTCTCCCACATTCGCATAGCAAAAACAAACAACACAAACACACACTAACTACTCCCCTCATTGAGACAAGCTCTGAGAACACACAAGTGTTTCTTGTATTTCTCCTGCTGGGGAGTTTTGGCAGACAATTTTTTTTTTTTTTTTGATTTGGGATTTTGTGAACTATGTTTGTTGTCGCCACCGAGAATGACCGTTCGTTCGTTCATTTGTTTGTTTTGTATCTTGCCGACAACAGATATTCAGATATTCGTCGTCATATGCTAGCTCGCTCTCCTCATTCGTATGTATATTTTGTTACGTGAGTATTGAAGGTATTCATGATGGTTGGTTGATTGTTTGTTGTTGTTTTTGATTTGTTTCACATCCAAATTTCACGTATTTTTTCATAACTTTACGATATAACAACAATTTTGTTCATGGCATAAATGTTATTACATTGGCTATGCATACTATTTCTAGCAAAAAAATATGTTAAAGAGAGAGAGAGAGAGAGAGGTTACTACCTATTATATGTGAAGGTATTTGAAGAAATTTAGGAATTTTTGTGAATAAGAAAAAATTAACTTAAATTTAATAATAATAGGTAACTGGTATTTTGGTTTTCTTTCTTTTACCACTTAAAGTGTTTACATTACATTCACCAGAGAATAGCAAACATATTTAGCAAATATGTATTACCTTCATGTTTTTATGTAGCAAAAGACCAATAAACCTAACTGCCAACTGGTTACCTACATATATCTATATTTTTTAAGTTAAATAATTGATTTTCACTTTTTCACTTTAGTACGTTGTTGCTGGTTACTGCTTTGGTTGTTTAGTTTGCTGGTTGGTTGTTTTTCTTATGTCTACACTTCACTTTGTTGTTGGTAAGAAGCAAGCATTTTGTTGTTGTTGCTGCTGTTGCCGAGCTTGCAATTATATTTCCTGGTTTTCTAGCTTAATTTGTTGTATATTTTTCTTTGTCGACTTGAATTTTCTTTTTATATGTAATCGATTTTCTTTCTATTGCATTTCACCTATTCGTTTAATTATTTCTTTTTTCTTATTTTTCGTTGCAATTATTTCACATTTTCTTCTATATATTATTTTTTGTTAATTAAGGAGATTTCAATACTTCTTTTTTGCTTTTTTAAGCCATTGATTTGATTTCTTTATTTCTCTTCTCTGTATTTGTTGTGGTTACACTAACGCGTTTCGTTTTTAGAGGCTACGTTCGTCGGCCACTCGGTAGCAGCGGCATTTCGATCTCTTCGTTTGAACACGTAATTTGCGACTGGCTTGTAGCTGAAGTCATAGCCAGACACCAAGTAACTCTTGTCTCATACTCCTGTATGCAGAATGTGTGTGTGTGTGTGTGTGTGTGTGTCTGATATTAATGATGTCTGCGTCTGCCTGCCTTCTTTCATTTCACAAAACTTCAAACAATGAAATTCACACACATACACACACACACCCTTGCTCACCTGTGCTACACAACACTCATCCAGATAGTTTGGCTATCCAAACTCACCTGACAACAGTAATAACAAATATGAATGAGAGCAACAATATGAGCGGTAGTTAGGCAGAATAGTCGTACGATCGTCGTTACTTGTTTTCATGCACAGTGATTCATTTTGGTCAACAAATATGTAACAGAAATAACACTTAAAACTACAATATAATCCTTATGAAACAAACGAAGAAAATAAAATAAGCACTTATTTGTATGAAACTAAGTACAAAATTTGATTAAAAAAATAACTGCTATAAATTAAATGCTAACTTGTACTCTATGACGCCCCTTATGTGCACATTAAAATTGATGCAAAGACGCAGTCTGAAAACGGGACAACAATAATAATGAACAGCTTGTAAGGCTGAGCATTTGAATTCGAATCCTACCACCAACCTAACCGATTACTGGCTTAGGTGTATGTCCATAGTGGCATGGGGCGCATTAATATCTGCACCCTCTTTTCAACCTAACCTACCCCAACTCGTAAATTTTTGGGGTTATTTTCATTTCTGGTGGGGAATTTTACCATAATACACCACTGTATTTGGTAAAATAATTTTTTTTTTGTATGCATTTAAAATTTTTGGCATCTGTTTTGGTTAGCTGACGTTACTTCAGTATCTTTTTTATATCGTAAATGTACACAAAAGATAACTTCTCTCTACAGATGCAAGATACAGCTGAGAATGAGAGAGGGAGAGATTGAGTGTGATCCCCAAACCTCCAAAAAATCCGAGGGAGAGAGATGTCATGGTTTATTATGGAATTTGAAACCTGAAACTATGACATTTGTTGCCAGCTTTTAAGTTTGTTACAAAAAACAAAATGAACGAAAAAATATCTGGGATTGGTATTTTTTGTTAATAAGAGCAACTCACAGAAACATTGTGGATGCACAACGGATGCTTGCATATGCAGCGACATTTACCCATGTCAAAACCTATTTTGTATAATGCGATGTTTGGCATCTATTTCCATTGAAGGTATTGCGGGGACGACAAAAAATGTATCTAAAAATTTTGGAATTAACTTATATCAATTATTATGATTGGTATAGGTTGTCAGGTTTAATTTCAAGGTAAAAATGTGGTTCACAAAGAAGTAGCTATCTTTAAAAGTTTCCGTTAAAGGTCTCATATGGGCAATTCCACGAAAATGTAAATGTATTAAAAAAACTAAAGTCAAAAAATTCAAAATAAATTTATACCTACACTGAGAAAAAAGCATATCGTTAATATGAGTTGATTATATAATAGACGTTAGTTTATGATCTTTACTAACGTTTCATTAAAAAATCGTAAGGGGTTAGAAAATTAACTTTGTACAAATGAAACTAACTTTCCATGAGTATAGATGAAGCAGCTAAAATCTCAGGTGGTGTTAGTAATTTTCCCATATACCCTTAATTGGTGTATGAATTCGCTCGACGGTTTTAGGGTCATCTAAGTTTGGATGTTAGATGTACTCCATTCTTAAGACTTTATTTGTGCCTTATATTCTTATGGGGATTTTGGGAGTAGGAAGGCACCCAGGGTGATGGTTGGTACATTTAGGGGGTGGTGTGAACCCCCAGAAACGTGGTCCTGGATGTGGGTACGATTTCGTGCTCTACTTCCAAATACCCTACATTTGAGCCCCTATTGCCATGTTCGGTAAATACGTATGTTTGATTTAGGGGTGTTTTCGAGGGTGAGGTGGTCCCCCTGATACCTAACCCTGAAAAATATCAGTAATGTGCTCTACTCTTAAATACCATTTATTTAAACCCCATGTTGCCATTGGTTTAAGGGGAATTTATGGGATGAGGCGTGTCCCAAACACTTGGCCCCTAAATTGGTTATAAAATCGTTTTCTAATCTCAATTGCCTTTCATTTGACCCCCATATTGCCATGGTCGATAAATGTTAACTCTTTGGGGGCTATTTTGGGGAAGGGGTAGACTCCCAGAAAATTGGTCCCGAAAGTGGATATACATTTCATGCTCTACTCCCCAATACCTTATATTTGAACGCCGCATTTACCTGGTCGGTAAACTTGTCCGATGTGGGGGAGTTTTGGGGAGTGGGGTTGTCCCCCAAAAACTTGGCCCTGAAAATAAATCAGCATCGTGCTCTGCTCTCAAATATGATATTTGAACCACATATTTTCTAATCTCAAATATCTTTCATTGCTTGCTTTTTCATGGAAGTAATATCGGCTAAACATCCATCCTTTGGCATAATAACTTCGATCATGAGATAGATCAACATAACTTCTGCATCTAACTATCATCACATCTAAAACATACTTGCTAAGCAAGTAGAGAGGTCTGATACAATTTTATCCTTCAATTTAAGCCAAATCGGATAAAACATATACCACATGGCAGCTACAATATATCCAAATATGGTCTGACTTAACCAATTTTGGCCGTACTTGGCACAGTTGTTGAAAGTCAACACAGAAGACCGCATGCAAAATTTCAGCCAAATCGGACAAATATTGCAACTTGTAAGGGCTCAAGGGCTTGGAGGCTTGAACGCCTGAGTTCAAATCCTGGCGAGACCATTAGAAAAAATCTTTAACGGTGGTTTTCCCCTCCTAATGCTGGCAACATTTGGGAGGTTCTATGCCATGTAAAACTTTTCTCCAAAGCCGTTCAGGCTCGGCTATAAAAAGGAGGTCCCTTATCATTGAGCTTAAAACTTAAATCAGACTGCACTCGTTGATATGTGAAAAGTTTTCCCCTGTTCCTTAGTGGAATGTTCATGGGAAAATTTTGCAATTTGCAAGGATTCAAGATGTCAAATCGATTTGCATGGGAGCTATATCAGGTTATACACCGATTTGAACCGTACTTGGCGCAGTTGTTGGAAGTCATAAAACACTACATGCAAAATTTTAGAGTCAAATCGGACAAAAATTGCAGCTTCCAGGGGCTCATGGATCGGGCAATGGAATGTCACTGCGCCGCTATATCATCAGGACAGGCAGTGTTTTCATCGAGCGGTTGGGTCAGTCGAGTGGAGTATACCATTCCCATTTGTTGTGTTTGCAGCTTTACAATGTCCAGTTTCCGTACAGTGTCCTATCGTATTTTTCTCGCCATACGCAAACGGGTGCGAACCTTTGCTGCAACAAGGTAATGTTCCGAATCTATGTTCGCTCTATGTCGAATGCCTTCCATCAACGTGTTCAATTTGGTTCCTTATTTCTTGATCTTGTCTTTGTGAATTTTTGTATGTTGAAATCTGGTGCTGCTAACTACCATTTTTTTTGCCGCGCCAAAATCTATAACCATCAACCAATTATCGAATGTTATCTCGTGGAGGATAAATTTTCCGATTGTTGGAACAAAGATATTTTCCTTCTCTATCTTCGTATTAAAAACTCCCAGAACGATTTTAATATTATGGGCAGCGGCCGTATTTTTACTCAAGGCGCTCGTAGAAATTATTCTTGGTCTGCTTGTCCTTGTCTTCCGTCGGGGCATGGCCAACAATATGACTCCCTAATACCTAGCAAATCAATGAAAAGGTGTTCACCCATAGCGTACGCCTTCTCCCGCGGGACATTGGCATAGCAGATGATCGACCATATCCAACTACTCCACATCCCCACAGACCCTGCAGAAATCCTCATAATCCTAAGCCCATCGCCATGTCTGTTGTTTTTGTCGTTGTAACCACATTTTCAGGTGGAGGTGGCGTTCCTCGTCAAGCTGCTGTAGGTGAGCCAGCCGATCACAGCGTGAACATGGTGGCCACTGGTTATTTAAAAGCGCCAATAACTTGTCATAACGAGCATCATAGGCACTCACCTCTCACTGAGACTCTCCGCTCGATACCGCTGATTGTCCGCGGCCGCCGTTGCAGCTACTCCGTATGGAGCATTCCACTATCCGCAACCTGTGGACGCAACCCGGTAGCTCCTGGCTAAGCTTCTCGTGACAGCTAAGAACACCACATAGATCCGACCTCAAAGTTCCAGCTTGTGCGGTGCACACAGCTATCCCGTGCCGGGGCCATGTCAGTGGTCGAGTAGAACTCCCATCAACTATCCAAGGTCACACTTCCCCAGCTCCAGTCCCCAGCCCGAGTCTGCGCATTCGTCATAGTAGGAATCGACCATCCCAAACGGCCAATACAGAGGAGGGTTACCCATCGACGTCGCACTGCCATAGTCTATCCGGGACTCAAACATGTGTAGGTCGTCAGCCGCTTCGTTTCTCGCTACCCCTTGATGGCCGGGAACCCACCAAAATCTGTCAGCAGCCCGACAAGCCCCGACCTCATATGACCCGCATCCAGGGCCTTCAGAGCCGCCATATTGTCCACATAAATCGTGACAGTCTGAGGGCCGCCGCTCCTGACTCAGCATCATATTCAGAACGTGAGGATCACAAAAACCAAAGCCTAAAGCTTAAGACACTGCACCCGCCCCATGGCAGCCGGTTGTACGTACCCGATTGACCCGATGAAGTGCTTCATCGGCAAGGGCTGCCGCCTCAGTGTACAACACACTGCTACTACAACAACAACAGGAGTCTATGTAAAGGACTCCCCCTCCATAGGAAAAATATTCCACTTAACATTTAAGCCTTAACAAATTTATTTCTTTTTATGTTTTTTCTTCTTCTTTTCTGACTTTTTAGTTTTTTTACTTGATTTATGTTCCTTCTGGTGGTCTTTGTGTTTTTTGTGCTTGTGATCTGAGGACTTCTTTTTTTTGGATTTTTTGGAACGTTTTTTATGCTTTGCCTCATCATCGTTGGAACTTGAGGAATCATCCTCAGAAGAATCATCTGCACTGTCGCAACTATTATGATTATCCTTTTCAACCCAAACCTCAGTTACATGGGCAGAAGCTTTGTGTTTGTTGAAAAGTGTTAGGAGCTTTGCATCAATAGAGCTGCTGGTGTGTAAGGATATAGCTTCTGGTTCCCTTGTTTTTGATGGGGCATTAGGCAAGGCAGGTCCATACAAATTCGAAGCAGTTTCATTGGGAGAGCTTGGAGTAGCTTTAGGCTCTCTGAAAGATTTAGGCTGAAAGACTATTTTAGGACGTTCCAAAGGTTTGGAGGCTTCCAGAGATTTTGGATTATCCTCGAGGCTGGTAAAATTCGTCTGAATTTCATTGATTTTGCTTATATTAGGCTTATATGATTCTTCTTCCTTCTTATCTTTTTCATTCGCACTAGTATTTTCATTTTCTGATTTGTTTATATCTGGCACACTAAATAGTGCTTTAAAGATACCTCTGGGTGGTGAGTTGTTTCTTAACAAATTGGCTGCCGCCGCATTCACAGTCGTACCCAAAGCAGTTGGCAAATTTGTTTCTCTCCCTTTTGTGTTATCTTTTTCTTCCTCCTCATCCGATTCACTATCAGAAAATATGGATTTGAAAAGTTCCTTTTTCTCTGCTATAGGTTTGTCTAAAGTTTCCACAACTTTCTTTTCCAAATCAGTTTTGGCTTTGAAAACAAACTTGGTTTTTTCTTCGCTACTCTTAGTTCTACCCTCCAAAACATCTTGCCATTCCAAGGAAACTTTTTCGGTAGTCTCATCGATAGGTGATTTACTGGAGTTATCCTCCGTTTGCTTGACCAACTCTTGTGGCCTTTCTATATGCTTGGGTATTATAACTGGTGTTTGAAAATCCTCCCTTTTGTTTATCGATGTTTCCAAATAATCAAAGACAGACATTTTGTTGGACTTATTTCTAGCTTTTTTCTTTGATTCATCTTCCATAAGGCCTCCAAAGGGTTCAGCAATATTGAAACGTTTGCATAAAAGGCTTTGAGGTTTCCACACGACTTTGGTGCGCTCCACCCCTATAGGCTTACTAGGGTCCTTTTGTATTTCAGCAACCTGCTGTTCTGCCTGGACTTCAGACTCAGTTACAAATCTAAAAAAAAAAACACACACACAGATAAAAGCTAAGTTTTCGTGGAAATAAAATCCATGTTCTCACTCACCTATCCGACATTATGCCCTTCAGAGGTCTGTACAATTTTTTCGCCTGCACAAATTCCTTTTTCTCTATTTGTCTGTCCCACAAAGACAACTCCACAGGTTGTATATTCTTTAGAAATTCATCAATATCCTGGTCGTTGCATAAATTGGCAGCCAAAAACTTTTCATAACGTTTCTGTTTCGCCTCATCATTGACAAAAGGCTTGAATGATGTGGATATTTCTTCCAAACTCAAGGGTGGTGCTGTTTTCTCTTCGCCTTCCAGTGTAATTATGCCACCTCGAGTAAAACTTGAAGATTTTGCTGAGATCTTCTCCAGCAAAGATTTTGTCTTTTCCTGTCTCTCCTTGTGTTGTTTTTGCAAATCGCCTACGCTGGGTTTTAATACCGTTGCTGGCACACATTTCTGCGACTTCTCCTCTTCTTGTTTGCTTAATTCTTCTCCCAACAGTTGGGCTCTTTTCTGTCTTGTCATTTCACCTTCCTCATCTTGAGGCTTGGCAAATTTACGCTCCAAATTCCTTTGGGCTCTGGGATCTAAAGGTTCAAATCTTGATTTCTTTTGGTACCAATTTCTAGGTTGCCAACCAAATGGTATATCGACTTTAAAAGCAGCTGGCTTTTCAGGTTTCAAATCCAGCACAAAGTCTTCGAAAATCAATTCATCTGGTCCCAAGATTTTTTTGGCTTTTTTCTTTTTCTTTTTGTCCTCCAAGGAAAAATCATATCTGGTCAAATCATCAGCAGCATAGACATCATCATCATCGTCATCCTCTAAGGCACCCACTCCAAATGCCTGGCCCGCAAAAGAAATTTTCTGATTGTTTTTTCCTATGGCCTCCAAAGGTTTAAATAAATTGATGTGCTCTTTGCTGGATTGTGTGGAGCTCGTTTGGCTAGTTCCTCCCAATACTGATTTGCGACTTAGCGGTGTGTAACCCAAACCATAGCGATCAGTTTTGCGAGCATAAGGTATGGCCTCAAAATCCTCAGGGGCAAATGTGATTTCATCGTCAGAATCTTCATCCGAATCCTCTTCTCCACCATCCTCATCTGATGCCAAAGATTTTGTGGTGGTGGGAAAATCACAACCATACTTCTCCATTAGATACAGCTCTCTTTTGTTCCTTTCTTTGGCCATTTTCTTTTCCTTGAGGGTTTGCCGAGGTCCCACACCTTGGCCGGGACGCCAACCCCAAGATTTTAATATTCTCACTGCCACTTTATCTTTCACCGGCTTCAACAGTTGCTGTAACACTGGTTCACCGGGTATGGGCTTTAGGTCGGCTTGCAAAAATTTCCTTTTCCTTTGTTCGTTGGAGGTTTCAGCCCCGGTGAAGTCTTCTTGAATTTGCAGACCCTTGGGATTTATGCCAAATTCACCCAGATCCTCGTCATCCATAAAATCTTCTGGCTTTTGGGCCGCCCTTCCGGCGGCCTTTTCGGAGCGAGAGCTTTTAAAGGACTGCGGAGTCCATCCTTCTTTTGAACCTACGGTATTCCAGTAGCCAGCACTGAAACCTCCAGTAAATGCGCCATGAAAACGACGACGTCCCTGCTCATCTGTGGCTATTTGATCTTGGGCATATACAGGTTTTTTGGAGGGCACTACTTCGTCTGCAAAATGCAAAGATGTCAGTAAGGTGTATGTTTTTTCCATGCTGCAATACTTACCCATTTCCAACATAGGCAATGGAGTGCCATAATCGTGTAGACCCTGCTCTGTGTTCATGATTTAAATGGATTTGTAATTATCTTCATGAAAATTAAAATTTTTGTTTGTTTTTATTTCACATTCTGGCATCAGCTGGTTTTCTGCAAATGGCTAGTTTGTGGTATTAACGTAACGTGACGCATTGAATCATTTGCGTTATTCATGTCGGATTTATAAAGGTGGTCTCACGCAAAAAGCTGTTAACAGCCTGCCAAGCTTGACGGTATTAAGATTTCAGGTTTGCATTCATTTTGTTGTCATCCTTCTCGCATATTCTCACTCATGTACGCACACGTATAAACACACGCACATAAATTGCTTTGAGTGTGTTGCCAAAACGCCGATCAGCTTGATGGCAAGATGGCGGATTGCACCACATGATTTGTGGTTGTTGTACAGATGAGACCACCTTTAATTGTTCCGCCATGTGCGTTATTAATAAGAGGAATGACGTAAAGTGATAGCACTCACAAAATGTTTACGTATCGGATTTAAAAAGGTGGTCTCATGCGAATAGCTGTTAACAGACGGCCAGGTTTGACGGTATTTAGATGTAAGATTTTTGTTTGCATTCTCTTTGTTGGTATCTTCTTACTCGCATATTCTCTGCCCACGTATCCACACGTGTACCCACACGCACACAAATTTCTTTGGTGGGTTGGCAAACCGTTGATCAGCTTGATGATAAGATGACGGACTGCACATATGATTTGTGTTTGTTGTACAAATGATTCCACCTTCAATTGTTTCGCCATGGGATCCTAGTTGGGATGAAAGTCGATTTTATGGGCCTTTTATACACCAAGTAATTTATCAGTTGCTTACGTACATGTTTGCACTCTAATGTATTTGACCGTACTCAAATTCATATATGTTGTTGCAATTTCAACCAAAACCCACCCCTTCGAAATTGATAAATAATGAAACACAAAACTATTTAAAGAGAAACAAATTCAGCTTTTATTTGTAAAAATAATTAGATTTTGTAGTATTTTCGTTACTTACTTTACTTTAATTGGCTATGACAGAATATTTCTTCCACTAGCCGAACGTAGAATAGCGTTCCAAGCGCCTCGATCTTCTGCGCTCATTCTAAAATCTCTGACACCAAGTTTCGAGGTGTCTCCCACAACTTGATCTTTCCATCGGGCTTTTGGTCTTCCCGGTTTGCGTGTACCACCGTGTTTGCCTTCAAAAGACTTCTTTGCTGGATCTTCTTCGTCTATTCTGACAACATGACCTAGCCAACGCAGCCGTTGTATTTTGATGCGTGTAACTATGCTATCGTCGTCATACAGCTCATACAGCTCGTGATTCATACGAGATAAAGTTACTGACTATCTCAAAGTTGTGATTCCCAACTTTCTCCATGTTCTTTATCTGCTCGGTTGTACAAGGCTTTTTGGGAGTGGAGACCATCCATTTCGTCTTATCTCCATTTACTGCCAGACCCATTTTCACTGACTCTCTTTCGATTCTTTCCAAGTCTGCAGTTACTACTTCCGGTGACCGACCTATGATATCGATATCGTCGTCATAGGCGAGTAGCATGTGTTCTCTTGTGATTAGTGTGCCATATCTGTTCACTTCTGCATCTCGCATAATCTTCTCCAGCAGGATATTAGAGAGATCACACGATAGGCTGTTTCCTTGTCTGAAACCTCGTTTGGTATTAAATGGTTCGGAGAGATTCTTTCTATTCTTACTGAGAAACGCGTATCGGCAAGTGTCATCCTGCAGAGTCTTATTAATTTTGCAGGGATACCAAACTCAGACATGGCTTGAAATACCTTTGAACGTAAAGGAGTATCGAAGTCGGCTTTGTAGTCAACAAAGAGGTGGTAGGTGTTGATTTGTCCTTCTCGGATCTTTTCCAGGATTTGGCGCAGTCTAGGTCTAGGTGGATTTACCAGATCTAAAACCGCATTGATAGGGCCCAATTATCTCATTGACTTTAGGTTTTAATCTTTCACACAGTACGCTCGAGAGTATCTTGTATGCGATGGGGAGGAGACTTATTCCTCTGTAGTTGGCACATTCCGTCTTGTCTCCTTTCTTGTGTACGGGACATAGTATGCTGAGGTTCCAATCATCGGGTATGCGTTCTTCTAGCCAAATTGTGCAGATAAGCTGATGCATACGCCTTATCAGCGTGTCGCCTCCGGTCTTAAATAGTTCAGCGGGTAACACGTCGGCTCCTGCTGCCTTGTTGTTCTTTAGTCGGGTTACTGCTACTTGGACCTCATTCTTACTAGGAGGTAAACATTCTATACCATCATCAGGGATTGGTTCTGCGGTATCCGGAACGTTTATATATTGGGTTGTACAAAAAGTAATTGCGGATTTTTTAAAAGAAAGTAATTGCATTTTTAATAAAACTTAGAAGAACTTTAATCAAATATACTTTTTTTACACTTTTTTTCTAAAGCAAGCTAAAAGTAACAGCTGATAACTGACAGAAGAAAGAATGCAATTACAGAGTCACAAGTTGTGAAAAAATTTGTCAACGCCGACTATATGAAAAATCCGCAATTACTTTTTGGGCAACCCATTATATATGTACAATTAAAAACACTCATTTTAAGGTTCAAAACAAAATTCAAAGCTCTTCTTTGTTTTGAAAAAGGAGATCGCAAATGAAAAAGGAGCTATGGAACTATGAAAGGAAACTAGTTTCTTTTGTGGAACTGAACTAAAAGGAGTTATCACTAAAAGGAACTAAAACGCCCACCTCTATCACTAACAAACTCTTATTTAAAATTAGAGGTTTGGCGATCGCGTGTATTTTACATAATAAAACGACTGAATACCGTCTAACCTGGCTGGCTGTAAACAGGAGTTCGCGTGAAACCACTTTTTAAATCCACCTTGGCCCGCTCGCAAGAAAATTCATGTTTTTTTCTTTTGTTGTGATCATTCTCTATTGCTTTCGAGAGCCTTGGCAACTCTAACATATGTTGATGTCATAACTAGCAATGCTTTTAAAACTGTCGCCAAAGCAAAGTGTCAAAGTTTTTTTAGTTTTTGCTCGCATTACTACTGCATCGGATAAATAATGAAAAAATAAGCAAGAATTCTAGTGTAAAATAACTAGAAACCCCATTAAAAGAGCAATAATAGCATATATATTTTCGCAACAAAAGGAATAATAAGAAATAAGGTGAGCTGCTTAAAATCCCAAGGGACAGCATCAACCTGCAAGATTGTTTGTTGGTAGCTGGGCTTAAATAATGGCCAAGAAAAAAAAACAGGGCTGTGACTAATAATGATGTCAATTTTGAGTAGTTGGCAGAAAAGAAATGCAAAACATTTCTAATTCCTTTTTTAATAATAGGTGAATTGCGTCTTGGCTAATAACACGCCCAAACTAAAGGATAAAAACCAGCAGGCTGGTGAGAAATTTAGAGAGAATTTGGTAAGTTCAATGCCCTTGTCTTTTGTTGTCTACTCTGTTTAATATGCCGTTATTTCGGCATCTCCCTTCCTTGCAATTGTATAGCATCTTTCTTAGTTGAAATTGCCAAAACCGCAATTGGCCTCCAACCAAAAAATGTCGGAGAAAAACATAAAGGTGGGAGCTCGCATTGAGATCACGGGCAAGGATCTGCAAGGTACCATTGCCTATGTGGGCATGACAAGTTTTGCTGTGGGCAAGTGGGTAGGTGTGGTCTTGGATGAGCCAAAAGGCAAAAACAATGGTTCGATTAAGGGCACTGCCTATTTTGAGTGCTCGGACAATTATGGTATGTTTGTGAGGCCTACGCAATTAAAGGTCATACAACCGGCGCCTGATACATCAAGCCGCAAATCCACGGAAGATGTATCAGCGGGCTCCACTGACAGCCTCAAGCATATCGCACCTCAACCAACTAAAACCCGGCCAAGTATGTCTCGCCCTTCGCTTACTGGCAGTCGTTTGTCGCTGAGCGGTTCACGTTCACAGTTGACCTCCTTGACAGAACGTAGTGGTAGCACTGCCAGTACTGCAAGTCGCAAAAGTCTGCAACCCTCTGCGGCAAGTGCAAATCTATCAAAGGAGGTTTCGGGCTCCAATTTGTCATTGACTGGCGGCGATGCTACTCCCAATAATGGCAAGAAGAGCTCATTTGTGGAAACCGGTTTCATGGAGATTTTGAAACCTCAATTCAATCCTTCACAACCTATGCGTTCACCTTCGTTCACCTCTCCACCCAATCAATTGAGCTCCGATGAAAAGGCCAATTTGAATGAACAAAAGAAACTCAATGACGAGCTGCAGAATCAGGTGGCCGATCTTACCGAAAAGCTAGAGACCCTGAAGCAAAGACGCAACGAAGATAAAGAACGTTTGCGTGAATTCGACAAGATGAAGGTGCAGTTTGAACAAATGCAGGAGTTTCGAAGCAAAATCATGGCAGCCCAATCCTCTTTGCAAAAAGAACTCCAAAGAGCCAAACAAGAAACCAAAGATGCCATTGAAGCCAAAGAGAGACATGCCCAAGAAATGGCAGAACTGGCTGATAATGTGGAGCTGATTACGCTGGACAAAGAAATGGCAGAGGAAAAGTCGGACACTTTGCAATTAGAATTGGACTCTGCCAAGGAACGCATTGAAGAGTTACAAGTCGACCTAGAGCTGTTGCGCTCTGAAATGCAAAATAAGGCAGAAACCTCTTTGGGTTCGGGCGGTGGTGAAGGTGGTCCTTCCGTGTATGAATTCAAACAAATGGAGCAACAAAATCTGCGCATGAAAGAAACTCTGGTACGACTTAGAGATTTGTCCGCCCATGACAAGCATGACATACAAAAGTTGACCAAAGAACTGGAAATGAAAAAATCTGAAGTTGCTGAATTGGAAAGAACCAAGGAGAAATTATCGGCAAAAATCGATGAATTGGAAGCTACTGTAGCTGATTTACAGGTAAGGGCTTGCCAAAGTAAGATTTTTTTTATGTAAGATTTTTTTTTTTTGATTCTCTTAAATTTTGTTTTAAATGCGCAGAGTGTTGTTGGTGAATAATTGGAGTATTAGGGGAATAGTTGTATTGGTGTTTCACAACGACAGGGGGATTTGTATTATATTTTGGGATTAAGATTCTTTAGATAACTAACTTTTCAGTGTCATTGAGAGGCTAATTAGGTGGGGAAAATATTTCATCAAAATACTGGAGCTGATTCGTCAAAACTATATCACTGTAAAACTTAGTTATTCGCAAAGCCAACAACATTTTGAAGGCTGTGAAAGACTAGGATTGGCCTATGAATAGTGTGTTGGCAAGCAGTATAAAATTCAGCTCTGACTTTAACCAAATGTCACCGCCAATGGGTCAGTTCCCTCACCCAGTAGAGACCACAATTTTCAAAAAAAGTTTGAGGTATCTTTACCAATTGCACAGTATCGGAAGAATTTTGGCAATCTGCGATTTAGAAAAAACGTGGGGTGGGCCCCTTCACCAAATAAAATCCAGGCTACGTCCCTGATTTTGTTTGTCGCTGGTATTTTTGATTCTTCGCATAGCTGTTCGCAAATTTGCGACGTACAACTCGTGTGTAAGGCCTTCCGTTTTTACCGCATCTGATAAATGAAACACAACTATAAGATTAGTTTTTTTAATTTAAAAACTTACCTGTAATCCGTTTACAAAATTTGATTAGGTTTTTAGACTCTTTTTATCCTTAGTTCCATCATAGTTATAGTCAATTATTATATTTTTGGCGAAAATACGGTCAAACTGCCCAACAAAATTTTTCTCATCACAGAAATCTAAAAAATAGAAGTTAAAATACATAACTAATCCATTAAATTATGTTTATGTTTCACTTACAATTGCTGCTGGCTTATCAGTATGTAGATCAGCATTATGTGTTTTGAGTTCCTCGTCAATTTTAATTGGAAATAACGTATGGGCTGCTTCATATAAGTTCACATTTCGTCTGAGAAGAATATTGTCTTCGGCAATTATTTTGTTAGTTCGTCCTGCTGCCGTAAAATTTGGGTAATTTGGCCTTTCCTTTCCGCAACTTCGCTAGGTAATTCCTCCATTATTATGGGTTGGAAAGCTTTATAGTAAAACAAAAGTAAAACAAGTAAAAAGGCGTTAAGTTCGGCCGGGCTGAACTTTGGATACCCACCACCTTGGGTATATATGTAAACCACCTTCCGTCAAAATCCGGTGCAAAACTCATACCTTATGTCCCATAGCAGAAATATGTGGAGAGGCTTAACTTAACCCTTTGTCCCAAATTTCGGCAACATCGGACAATAAGTGCGCTTTTTAGGCCCCAAAAACTAAAACCGAGAGATCGGTCTATATGGCAGCTATATCCAAATCTAAACCCATCAGTACGATAATGCAGAAGTATGTCAAGGGGCTTAACTTAACTCACTGTCCCAAAATTTCGGCGACATCGGACTATAAATGCGTGTTTTATGGGCCTAAGACCCAAAATCGGAGGATCGGTCTATATGGTAGCTATATCCAAATCTGGACCGATCTGAGCCAAATTCATGGACGACGTCGGAGGGCCTAAGACAACGCAATGTCCCAAATTTCAGCAAAATCGGATAATAAATATAGCTTTTATGGGCCTATGACCCTAAATCGGAGGATCGGTCTATATGGCAGCTATACCCAAATCTGAACCGATCTGAGCCATATTGACGGAGGATGTCGAAGGGCCTAAGACAACTCACTGTCCTAAATTTCAGCAAAATCGGATAATAAATGTGGCTTTTATGGGCCTAAGACCTTAAATCGAGAGATCGGTCTATATGGCAGCTATATCCAAATCTAGACCGATCTGAGCCAAATTCACGGAGGATGTCGACGGGCCTAACTCTACTCACTGTCCCAAATTTCAGCAAAATCGGATAATAAATGTGGCTTTTATGGGCCTAAGACCCTAAATCGGCCGATCGGTCTATATGGGGGCTATATCAAGATATAGTCCGTTATAGCCCATCTTCGAACTTAACCTGCTTATGGACAAAAAATGAATCTGTGCAAAGTTTCAGCTCAATATCTCTTTTTTTTAAAGGCTGTAGCGTGATTTCAACAGACAGACGGACGGACATGTCTAGATCGTCTTAGATTTTTACACTGATCAAGAATATATATACTTTATAGGGTCGGAAATGGATATTTCGATGTGTTGCAAACGGAATGACAAAATGAATATACCCCCATCCTTCGGTGGTGGGTATAATAAAGATATAGTTGGAAATTGTTGTCATGTTGTTTGTAATTAAAAAATTATGTTATTTACACACAACTATTCTTTTCTTGTTGAACCGTTGAGTCGAGCGGACGTATTGTTACTTCACTCCGCAAGACTCTCACTGATAGGGAGAGGGACTCCCTAAATTGGGCTCAGGAATTCGCTGCACAGGCTACCTCAAAGACTACACGTCTAAATTCAGAAACTGCACCGCAGTCAGCCAAAAGGCAGCGGTCACCTGGAGGATTAGGGCGAACATCAGTGAGATGGGTCCAAGAACCTTTGCTAATGTCGCTAGGGTATACTCAGTATACTCCGATGTCCTTGAGGAATTTCCTGGGTCTCCTCCAGTTTGTGATGATGCAGGCTGGTATCGAGGCCGATACAGACAAATTTCCTTCGGCGATCAACGCTCAATTGAAATGTTTCGTTGTGCGCTAAAAAAGATTGGTGAGATCTGGCCAGGTGCAGCACTAGATTTAGTCAAGAAGGAAGATATTGCTTCTCGAACAATGGGGCATGCTTGGATACCAAGGATTCCCTTAGATCCTGAAGCGATACGTGGAAGACTAAGGGAATGTAATCCCAATCTTTCAACCACCGACTGGAAGATTAGTAGATTGGATGGGGCTGATGGTGACCGGAGACATGCAGTATTCGTACTAAACTCCGGCTGTCTCGCAAACCTCAACAAGTCTGATGGGATTGTGTCATACGGATTCAACAAGTTGAAACTGAAGGTCTATAGAAGCGGTGGGTTTGGAGAATTAGGAGACGAATCAGCAGTTGCTTCTGAACACTTGCCTGAGGAACTATCGACCACATCGCTAAAGTCTGGCGGATTGCAGGAGACTGAAAATCCCCCTGCCACAATCGAGACGGGAGGGGATGGCATCGAAACGGGACCCGACAAGCTCTGTGTGGGTGGATCACAATTTTGGACTGGGCTCAAAGTGCGCGACAGCGGAGAAGCACGGAACCCAGAAAATACAGTACTCCTGAGGAAGAATGGTTCCACAGCATTCTCACCTCCCCTGGATGCGTACGGAAGCTTATCATGACAAGTTCTAACGAATCGTGTGAAGATGAACTACTGGTGGAGTCAGAAGACGAGGCTAACACAACAGTGGCGAAATTTCTGACTCCTGACTATGGTCCGGTTTCTACAGATAAATCTCCTCCTCCTCCTGATGGCTGGGGGATTTGACGTGGTTCTTATCCAGGAACCATGGGTGTGTGGGGGAACGGTACGTGGACTAAGAATTCCGGGATTTAAACTTCTCAAAAGTACTGGGAATGGGAGACACAGAGCCTGTATTCTTGCAAAGGGTAGTCTAAATGTTTTTCTTCTTCCGTCGCTAAGCACTGAAGATTTAGTAGAAGCCAGCCTTGAAATAAACAAATCGCATTACTGGCTGGCTTCCCTATATATGGCACGCGATTCAGAGATCCCGCCTTCAAACCTTAAGTCGCTGGTTGAAGCTGCTTCTGTAGGGAAGAAAAGCCTCATTGTAGGAAGTGATGCTAATGCACATCACCAGTGTGGGTAAGTTCGCATGTCAACGAAAGGGGTGAGCTGCTTATTGAATATTTTATAAGTTGCAATCTGGCAATTTGTAATAAAGGGGATAAACCGACCTTTATTACCAGGAACAGGCAGGAGGTACCAGATATTACCTTTGTGTCGGAAAATATAAGAGGAAGAATATACGATTGGGAAGTGTTGGATGACCACAGCTTCTCTGATCATCGTTATATTAGTTTTAGCCTTGGAGAAAATATTGAAGTAGTGGTCCCTCGGCTAAACAGAAGAAAGACGGATTGGGCTAAATTTCGGCACAAATTCTACCCCACAATCCCTTCTAGACTAGAAAAGGAAGTGAAAACTACGGAGGATATAGACATAGTGGTCAAGCGGATCTCGAAGGCTCAGAATGATTCGCTTGTGTCAGCATGCCCTAGTGCCAAGCCGCGACCACCATGGTGGACTCCAGAGCTGGTTGGTCTAAGCAAGGACTGCAGAAAACTTCAACAGAGCAAACGCCACAAGTGCACCACACGATTGGAACATCTATAAGGCTGAGCTAAGAAAATATAAGGGCGAGCTTAGAAAGGCTCAAAACAAATCCTGGGTAGAATTCTGCAGCTTCGTGGAGCATACATCTGAGGCCTCTAGGCTAAAGAAGATTCTGTCCTCGAGACCTATTACAGTGTATGGACAATGTCTAGTGAGGAAACACTAGAACTACTCATTGATACACATTTCCCGGGAAATTCTCCAACGGACAATGTGGTGCCAGAAGAGGTTGTCACTGATATGCATTCGTCGGAAGTTATTAGGGAAATTGTGTTTGAGCCGAAAATCCTTGGGGCGATAAGAAGTTTCGACTCCTTTAAGTCGCCAGGCCCTGATGATGTAACATCGGTTGAATTACAAGCTGTGTCTGATAGACTGGTTCCCTGACATAGGGAGATATACTCTGCTTGTATCAGAATGTTATATATACATGTGGGATGGAGGGACACGAAGGTCATTTTCATTCCGAAAGGAGGAAAACCCTACCACACGAAGGCGAAAGATTTTCGTCCTATATTAGTCTGTCATCCTTTATGCTGAAGACTCTTGAAAGGTTGATAGAAACATATCTTAGGTGATAGAAACCTGGAGATCGCCTGTCGTGGCAGCAGCATGCATATAGTAAAGCCAAATCCACTGAAACAGCCCTTCACAACCTAGTTGGCTACATACAGGGTTTTCTCGCTGTCAAGGAATATACAATGTTAGCATTTCTTGACATTGAAGGTGCTTTCAATAATGTAAAACCGACGTCAATCATAAAGGAGTTGGAGTTTATAGGCGTTAACTCTACCGTAAGAATGTTTATTAATAACTTACTTACTAAAAGATGCATTACGGCAGGATCTGTGGATTTTAAAAGATGGGTCAGGAGAGGAACTCCTCAAGGAGGTGTACTGTGTCTCCTCTTCTTTGGAATATAGTCATTAACAATATATTATTGTCTCTGGAGGAAAAAGGCGTAAAAGTGGTCGCGTATGCTGATGAAGTGGCAACTGCGGTTAGGGGAAAGTTTCCCAGCACTCTAAGAGATACACTTCAGGAAGCTCTACGTGCAACAGCAAAGTGGGCTACCCAAAATGGTCTGAGTATAAATCCATGCAAGACAGAAGTAGTTCTTTTCAGTAGGAGATACAAGTTGTCTACAGTGGAACCTGTCTCCTTGGGTCGAGAGAGAATGTCCCATTTACAGAAAGCGCTGGACAGGAAATTGAACTTCAAATCCAAAATTTTAAAATTTTGCAAAGGTCACTCTTGCCCTATACACCTGCAAGAGAGCCATTGGTAAAAGTTGGGGATTTAGGAAGTGTGGATTACACCCTACTTGAGCCGCTTTTTGATAAAAATTAATGTACCACTATTCCTGATGGAACCGATTGGAACTACGATATGCCTGGTAACAGAAGTTACATAGACTTCTATACGGATGGTTCCAAACTAAATGAACCGTTGGGCTTTGGGGTGTAACCTAAAGATCTAGAACTGGTCATATCGAAGAGGTTACCCGATCATTGCAGTGTGTATCAAGCAGAGATTCTTGCAATTAAGAAAGTTGTGGAATGGCTAATATATAATATCATTACCACGATTGGCATAAATATCCTCTCAGACAGCCAGGCAGCCATTAAATCCCTGGAGAACATATTTCTGAACACAAAAACCGCCCTCGACTGTCGCAGATCTCTCAACGAGATGGCTGAACAGTTCAAAATTAAACTGTTCTGGGTTCCCAGGGAATTCTAAAGCAGACGAGCTTACGAGACTAGGAACTACCTTATATATTCCAGGGGCACTGGAATCTGTGGGTATGCCTCTAGCGACATGTAAGCTAAGTTTTCGCATTCAATAAGCCGTGTACATTGTAAGTAAAATTTTTTCTCCATATATATCGATAATCGATAATCATGAGAAGCTAAGTGTTTTTATTGAGCTCCGTGAAAAATTAATTAAATATTAAAATAAAGTAGTGTATCGTAGTCCGATCTACGAAATTTTTGCGCTGCTGTCATCTGCCTAATAAGCTAATTGCATCTCGTACTTGGATACCACATTTATTTCGTGGTTTTTTGTTCCCGTCGCTCTGCGCTCTTGTTGTTGTTGCTGTGTGTTGCCTAGTTTTCCCGGCATTTCATTTGATTTGTTTTGCCATTGTTCGCCTTTGAATCATGGTTCCTGCACCTGTTAAACATGCTATTCCTAAAAGCTGGAAGTGTCCTGTTTGTGGTAAAATCATCACTCGTGGTGTTTACAGTATTGGGTGTTCTGGCTGCCCCAATTATTTCCACACTAAGTGCGTCAATATTTCTAGTAATGAAATAAAAACAAACAAGTCGTTGCAGTTCACCTGTAAGAAGTGCATTGGTGATAAAGTCAATTCTGCGCGTTCCAGTTGTGTTGCTAACTCCACCGTTTTGAGGGGTGCATTACCCAATAGCAGTCAATTTGCTAAAGATAGTGCCGGTGATGCGCGTTCCAGTGGTGTCGGTAATTCCAGCGTTTTGGGGACAACATCATTCAATAGCAGTCAATCTAATTCTGTTGACGCCGTGCATTCTCAGAGTGGTACGCTTGGTCTCCTTACTGGTTTGCAGAGTATACGTGTTGACCCATCTGAGCAAGCAGCAGATGATCGTCTTAGTTGTATTCGTGGGCTTTTTGATGACTTTGTTGAGTCCATGAAACAAAAATTTGATGAGCAGATGCAGAAATGTTTGCAGGATTTTCAAACAATGGTGCATGGTGTTGTTGCTTCCTTTCGAAGTGAGTTTATTGCTTCAATTCAGAAAGTCAAATCGGATGTTCTTGTTTGTCAGCAAAATATTGCCAATGTTGATGCTAGGCTGTGTGAGAGGATACGGCAATTGGAGCAGTTTAATTTGGTTCAGCAAAGACGTCTCAATCGCGCGGATATTCTTATAAATGGCATGCCGAGATCAATTACAAATCTGCGTGAGCCAGTGATACAGATTGCCCGCTTGTGCGGAGTGCAGGTTGCCTCCAGTGATATTAATCATTGCTGTTATATTTCCGGTGGTAGGATGATGCTGGTCAAGTTCAATTCCGTTCATACCAGGGATTTGATTATGGCGAACTATTCTAGGCTTAACTCGATCAGACTAAACGATGTAATTGGTGGCGAGGTTGATTCCCGTGTGTATTTAAATGATCATCTTACCGCACCTGCCTCTAACCTTGTTTTTAAATGCCGTAAGCTGCGGTCACAAAAGCGAATATTGAGATACGTCTTAATAAATGGAGATATTCCCAAGGTGTGCCTTACGTTTCTGAATGGTGACGTTAAAACTGTGAGTGCGACTGAATGTGATCAATTATTTGGAAGTGCTGAGTCAAGCAACGCTAATGGAAATGTGGCTAGCACCGTTACCAATGGATCCCGTGCGTACTAGCCTTTTATTTTTATTATTTTGTATTTTTTTTTTTTGTATTAGCAATTAATTTTTCATTGAGCCCTTATAGCGTCATTAGTTATGAATACTTGCAACTTAGGTAATATTACGTGCGATAATTCGTTTTTTCGCTCCTCATTGTGTGCTTATAGTGATAATTTAAGTGTAGGGCATTTTAATTGCCGCAGTTTTAACCTCTCTGAGAGGTCATCTAAAATTAACGAAATAAGAAATGTTGTTGTTGACAGTTTGTTAAGTGTAGTAGGTGTCTGCGAAACTTGGCTTAAACCAAGTATACCGTCGAGTCGATTTGAAATTTCAGGATACTCTTGTTGCAGAAATGATCGTCCGTGTGTGAGAGGTGGGGTTGTTGCTTTGTTTGTCTCTAAGTCTATATGGTACAAAGTGGTTTATAGGGGTAGTCAATATGGGATTGTTGAATGTTTGTTTGTAGGACTCTTACTTAGTTCTAGAAATGTTCTTGTTGGTGTTGTATATATTCCGCGGGGATATTTTCGGGCATTTGAAAGTGAAGTTGCTGATGTTTTGGTGAGATACTCTGACGTCATAATTTTGGGAGATTTCAATAATAATCTTTTTGATTTGTCGTGTTCTTATAGCGTGCGCGAAAGTTGTAGGCGGCTTAATGTTTCAATTGTCCACAACTCTATACCTACTCATTTTAGTGCTGTACATAATTCTACTTCTTTACTCGACTTTGTTCTTGTAAGTGATCGTAGTTGTGTCTGTGTTTCTAACCAGGTTGTTTGTCCCAGTTGTTGCGGGCGCCTGAACCCTCGATACGGCCCTGCACCACAGCATGTGCGCAAGTTTCTTTGGCCACTGTTTTTTTTATGATTTACACACCTTTGGATGTTGGGAGCAGTTGAAGGCAAATAATGATGTGCAAAATTACCATGATTCCTTTGGCTCACGGTTTTTGGGTAATTTGCCTTTACCATGGCAAGTGTTTAGGCCCTCTATTTGATGCACTTTTGTCGATTAATTACCCAAAGCTATGTGATATGGTGTTGATTGATCTTGGTGCGTGGTGGACAATGAGACGGAAATTCAAGCCACCAGGCTCCTATTGTCTCCGGAACGTTTAATAATTTCTTGTTTCTTGATTTAGTATAAAATATTATTTTTTGGCGGCGTGCTTCTATGGGTTTTTTCTCGCAAATGGCAAATCACATTGACATACGCAGTTGCATGAAAGAGTACTGAGGGTTACCATGTAACTGAGAGAAAGGGTAGTTGTAGTTTTTTGTTAGTGTAAACGTTGTATTTAGATGGACCACCGAATCTTATGAATGAATTTAAAATTTGTTATACGTTTAAAATAAGAGATTAAGGGTAACATAAGAGGGCGGGGTAAGAGAGATTAATTAAGAGGGAGATAGTTAGTAGCTACCTAAAAAGGGATAAATAGAATAGGTTTTAATGGAAAGGTTTCGATAAGATGGCTAATATGGAAGTGGTTGGGCCAAGCCCAGCTTGCTAAGATGATGATCAAGCCATTTTGAATTCAAAAGCCGAATAAGGCAGAACTTTTAGTTGCGAGTGCGCATAGATCAAATTTTGAACTGTGGTGTTTTGTACCAAAATTATAAAAAGGAAATAGTTTGCTTTGGTTACTTATAACTCAAAGTGCATATAAGTAAGCTGATAAAGTGTGAGAATTGAACAGCCGGTCACATCAAAATAATTATTTTTTTTAGTGGAAATCAGGTGCGCTCTGAAGTTTTGTTTTAAATTTGACTTGAGGTTAATTTGATTTTTATTCCCAGTAGTGCCTCATTAGTCGAGACTGAATATTGAAACGACATCGATTGATGCCCTGGGATAATCAATTCAGGAGGCGAAAATAACAAGAGAAGCTGGTCACAATCTGGGACAGGGCAAAGGTGGTGACCAGCGTACTATTTTTTTGGTAAACCCCGTTTGAATCCTCCTGACTACAAATTCCTGGAAATCAGGTAACAATTTTATTCTCAACAATTTGAAAAAGGAACTTTGTTAGAGAAAAAAAAAAAAAACCCGGCTGGAACGAAGTTGTGATAACTGTCTAGGCATCAGTAAATCATATTTTAAGACGCGAAAAGAGGAGAAAGTACAGCAGCAATCGAGGAAAAGATCTTATATGTTTAACGATACCAAAAAAAAAAAAAAAGAACAATATAATTGAATATTTAGATAAGGCTATGATTAAGTTTTAGAAATTATTTAGGCTAGCCAAGCCAAAGTTAAACTTGTAACGTATAGAAATCTAATTCTTGTTTTTTTTTTTTGTCTTTGGCCAAATCGCGTCTGGTTAAGTGTTCAGAACTTGAGGTTACCGTGGTTAGGCAATATACGTTTTAATTCTGATTGTTAGATTTTAGGGAGCTTCTTCAAATCCTAGTCAGGTTAGAATAACCGCCTCCGGTGGCATTGAGGGTTATGAATACATAGTCCGGAATTCGAAATTGTCGCCATTAGTGATTTCGTGTAATTTCAGTGTTTAATATTGGCTTCTTAGGCATTAAGGTTCTTAGTTTATATATATATATATTTTTTTGTCTGTCATATTTACTATTTTTTTTTGTAATGAACATCATATAGCTTGAGGAATGTTTATTTATGTATTTATGGTTAGCCTCATGTTTAATTAACAAATTTATAATATAATTGTCATTTTAAAGAACATGATGTGCTAAAGTTTTACCATAATGGGGTGATGAAGTGAAAGGTAAGTGGAAAAGTGAGGCGGATTATGGGGTCGCAGAGACTGAAGGGATTACCTTCGCGGCCATGGCAGGGTGGGCGGCCAGGGTAAAACATCTTACCCCTCGTTCATAAGTGTGTGTTGGCTTTGCTTAGTTTTGTTTGTTGTGTTTGCATTTTTTAATTGTTGCAGTCCTTTAGGGCTAGATTGATGGGATGAAGCCACACCCAAGAGTGACCGTCAAGAGCTAGTTAGGCCTCCAATCAATTTAGTGCCACCAAGGACTCATAACAATATGGCGCCCAATCGAAAGCATTTCGGCTTATCAGCCGACGATAGAAAATGATAAAGTGTATAACAGCGAGACACAGTACATAGACTAATAAAGTATGCAATAGACCTGGAAGACTTGTGGGATTATATGATCTTTAGTCAGTACAGTTCGTAGCCGTTACAGAGAAGATAACTCTGGTGATAGATGTACGACAGGAGCTGACTAAGCTCACATTATCTTAGAAGTGGATAGATTATGCCTTACAGTAAGTTGGTAATTTCTTAGGAGTTCTAGATTATTAGACCCAATAGACCAATGGACTGTATTTGCATGTTATACTAAAGTAAATAGTTTCTGCTTGAAATTTCATTTGCGAATTAACAGAATTTTACCAACGGTAGCCATTCAGGGTTGGAGACTTGAAGTTTGTAGTACCGATAAGGAGAAGTTGTTGATCAGGGCGATTAATAAAAAATCGTCAAAGTGAGCAAATGTGAATTGTTAGATAATGTTCCGTTTACAGTAAGATTGATTTCCAACACACAATAGAACGCTCTGCACGCAGAGGGCCAGCATGATTTAAGTTTTACCGCAACACTACCATTTACAACCATCACCCCAGATTTGAAGATTTATATAGGATACAAAGAATTTTTTTTTTATCAACAAATCTGGTTTAGAGAATTTATATAATATCGAAAATGAAATTTTAACTTAAAATTTTTGTACAAAACGTGATTTTGAATTACATCAAAAGAGGGAACCATCTAGATCAGATTAAGGCAACGGATTACAATCCATTAAAGATATTAGGCACTCTGTTTCTTTGGAAGGAATGAATATTCAAACGAGATCGGCCACGAGAAAAAGGATAAGACAAGTAGCTTTTGACCTAAACCACTCATCATATGTTATACCGAAAAGGAGAAAATATAAGAAAAGAGTTAACAGCATGGCGAATACATCTAGGAATGAAGATTATCAAGTGAGGGATCTCTCAGGAAGCATTAACTTAGCACCGCAGAATACGGCGACCACTTCCAGTAATAGCCAGAATAGAAGTCAGCCAGTAAATACCCCCGAGACTAATGGAAACATGGACCCCAATATGAGGGGCATAGAAATAGGTCAGGCCTTGGCTATACAAAGGGTTTTGGAGGATAAAGTAAAGAAGATGGTTAGAGATGAAATGATTGATGTTAAGAAGACCATTGGAGATTTGGCAACAGCGGTTCAGGAATTGACTCGTAGTAGAGGAGACAATGACAACCGAGGCAATGTGTTGGTGAACAACATTGATGAACGGCCAGATGGGAGAAGTCATCCAACCTTTTCAAATCCCGTACACAATGGACAGGAAAATGGAAATGAAGATTTAGGGTTGCCATCGGGCAGTCAAAATCTCCAATTAGGTCATTTTAACAGTAATAACCGCAGAAGTGATAATACGCCAACTTATTTTTCTGAGAGTACACGGGATAATATGCCCTTAATGAGAAGAGATAACGAGACTCTAAAACTTAGAATAGACAAGTTTGGACTAAATTTTAACGGAAACACCCGGCAAATGAGTATTGATACTTTCATATTTCGTCTTGAGCATCTTCAAGAACAGTATAAGATTCCGTGGAGTGAGGTATTAAGAGATTTCCATGTTTTGGTATCTGGACAGGCAGAAGAATGGTTTTGGCTAGGGGTTAAAACGAGACAATTTTGTGATTGGCCTGGGCTTAAACACGCTTTACGCAGCCGTTATCAGAACACTACAAGTAACTGCGAGATTATGAGAGACCTAGTGGAACGCAAGCAACAAATGAATGAGTCAGTAGACTCGTATTTCCACAATATGTGCCAGATCAGATCGACATTAATACAGCCCATATCGGAATATGACATGATAAGGATATTGAAGAGAAACATTAAAGAGAGCATAGGCAAAATTATTTACCCAATGAATATATCGTCGGTAGAACAGCTACGCTTGGAATCTAACGAAGCGGAAAGGATGTTTCCTAAAAGAGCACCCAGGGATTTCCAACAGCATAGACACCTAAGACAAGTCAATGAAATTTATAGTAATGACCATGTATATTCTCAAGAGGATAACGAAGGGAATGTCGATTATGAAGAGGTTGAGGCAATTAGAATCAACCCAGGATATTCAAGACAAAAATTGACTTGTTGGAATTGCCGTTTACAGGGCCATGGATTTATGGATTGTCCGTCACCTAAAAGAGCTTTGTTCTGCTATCGTTGTGGCAAGCCAGACGTAACAGCCCCAGTATGCCCTGCATGCCAGGAAAACCGGAAAGGAGGCATGGGGAAGACAGGAGCCCCACGCTCATCAGAAACTCCTGTAAACTAAATATATTGAGAAGAGGGAAAGAAAGTGATTCGGTACCTCAAGACGCTGAAGTAAAGAGTATCGAGTACAATCCCGCTGAAAGACATTATAAGTCTTTTGATGAGAGACAGAGAAATTACAAAGAAGTGAGAGAACGAATATTTGAGAAAGAAAATTCGAAAAAAATTTCAAATAAGATTAAAAAAGTTAGATCAAAATTTGGCGAAAGGCGCCGAACTCGGAGAAACGTCATAGAAGCGGTACAAAGAATATGCCGAAATGAGTATGACCCACGAATATACTTAGAGGTAAAGATTCAAGGAAAAAGTTTTAATGGTCTGCTCGACTCAGGAGCATCAGTCAGCTTCTTGGGCAAAGGGTGTCGCGAAGTCGTTCAGGAACTAGACCTACAATATCAGCCAATGATAAGCAATGTCAAGACGGCCAGTGGCCACCAACACAGAATTCTGGGAAGCGCAAAAATCTATATTGAGTACAATAATCAAATACACCAGATTTTGATATACCTCTGTCCAGATTTGGAGCAGCCCCTATATTTGGGCATAGATTTCTGGCGAGCGTATGGCCTAGCGCCTGATATAGTAGGTGTAGAAGCAATGAACATAGAAGACCTGCAAAATCACTTTAAAGACAAAAATGACCACAAAATGAAGCCACATGATTTGTCATTAGAGCAACAAAAGGAACTAGATTCGGCTATAAAGTGTTTCAAAACCTTTGAAGAGCACGGGTTAGGAAAAACTACACTGGAGAAGCATACGATAACCCTGGTTGAAGATGCGGTTCCATTTAAGGACCGATACTATCCCATTTCTCCTGCGGTACAAGAGATAACTTATCAAGAAATAGATAATATGCTGAAGTTAGAAGTGATAGAAGTAAGCGAAAGTCCGTGGTCAAACCGTACTACGATCGTACGAAAACCCGGAAAGAATCGTTTTTGCCTGGACGCTCGCAAACTAAACAAATTGACTGTAAAGGATGCATATCCTTTACAGAATATAGATGGGATACTCAGCAGAATCGACGAAACATACTTTATAAGCAGCGTCGATCTTAAGTATGCATTCTGGCAGATTGAGTTGGACGAACAAAGCAAGCCACTCACTGCATTTACCGTGGCAGGCCGACCCCTCTATCAGTTTAGGGTGATGCCATTCGGCCTTTGCAACGCCGCGCAACGTCTATGCAGGCTAATGGACAAAATTATTCCCCAAAAGTTGAAAGAAAACGTTTTTGTGTATCTGGACGACTTGCTCGTCATATCAAGTACCTTCGAGGAGCACATGAGACTTCTGAGGGAAGTAGCAAGTTGCCTAAGTGAGGCCAACCTGACAATTGGACTTAAAAAATCCCAATTTTGTTTCCAGGAGTTAAAATATCTAGGCTTCATCATTGGAGGTGGTATATTAAGAACTGATCCTGAGAAAGTAGAGGCAATCAGAAGAATAAGAATTCCCAAGACCATACGTGAGGTTCGTAGTTTCCTAGGTACCGCTGGGTGGTACCGGCGGTTTATTAAAGATTTTTCTACGATTACCGCACCATTAACCGACCTATTAAAAAAATCCGGCAAATTCACCATTACTTCTGAGGCCATCGAAGCCTTTGATACTTTAAAGCGAGCGTTAACAACAGCCCCAGTTCTAAGGCACCCGAATTTTTCAAAAAGATTCTTTATACAGTGCGATGCTTCGGACTATGGAGTGGGGGCTGTTTTATTTCAATTGAATGATCAGAATCAAGAGTATCCAATCGCTTTTTATTCCCAAAAGTTGAATTCTTGCCAACGCAACTATACGGTAACAGAGAAGGAATGCCTAGCAGCTGTGCTAGCAATAAAAAAGTTCCGACCATACGTAGAAATGATGCCGTTTACGATGATAACCGATCATGCCAGCCTTAAGTGGTTAATGACCCTTAAAGACTTGAGCGGCAGACTGGCCAGATGGTCCCTTCAATTACAGGCCTACAACTTTGATATAGAACACAGAAAAGGCGCAGACAACATTGTGGCCGACATGTTATCAAGATCGCCTCAAGATTTCGAAGTATGTGAAATAGATGCTGAAGTCTTGAACTGGGATGCGGAGGAATTCAAAAGCAATGATTATTTCGAGCTCATCAAACAAGTCACCGAAAATGCTGAGAGACTACCAGATGTAAAAGTCGAAGACGGTAAAATATATAAGAGAACCGGTTTTGATTCTAATCCAACCGATCCTTACCAATGGAAAATTTGGGTACCCGAAGGTATTACCCAAGATATTGTAGAGAAATGCCACAATCCAAACACCGCTGCACACGGTGGGATTGGAAAAACCCTCGAAAGGATCCGCCGTTTCTTTTATTGGCCCCGTATGACTGTCCAAGTCAAGAACTATATAAGGGCATGTCAGGTCTGCAAAGAGGTAAAATCTTCCAATATTAACATGATGCCAGAGATAGGCAATGAAGTTGTCACAGAAAGGCCGTTTCAGAAAATTTATATCGACTTTTTGGGAAAATACCCGCGGTCGAGGAAAGGAAACTACTATGTATTTATAGTAGTAGATCATTTTACTAAATTTATGTTCCTAAAGGCCATGAAAGAGACGACAACCACGAACGTGATTCAATTCCTTACCAAAGAAATATTTAATACTTTTGGGGTACCGGAAGTTATACATAGTGATAACGGGTCACAGTTTATTTCGAAAACTTTTCAAGAAATGATCGAGGCGTACAAGATAAGACATTTAAGAACGGCGGTGTACTCGCCCCAGTCAAACGCTGCAGAAAGAGTAAACCAGTCTGTACTGGCTGCAATCAGGGCTTACCTCAAAGAAGATCACAGGGACTGGGACATGTATTTGTCCGAAATTGAATGTGCATTAAGGAACTCAGTACATACGGCAACTGGAGTGACACCCTTCTTTGCATTATTTGGTCTGCACAGATTCTTTAGTGGAACCGACTATAAGCTCGCAAGGAAACTTCTGTCCCTGGATGACCACGAATTAAATGACTTACCCACTAGTGACAAACTGTCACTTATTCGTGAAAAGATCCGAACATCAATGCATGAAGCGTATGAACGAAGTTCGAAAAGATATAACCTACGTGCTAGAAATGTTAATTTTTTGCCGGGTCAAGAGGTTTTTAGGCGTAACACTGTGCTAAGTGATTTTCAGAAAGGAATAAACGCCAAATTCTGCAGAAAATTTCTAAAATGTAGAATAGTAAAACCGGTAGGAAATAATATGTACGAGGTTGAATCAATGCAGGGGAAATCCATCGGTATATACCATTCAAAGGATCTAAAAAGTTAGTGCAATAATGGAAGACCTCCCATCTGTGATAAAATACGTGCAATATTAGGATAAGCAAAAGTTGATTATTGAAACAATTATACACACTTAGCTTTAGATTATGTGTGATGCTTGTTTTTTTTGTTTTGCACGTAGAAAACGTTGTTGTGTCTCAATTGTTAACGAAATTTTAGAAGAGGATTATCGACACACCGTTTAGATTCGGAGTCAATAATATTGACCATGAACATCCAGATGGCAAAGAATTGGCACTACTATATAAAGGATCCAGATATGATATGAATACAGTTCATAGTTGATCACTGGATGGAATAATATTGCAACAGTTTATACAGTACATAAGGCTATACAGTACATTATATTCCACATAACAACAGGCTAACTAACTACTGGTACAAAAGCTTACGCATGAGTGGAGTGACACTTTGATGACTTTAACCCTTGTTCACTGGTGAAGTCTGTTTTAATATCCAACGCAGTGCATGATAGCCAATTAACTCACCGAAGACCTAAAAAAGAATCACAAAGTAAAACACTTATGGCATGTGATGTAAGGATTACTTCCCTAAGCAGATTGTAATGCCCGGCTACAGGAATCTCAGGGGTGAGTGTTCCCCACGTTTCATTATACGAACAATAACTAACAAAGCCGGACATACACCCGCACACCAGCCCTTTTCTCGTAAACTCAGAAGGCCAGGAGTTTTGTTGCGGGCGCCTGAACCCTCGATACGGCCCTGCACCACAGCATGTGCGCAAGTTTCTTTGGCCACTGTTTTTTTTATGATTTACACACCTTTGGATGTTGGGAGCAGTTGAAGGCAAATAATGATGTGCAAAATTACCATGATTCCTTTGGCTCACGGTTTTTGGGTAATTTGCCTTTACCATGGCAAGTGTTTAGGCCCTCTATTTGATGCACTTTTGTCGATTAATTACCCAAAGCTATGTGATATGGTGTTGATTGATCTTGGTGCGTGGTGGACAATGAGACGGAAATTCAAGCCACCAGGCTCCTATTGTCTCCGGAACGTTTAATAATTTCTTGTTTCTTGATTTAGTATAAAATATTATTTTTTGGCGGCGTGCTTCTATGGGTTTTTTCTCGCAAATGGCAAATCACATTGACATACGCAGTTGCATGAAAGAGTACTGAGGGTTACCATGTAACTGAGAGAAAGGGTAGTTGTAGTTTTTTGTTAGTGTAAACGTTGTATTTAGATGGACCACCGAATCTTATGAATGAATTTAAAATTTGTTATACGTTTAAAATAAGAGATTAAGGGTAACATAAGAGGGCGGGGTAAGAGAGATTAATTAAGAGGGAGATAGTTAGTAGCTACCTAAAAAGGGATAAATAGAATAGGTTTTAATGGAAAGGTTTCGATAAGATGGCTAATATGGAAGTGGTTGGGCCAAGCCCAGCTTGCTAAGATGATGATCAAGCCATTTTGAATTCAAAAGCCGAATAAGGCAGAACTTTTAGTTGCGAGTGCGCATAGATCAAATTTTGAACTGTGGTGTTTTGTACCAAAATTATAAAAAGGAAATAGTTTGCTTTGGTTACTTATAACTCAAAGTGCATATAAGTAAGCTGATAAAGTGTGAGAATTGAACAGCCGGTCACATCAAAATAATTATTTTTTTTAGTGGAAATCAGGTGCGCTCTGAAGTTTTGTTTTAAATTTGACTTGAGGTTAATTTGATTTTTATTCCCAGTAGTGCCTCATTAGTCGAGACTGAATATTGAAACGACATCGATTGATGCCCTGGGATAATCAATTCAGGAGGCGAAAATAACAAGAGAAGCTGGTCACAATCTGGGACAGGGCAAAGGTGGTGACCAGCGTACTATTTTTTTGGTAAACCCCGTTTGAATCCTCCTGACTACAAATTCCTGGAAATCAGGTAACAATTTTATTCTCAACAATTTGAAAAAGGAACTTTGTTAGAGAAAAAAAAAAAAAACCCGGCTGGAACGAAGTTGTGATAACTGTCTAGGCATCAGTAAATCATATTTTAAGACGCGAAAAGAGGAGAAAGTACAGCAGCAATCGAGGAAAAGATCTTATATGTTTAACGATACCAAAAAAAAAAAAAAAGAACAATATAATTGAATATTTAGATAAGGCTATGATTAAGTTTTAGAAATTATTTAGGCTAGCCAAGCCAAAGTTAAACTTGTAACGTATAGAAATCTAATTCTTGTTTTTTTTTTTTGTCTTTGGCCAAATCGCGTCTGGTTAAGTGTTCAGAACTTGAGGTTACCGTGGTTAGGCAATATACGTTTTAATTCTGATTGTTAGATTTTAGGGAGCTTCTTCAAATCCTAGTCAGGTTAGAATAACCGCCTCCGGTGGCATTGAGGGTTATGAATACATAGTCCGGAATTCGAAATTGTCGCCATTAGTGATTTCGTGTAATTTCAGTGTTTAATATTGGCTTCTTAGGCATTAAGGTTCTTAGTTTATATATATATATATTTTTTTGTCTGTCATATTTACTATTTTTTTTTGTAATGAACATCATATAGCTTGAGGAATGTTTATTTATGTATTTATGGTTAGCCTCATGTTTAATTAACAAATTTATAATATAATTGTCATTTTAAAGAACATGATGTGCTAAAGTTTTACCATAATGGGGTGATGAAGTGAAAGGTAAGTGGAAAAGTGAGGCGGATTATGGGGTCGCAGAGACTGAAGGGATTACCTTCGCGGCCATGGCAGGGTGGGCGGCCAGGGTAAAACATCTTACCCCTCGTTCATAAGTGTGTGTTGGCTTTGCTTAGTTTTGTTTGTTGTGTTTGCATTTTTTAATTGTTGCAGTCCTTTAGGGCTAGATTGATGGGATGAAGCCACACCCAAGAGTGACCGTCAAGAGCTAGTTAGGCCTCCAATCAATTTAGTGCCACCAAGGACTCATAACACAGTATATCGGATCATGCGTTTATTTTCGTGTCCCTTAACGTTTCAGTCCTTAATGTTTTGCAGTTCTTTGAATATGTTGATTATAATGCTTTGAGTTGTGATGATTTGCAGGAAATTGTTTCGTCTACTGATTTTTCCGCTTTGTATTCCACTAGTGACGTTGATTTTCAATGTAGTAGTTTTAGTAGCTGTCTTGGGTCTATCCATAATGCGTTTCCCATAAAAAAAAAGGATGATAAGAACTAGGAGTGAGGATTGGTTTAGCAATCCCCTCATTTCATATCACCTATCGCTTCGAGATTTGGCTTTTAAATCTTTCTTGGAGAATAGATCCAATGTTAAGTGGCGAATTTTTTGCAGAGCCAGGACTAAAGCCAAATCTGTTATAAGAAAAGTTAGAGGGGAGGCGAATGTACTGCAGTTTGAGGGCAATAAAAGCACAAAGCAGTTTTGGGCGTTGTTAAAATCCAATAGACTTGGCAGTTGCAAGTCGTAAGATTGTGATTTGAATGTGGAGGATTTGAATACGACCTTTAATAGAAACCAATTGGACTCCCAAAGTAATTCTCTCGGGAAGTACGCCTATAATGGTTTGGCTTTACAACGTGTGGAGTTGTGGGAGTTGGATAAGGCATTTTCTGCCATTAAGGCCAATGCAGCAGGTGTAGATGGTTTCTCATTAAAATTTCTTAGGAAAGTCTATCCTCTTGTGTCTTGTCATCTGTTACACCTTGTAAATTCTATTTTGTTAACTTCTTCTTTTCCGTCCGATTGGAAATTAGCCAAAATAGTGCCAGTCTTATCACGCTCTGAAGGAGTTCCGCCCGATTTCTATTTTACCTATTTGTTCAAAGATTGTCGAGCATGTTATTAAATTTCAAATGTTTGGCTATTTGGAAAGTAATCGTTTTATTTGTGATGCCCAGTGTGGATTTAGGCGAGGTAGGGGTACAGCCTCGTTGATATTGGGTTTGACAGATTCTATCCGGTCAAACATGGGTGGATCATTTTGCGTGCTATTGTCTTTAGATTTGGAAAAGGCATTTGACAGAGTGGATTATGGCCTTCTTCTTAGTAAATTAAAGTCCTTTAATAAGTTTTCGACCAGAGCATGTACATTGTTATGCTCGTATCTTACAGGAATCGGTGTTCCTCAGGGTTCAGTATTAGGTCCGCTTCTTTTTGTGTTATTTGTCAATGATGTTTTTTCTCTTCTGGATTGTTGGTGTACTCCATTTGCATAGGCTGATGACATCCAATTGCTTTTCTCGGGTGATAACCGATTTTTGAATGTTCTTCAGACGAAAGTTAATTCTGCAATGGAGTCGTTACGTGTGTGGATGGCGGAGAATAGGTTCAGTGTTAACGCTTCTAAAACTAAAGCTCATTTTTATACCCACCACCGAAGGATGGGGGTATATTCATTTTGTCATTCCGTTTGCAACACATCGAAATATCCATATCCGGCCCTATAAAGTATATATATTCTTGATCAGCGTAAAAATCTAAGACGATCTAGACATGTCCGTCCGTCTGTCCGTCTGTCTGTTGAAATCACGCTACGGCCTTTAAAAATAGAGATATTGAGCTGAAACTTTGCACAGATTCTTTTTTTGTCCATAAGCAGGTTAAGTTCGAAGATGGGCTATATCGGTCTATATCTTGATATAGCCCGACTATATTTGTCCATAGCCCCCCCCCTATATCTTGATATAGACCTTAAATCGGCCCGATCCGCCGATTTAAGGTCTTAGGCCCATAAAAGCCACATTTATTATCCGAATTTGCTGAAATTTGGGACAGTGAGTTGTGTTATGCCCCTCGATATCCTCCGTCAATTTGGCCCTGATCGGTCCAGATTTGGATATAGCTGCCATATAGACCGATCCTCCGATTTAGGGTCTAAGGCCCATAAAAGCCACATTTATTATCCGATTTCGCTGAAATTTGGGACAGTGAGTTGTCTTAGGCCCTTCGACTTCCTTCGTTAAATTGGCCAAGATCGGTTCAGATTTGGATATAGCATCTCACTATTCGCACCCTGTGAACGCGCCCGGATGCTCGTAGCTAAGCTTCTCGTGACAGCAATGAACACCACACTGAACGGACCTCAATGTTCCAGCCTGTGTGGTGCTCACAGCTATCCCGTGCCGGGACTTTACAACGTAGTCAGTATGAACGCACAACCGTAGTCAGTCTAGTTACATCTCTCTGACACCTGCCGGCACGAGATAGCTGTGATAGCGGATAGTGGAATCTTCCACACGGAGTAGCTGCAACGGCGGGCGCGGACAATCAGCGATATCCAGCACAGAGTCTCAGTGGGGCGGCACCGGCTCTTGCATAAATACTGAGTGACTGTGATGCTATGATGAGGTGAGTTATTGGCGCCTTTAAGCAACGAATGGCCACCATGTTCCCGCGGCGGTATGTCCTTTGGACTGGAATGGAGCAACATAACTTAAAGGAGCTGGATAAGGATCGCCACTACCTACAAATGTGGCTACAACAACAACCGACCGACGACGGAAGCGTTTCTGGCAAACCGAGCAGAACCATGATCCGTGGTTCTTCTTAATCCAGGCAGAAGCGTACGCATGCACTCCTGAACTTGCCTCTTCCAATTTTATTTACATGCACCAAAGAGCTTTGGGCTTGAGCTCCTGACCTTCCCCGGACCTGCTCTATATAAAATGGGTCCAAATTGGTAAGAGGCATAGACATTGGGCTTCAATGTTTTCTTAAAATGGGGAGTCATATAAGGACGGATGTAAGGTCTTTCAGACTGAGATCTTCGCGGTCTGAAGTCCATTTCGATACAGTAGTGGCCGTCCGATCCGTCTATCACGATGTACGTAGAAAGTCAGGCGGCCCTGGTGTCGGGCCATGTGCGATCAAGACTGGTAAGGTGATTCAAAGAGCATCTACGGCCACTTGACGATAACACTAGTTAGGAGTTTGAATCTCCTAGTGGCGTCTTCGATCCATGGAGACGGCTATGAGGCTTTATTTAGTCCTGGCTAATCAGGCGTGGCAGAGAATCAGGTGGCAAATGATCTGGCCAGGTGGACTGGCGAATGCTGTTCAGGTTAATAAACAAGTGAATACTCCTAATCTTACTGAGTAATCAGGCGGTCCTGACTTCCGGCCATTTAAGGTCAAGACGGGTTAGGAGATTCAAAGAACGTCTTCGAAGCAGTTTTCGAAGTTTCGAACCGTTAAAGCGTGGCTGTGCATCAAGCGGCTGATGATCCGCCCAGGATAGCTGATGATCAGACTAATGAACCAGTGAACCCCTACGCTGTGCGTGCTCGTTTATAGGATGGACGCTTGCTACGATGGTCACGTAAATGGGGGGTGGTCGGCTGCTGTAGGGTACAGCTTAGCCAAGGGGCTATGACCATGGGCTACTGATAGATAGACCTGATAGCTGGATACAAGGGGATGCTGACTTTAGCTTCTCCTCCTCCTAGTGAGTAACGATCATTCCAAAATATAAATCATATCATCTGGTATGGACTCGACTATCGACTCCAGACATTTCAAAACAATTTCCTACAATGGACCTAAGCTTTCCGCTTAAAGCGGCTAGCGACCCAGGTTGCTAGATTCGTAAAAATCAACTAAGTTTCGAGAACACTTTTTCTTAAATCATCTCTTTCCCCTAACGTTGCGCTTCCACCCTCCATTACCAAACTGTTTTTCTCGACACACTCTGTTTATTAAAAAAAAACCAAAATCACCTACACTGCATCTCTACACATACTGCCATTAGTACCTATAGTACTAGTTCCATAGTTTTTCATAGCTCGCCTCATACAATATCAAGTATTTAAGGAGTTTGGAATAATCGAACTTTGATAAAATTCCTTTAAAGTTTACGGACTTAAAATTGTAAATTTTTGCATGATCCATAACTCATCAAATGATTTCTTTTCCTTTCTTCACAAATTCTTTGGCCAACAATTGGGCTAGGAGGTAATGCGAAAATTGAATTCTTATTATATGAAATTTGCTCACACATACCACATCTATATACGACTTATCACTACAAAACTCACCTACAAAACAAATCTGTCTGTAAAGAATAATTCTTAATTTTTTTGCTTACAGGAACAAGTCGATGCCGCCTTGGGTGCTGAAACCATGGTGGAACAATTGACCGATAAGAAATTTGAATTGGAAGATCGTGTTAAACTTCTGGAAGAGGAGGTGGCCCAACTCGAAGCCCTGGAGGAGGTCCACGAGCAGTTGATTGAGAGCAACCATGACTTGGAAATGGATTTGCGCGAAGAATTGGATTTGGCTCATGCCGCCAAAAAGGAGGTTTTGCGTGAAAGGGATGCAGCCATAGAAACCATTTACGATAGAGACCAAACCATTACCAAATTTCGTGAATTGGTGCAGAAGCTTAATGATCAACTCATCGATCTGAGAGATAAGGCTTCAGCCAATAATGAACAAAAATCCTTGCAGGATAATCAACTGAAGATAGCCACTGAATCGGTGGACTACAAGCAAATGTTTGCCGAATCCAAGGCTTACACTCGAGCCATCGATGTGCAATTGAGACAAATCGAATTGTCACAAGCTAATGAGCATGTCCAAATGCTGACAGCCTTTATGCCGGAGTCTTTTATGAGCCGTGGTGGTGACCATGACTCTATTTTGGTTATACTTCTGATTTCTCGTTTGGTCTTCAAATGTGGCATTGTCATTAGCCAGACCCGGGAACGTTTCCCAGCTGTGGAAAATGTCACCAAGGAATCCATTATCCAGGGCCATAGTGTTCAGCAGTACGCCTTTAAGTGCCGTCTCATGCACTACATACACAATCTCCAGTGCGCTTTGCATCAGATTCTTTATGGTCTGAACAGTTGCCAGCCGGACACTTTGCTAAGAGCTGGTTCCTCTATGCCCGAAATGATAGCCCAGGAGAAGACCATTGATGGCATTATTGAATTGTTGAAGTCCAATCAATTGGATGAGAATTCCACCACCGATAACATAGAGAAATGTGTGGCCTTCTTTAATGCCATGAATTCGGTGTTGCTGGCTGGTGAAGATCTGTTGAATGAGACACAAATGGTACGCGATTGTGTGGCTGCCATACAATCGGCCTGCGAGAGTGTTTTGAATGACACCGCCATAGCTCGGGCCATATTAAGGCAAGAGGGCTCAACCAGTGATGCCGCTTTGCTCATGCAATTCCTGGGTGACAATGTGGAGTCCATTAAGCAGCAGGTCAAGCTGATCAGAAGACGTTTGCCTCAGGATATGCATGTCATCAAGTGTGGCATTTCCCCCACCAAGCTGGAATTCATGCGTCAGTTGACCTATGCTCTCTCCCGCATTATGTCCGCCTTATATTTGGCCAATAAGCAATCATTGGCCAGCATTGTGGCCTCCATAGAGGGAGATAATGCCAACGATCATTGCATTGATCCAGCCAAATACTGGGACTTTTTGTCCCAAGCATGTGAGAAGATCTACGAGCAGGATGATCGTGGTCCTTCCCAAAATTTCAAGGGCATTTTAAGCCAAGCCAACAATGATTTACAAACAGTGGGTCAATATCTGCTGGACAAGGAATACGAAATTATGTCCATGGCAAATCAAAAGCAAGAGAAACCTGCCTCACCCATCATATTACGAGCACAAATGATCAAGAAGCAATTGGAACAAAAGAATGTCTTGGCTGCCACCTTGGAGAATCGCGAGGCGGATATCAAACAATTGAAGCTGGCCGCTAAGATGAAACAGAATGAGCTTTCCGAGATGCAAATACGCAAGGACTTGGCTGAGAAAAAACTCTCAGTGTTACAGGCTGAATACGACTCGGCTGTGCAATGGAAATACAAGTTCGATGAAGCTCAGGATATGCTTAGAAAGAAGGAGAAAGAATTCGAGGAAACTATGGATCACCTGCAGTCCGACATTGAAGCCTTAGAGAGTGAGAAGATTAATTTGAGAGAGAAACTCAAGTTGACATCCGGTGGCAGTGCCAAGAGATCTGATTCCTCATTCTTATCTACCACAGCACCCTCGGCCAACTCAACGAATACTTCCTTCTCCACCCACACCACTGGAGCAACACCGCTCATAGCCGAGGAACTGCAATTGCTGAAACATGTCTTTAATAGCGAGCGTAACGAGAGATTGCGCCTGCAAGCCGAACAGATTAAGCTGAAGCTTAAAAAGTTCGATCCTATATTTGTGCCACAGCCCAAGGACAAACGCATTATCGAGCTAGAGGCTGAGCTAACCAAAATGAAGCATGCCTGGGCTTTATCGCTGCTGCAAACAAATCCCAAAGCCTCCAAGGATACACACAATCTAGTGGCCATGCAACGCAAGCATATGCCCATACCCCAGAAATCAGAAATAAGTCACAAAGCCAATAACTTGGCCGCAGAGATATTGCAGGAATATTTGCAGCGTCATCCCCACAGAGCAGCGGCTAGTGAGTTTGGAATTTTTCCCACTGTAGAAGTGAAAAGGGTATTGCAATTGTAAGGCAGTGCGAGGGGATTCTTGTTAAAATCTAAGGTAATTACCATAAGTCAGTCGAAGCAAGAGCAGCAAGAGATAAAAACACCTAGAGAGTAATAGAATAGACAGAGATAAACTTGTAAAAAAATAACTATATAAAGGCACAAAATTTCGGATTTAAAGCGTTTTTCCTCTAACTAAGGAACAACTGTTTAAAATTCTATACACACAAAAACTATTGGGAAGGAAATACCTTCCAAATTTACCTCAAGAATCTTTGGATAGCGGATAACTAAGAGATTTTTCTTGAATGTATGCATCACCCCGAAAACAAATCTAATTAATGGTAAAATCTTTCGAAATTCCTTTTTTTCTGGTTATTTAATCCTATTTTTGTGTATCTTATCCATATGCAAATAGTATCCAAGCACATTCTATTATGAGTTATTCACAGCAAAAATTTAATTGCTTAGCAATGATAAATTTTGCCATTCTATATTATCATAATTTATATTAATCTTGGTATTACATTTTGCTTTAAATTCAATATTATATGTATTAGTTTCTAATTTATCGTCATCAACTTTTTTTTTAATAAAGAAAATTTTTTATAATCAAAACTTCAATTGTGACTAACTCCAAAAGACATTTACTCTATATTGAACAGAACAAAAAAAAAAACAAAAAGAGAATTATTATCATTATCATTAAAATATACGTGTACATTATATATTTTTTTTATTTTACTTAAGGCACAGATGCAGAAGAAATGAAACGAATCAATTTTTATACTCAATAAATATGCCTTATTTCAAAAAAAAAATAACAAAAATAAATAAAAACAAATAAAAAGGCTTAAGTTCGACCGGGTCGAATTTTGGATACCCACCACCTCGGGTATATATGTAGATTCCCTTTCGTCACAATCCGATGAAAATTGGATAACTTATGCACCCAAATTCGGCACAGATATTGAGTGGTCTTATAAATATAAGTCACTGTTGAATTTTGTATTTCAACTCTCAACAAAATCGGGTGCTAAATTACGCTTTTATGAGCTTCAGACCCTTAACCCTTAGCCATATTGGTCTATATGACAGCTATATCTAAATACAGTCCCATTTTTTCATATTTGGGTCGGATGGCAGATGGCCTAAAACTACTCACTGTTTCAAATTTTACCCTTTATCGGCAGATCGGACTATATGGCAGCCATATCTAAATAAAGTCTGATCGGAACCATATTTGGGTCAGATATCAGGAGGCTTAAAACTACTCACTGTTGTAAAATGTTTTTATGGACATTATACCGTTTATCGGCAAATCGGTCTATATAAGAGCTATATTCAAACATGGCCCGATTTGGCCCGTTCAAGAACTTATCCAGCATACATCAAAAAGATGTATCTGTGCCAAATATCAGCTCAATATCTCAATTGTTGATGCCTGTAGAGTGATTACAACAGACGGAGGGACAGACGGACAGACACACGGACTTCGTTAAATCGCCTTATAATTTTACGATGATCCGAAGTATATATACTTTGTAGGGTCGAAAATTAATATTTCGATGTGTTGCAAACGGAATGACTAAATGAATATACCCTTATCCTACGGTGGTGGGTATAAAAATGTGTGGAACAAGAGAAGAGACTTGCTGAACAGGACCCACTCCGCTGCGCCTTTTTTATATTTATGGAACAAAATTTTTCCAATTTCTTCTATTCTGCTTTTACATGTATGCCTCTTGAATGGCAGTGTTTTAATTCCAAATACCTTTATTTCGGGCTTGTTAAGGCCGGTCTGCTCACCAGGGATGCGGAGTTGAGCAGGAAGATTGCTCGATACCGACTCCGAGCACTTAAATTGTTTCATTTTCTTTAGAAATTTTCGAAAACAAAAATTTCTTTATGTTTTTTAAGCCACTGTGCTTTTATAACAAAAAACAAGTAAAAATTTGCTAAGTTCGGTCGGGCGAAACTTTGAAATCCACTTTCTCGGGTATATATGTAAAGCACCTTTCATCAAAATCCAGTGAAATTTGCATACCTTTTGTCCCATAGCAGTTATATCGAAATATGATCCGATTTGGACCAAATACTAATAAGTACAAGTCACGGTTCAATTATGTATTACAAAATATTGGTCTTTTTAGTAGCTATATCTAAAAATAAACCGATCTGAACCATATACAACATGGATGTCGAAAAGCCTAACATAAGTCAATGTGTCAAATTTCAGTAAAATCGGATTATAAATGCGTCTTTTTTGGGACCAAGACTTTAAATCGAGATATCGGTCTAGATGGCAGCTATATCCAAATCTTGATCGATCTGAGTGAAATTGAAAAAGGATATCGAAGGGCCCAACACAACTCACTGTCCCAAATTGCGGCGACATCGGACAATAAATGCGCTTTTTCTGGCCCCAAAATCTAAAACCGAGATATCGGTCTATATGGCAGCTATATCCAAATCTTGACTGATCTGTGCCATAATGTAGAACTATGTCAAGGGATTTAATCTAACTCAATGTCCCAAATTTCGGCGACATCGGACAATAAATGCGCCTTGTATGGGCCTAAGACCCTCAATCGAAGGATTGGTCTATATGACAGCTATATCCAAATCTGGACCGATCTGTGCCAAATTTACAAAGGATGTCAAAGGGCTGAATATAACTCACTGTCCCAAATTTCGGCGACATCGGATAATAAATGCGCCTTTTATGGGAAAAAACCCTTAAATCGAGAGATCGGTCTACATCCAAATCTGGACTGATCTGGGCCAAATTGACGAAGGATGTCGAGGAGCCTAACATAACTCACTGTCCCAAATTTCAGCAACATCGGATGATAAATGTGGTTTTTATGGGCCTAAGACCCTAAATCGGAGGATCGGTCTATATGGCAGCTATATCCAAATCTGGACCGATCTGTGCGAAATTGAAGGAGGATGTCGAAGGGCCTAACACAACTCACTGTCCCAAATTTCAGCAACATCGGATGATAAATGTGGTTTTTATGGGCCTAAGACCCTAAATCGGAGGATCGGTCTATATGGCAGCTATATCCAAATCTGGACCGATCTGGGCGAAATTGACGGAGGATGTCGAAGGGCCTAACACAACTCACTGTCCCAAATTTCAACAAAATCGGATAATAAATGTGGCTTTTATGGGCCTAAGATCCTAAATCAGCGGATCGGTCTATATGGGGGCTATATCAAGATATAGTCCGATATAGCTCATCTTCGAACTCAACCTGCTTATGGACAAAAAATACTCTGTGCAAAATTTCAGCTCAATATCTCTATTTTTGAAGATTGTAGCGTGATTTCAACAGACAGACGGACGGACATGTCTAGATCGTCTTAGATTTTTACGCTGATCAATAATATATATACTTTATAGGGTCGGAAATGGATATTTCGATGTATTGCAAACGGAATGACAAAATGAATATACCCCCATCCTTCGGTGGTGGGTATAACAAGCAAAAATTTGCTAAGTTCGGTCGGGCCGAATCTTTGAAATCCACCACCATGGATTCTGCGTATAATTGACACAAAATAAAATTGGTTGAAATCCGTAATTTTACTCTACGTACCAAATTTCTGTCAAACCGGGCGAAAATTAAAGCTTCTAGGTACCGAACAAGGACAATCGAAAAATCGGTTTATAAGAAAGCTATGGACTTGAGACCCTGAAGTCCGTAATTTTTGTCCGATTTGGCTAACGTGATGTTCTGTTACGGCTTTCAACAACTGTGCCAAGAACGGTCGAAATAGGTCTTTTGAGCCACAATTCTCAATCAATTCTTATTAAATTTTGGCTGACATTTTGCACAATTACTTTTACTCCAACAGCGCAACCAAGCCTGGTCCGAATCGGTTGATAACTTGAAATAGCTCCAATAGCTTTGGAATTTTTATACATTATCCTTTGTTTGCCTATAAAGAAATATCGGGCAAAAAAATGACAAATGAGATCCATGCCCTCTACCATGGATGTGTAAGATTCGGCCCTGCCAAACTTTTCACGCTTTTATTTGTTGTCACTCGATTCGTTAGCCAAGTCATTGAAAACCGCTATTTTCCCTTTATAAAATCAGCTGTTTTCAATGGCTTGGCGAACGAATCAAATGATAAAACGAAAAAAAAAATATGTGCTTATCGGCCCCTCTAACATAAATAATACAGCAATCAATCAATTAGTAAATAATACAGCAATCAACCGCAAAGAAATTCCTATATAAAAGTTCTCTTTATTTTAAGAACCGATAGGTTACCATAACAAAGGTAAATGCTGCATGGTCAATTTTTAACACTCTGCCCTCTCTCTGTTCGTGGCGTCGTCTCGATTCAGTTGATCCATTTGCAAACAGATGACGCTTTTCTAAATGTTGGCGCTGCCATCTATAATAGAAAGGTTTAGAGTTTAATACCCAAAATGTTTATAAAATAACTTAAAAGTTCTCCGTTCCATATCGCCCCGGATCTTTGTGCAAACACATATAAACGACTGAGAATTTGACATTTCTCCCATCTGTTAGAGCTTTTTTGCTACTCGCTTGGAGCGGCTTAGCGCCAAGCGAGCGACTATGAATAGTCATAATTTAGCCTTTTTAAATCAAATCAAATTGCCATATTAAACGATTCTCAGTGGTAAAAATTAATTTGCCGGTGGCGACAGTTCTTAGTAATTAAACTGTGTAAAACTTTAAATCATGAAAGTATCGGCCAGCAGCACATTGTTCGGATTTGTCTGGGGAAAGATGGCTTCTTGTCGATGAGCTAAAAATGGCGGCCACCATGACGTTTAGGTTTGCAACTGCTCCTACCACACTGTACGTTATAACTTTGGAGGTGTGGCGCAGTGTCCTATTAGGTCATTATAACTGATCAACTGTTTTGGGGTGGTCCTCTAGATATATGAAGAGAATAAAAATTTCATATTCGCAGTCCATAAACTTATACTTTGAATTGAACCCCATATTGTCATAATTGGTGTATACAGCCGTTTGGTGGGGGCGTAAGTCAATTGTGCGCCTCACTCCATCTGCCTCTTGAGCACAAATTTGAATGACGCACTCCACTTAAAAATATCTATCACTTGATCCCCCATTGGTTTAATAGGTCAAATAAACTATTGGAGGCGACTTTAGGAAGTAAAGCACCACCTAGATTCTTGGACACAAAGTTTAATGTCATATTCGTAACCTGCAATCAAATACATTTCATTTGAGGCTCATCTAACTATGATCGAATTATATTCTCATCTGGGGGTGGGGTCAATTACATGAACCTCATTTTTTTTTATATTCGTAGTCTAGTCCCGAATACATTTCATTTGAGTTCCATATTGATATTTACGTCCAGTATGTTTGTTTTGGGGGGAGTTTTTGGGGATGGACGACTCTTCGCATACATGATCCCAATTTTTAATACCATGTTCGTATTGTACTCCCCAATACATTTCATTTGGTACCCATATTGTTACTATCGGTTCCCTTTTTTTTAAGTGGTGTTTTTGGGGTAACGGGGGAGGGTCCGCCCCCTTCCAATATCGAAAAAATAAAAAGCCTTTTCCTCCTTCCTGACCATTTTCGGAATCTGCTCCCGAATATCCCATATTGTCGTTATCGTCTAATAAACCATAATTTAGGGGTTTTGGGGTAGTGGCGGCTCCCCAGTTACTTGGATCCAAATATTAATATGAAATTCGTAGTCTACTCCTGAATACCTTTCATTTGAATCCCATATTGTCCCGATCGGTTCACTTTTATTTTGGGATCGTACTTTTAGGGTAAGTGGAAGGGTCCGCCCCCATACCGATATCAATAAATTATAAAGCCTATTGCTCCTTCCGGATCATACCCCACAATCTGTGAAAATTTGAAAGAAATCGGTTCAGCCGTTTTGGAGTCTATACAGAACAAAAAAATTCACAAACAAACATACATACAAACAAACAAACACAAATTCATTTATATATATATATATATTGGATTTATTTATATCCACCACCATATGATGGGGGTATACTAACCTAGTCATTCCGTTTGTAACACCTCGAAATGTTGATCTGCGACCCCATAAAGTAGATATAGTCTGGATCGTCTCGACATTCTGATTCGATCTACCCATGTTCATCCGTCTGTTCGTCTGTCGAAATCACGATAGCGGTCGAACTCGTAAAGCTAACCGCTTGAAATTTGGCACAGATACTTAATATTGATGTAGGTCGTTGGAGATTGCAAATGGGTTATATCGGTTGAGATTTGGACATAGCCGATTTGACTTCTAAGACACCTGGAAGCCGTAATTTTTGTCCGATTAGGCTGAAATTTTGCACATAGTGTTCCGTTATGATTTCCTACAGCAGTACCAAGTACGGTCCAAATCGGTCTATAACATGATATAGCTCCTATATAAACCGATCTCCCGATTTGACTTCTTGGGTCCTTACATGGCGTAATTTTTGTCCGATTTCGCTGAAATTGTCAATTGAGAATACCACATTCTCTTATGACTTCCAACAACTGTGTCAAGTACGGTCCAAATCGGGTTATAACCATATAAACCGGTTATAAACCACATCAGTTTATAACCTGATATAGCTCCCATATAAACCGATCTTCCTATTTGACTTCTTGAGCCCTTACAACCCGCAATTTTTGTCTAATTTAGCTACAATTTTGTACATAGTGTTTTGTTTTGACTTCCATCAAATGTGCCAAGTACGGTTCAAATCGGTTTATAACCTGATATAGCTCCCACATAAGCCGATCACCCGATTTTACGTCTTGAGCTTCTACATGCTGCAAAAAAGTCCGATTTTACTGAAATTGTGCATGCGATGTTCTGTGACGACTTCAAACAACTGTGCCAAATACGGTCCAAATCTGTCTATAACCTGGTATAGCTCCCATATAAACCGACCGATAAATCTAGAAGCTTTAATTTTGTTAGTTTGACAGAGGTTTGGTATGTAGAGTAAAGTTTTATACCCACCACCGAAGGATGGGGGTATATTCATTTTGTCATTCCGTTTGCAACACATCGAAATATCCATTTCCGACCCTATAAAGTATATATATTCTTGATGAGCGTAAAAATCTAAGACGATCTAGACATGTCCGTCCGTCTGTCCGTCTGTCTGTTGAAATCACGCTACAGTCTTTAAAAGTAGAGATATTGAGCTGAAATTTTGCACAGATTCTTTTTTTGTCCATAAGCAGGTTAAGTTCGAAGATGGGCAATATCGGACTATATCTTGATATAGCCCCCATATAGACCGATCCGCCGATTTAGGGTCTTAGGCCCATAAAAGCCACATTTATTATCCGATTTTGCTGGAATTCGGGACAGTGAGTTGTGTTAGGCCCTTCGACTTCCTTCGTTAATTTGGCCCAGATCAGTTCAGATTTGGATATAGCTGCCATATAGACTGATCCTTCGATTTATGGTGTTAGGCCCATAAAAGCCACATTTATTGTCCGATTTTGCTGAAATTCGGGACAGTGAGTTGTGTTAGGCCCTTGGACATCTTTCTTCAATTTGGTCTAGATCGGTTCAGATTTGGATATAGCTGCCATATAGACCGATCCTCCGATTTATGGTCTTAGGCCCATAAAAGCCACATTTATTGTCCGATTTTGCTGAAATTCGGGACAGTAAATTGTGTTAGGCCCGTCGACATCCTTCGTCAATTTGGCCCAGATCGGTCCAGATTTAGATGTAGCTGCCATATAGAACGATCCTCCGATTTAGGGTCTTAGGCCCATAAAACCACATTTATTGTCCGATTTTGCTGAAATTTGGGACAGTGAGTTGTGTTAGGCCCTTGGACATCTTTCTTCAATTTGGTCCAGATCGGTTCAGATTTGGATATAGCTTCCATATAGACCGATTTTTTGATTTATGGTTTTGGGCCCATAAAATGCTCATTTATTGTCCGATGTTGCCGAAATTCGGGACAGTGAGTTGCGTTAAGCCCCTTGACATACTTCTGGAACATCGCACAGATCGGTCCAGATGTGGATATAGCTGCCATATAGACCGATATCTAGGTTTTAGGTTTTGGTGCCATAAAAGCAGCATTTATTGTCCGATGTCGCTGAAATTTGAGATAGTGAGTTTGGTTATGCTCTTCGACGTCCTTCCTTAATTTTGCCCAGATCGGTCGAGATTTGAACATAGCTGCCATATTTACCGATCTCTCGATAAAGGTTTTGGGCCCATAAAAGAGGCATTTATTGTCCGATTTCGCCGAAATTTTGGATAGTGCTTTGTGTCAGGCTCTTCGACATTTTTATGCAACTTGGCCCAAATCGGTCCAGATTTGGGTATAGCTGCCATGTGGACCGATATCTCGATTTAAAGCCTTGGCTCCCTAAAAGTCGCATTTATAATCCGAGTTCACTGAAATTTGACACAGTGACTTATGTTAGGCTTTTCGACATCCGTGTCGTATATAGTTCAGATCGGTTTATTTTTAGATATAGCTAGTGTACTTAATAATATTTGGTCCAAAACGGAACATATTTTGATATAACTGATATGGGACATAAAGTATGAAATTTTCACCGAATTTTGATGAAAGGTGGTCAAATATATACCCGAGGTGGTGGGTATCCAAAGTTTGGCCCGGCCGAACTTAACGCCTTTTTACTTGTTTTTGTATAAATTTTTAGCAGAATCCGGCCGAACTTAGCATTCTTTCACATGTTCTATTTTACCATTCACAATAAACGTATTTCTGCAAGTGGCCACACTTATTTGGTATTTTATCCAGAACTTCGTTTTCCTGGTCTGACGAAAATATATATGGAAGCTATATCTAAATCTGAACCGATTTCGAGCAAACTTCTTAGATATTGTGGCAGCCGCCGAGGAAAGCGTTTTGGGAAGATTGGTCAATAAATCCGCTTGCAATGGCGGGCGATATACATATATGACGGCTATTTCAGAATCTGAATCAATTTCTAATTAATTCATCAGTAATGTCGAGAGTCAAGAGAAAATTCTTCCTGCCAAATTTTAATAGAATCGGTTAACAAATTACCACATTATTGCAATATTAGTGCGAATCGGACGCACATATAAAGGGTGATTTTTTTGAGGTTAGGATTTTCATGCATTAGTATTTGACAGATCACGTGGGATTTCAGACATGGTGTCAAAGAGAAAGATGCTCAGTATGCTTTGACATTTCATCATGAATAGACTTACTAACGAGCAACGCTTGCAAATCATTGAATTTTATTACCAAATTCAGTGTTCGGTTCGAAATGTGTTCATTCACCGTAACGTTGCGTCCAACAGCATCTTTGAAAAAATACGGTCCAATGATTCCACCAGTGTACAAACCACACCAAACAGTGCATTTTTCGGGATGCATGAGCAGTTCTTGAACGGCTTCTGGTTGCTCTTCACTCCAAATGCGGCAATTTTGCTTATTTACGTAGCCATTCAACCAGAAATGAGCCTCATCGCTGAACAAAATTTGTCAAAATTTGAACACATTTCGAACCGAACACTGATTTTGGTAATAAAATTCAATGATTTGCAAGCGTTGCTCGTTAGTAAGTCTATTCATGATGAAATGTCAAAGCATACTGAGCATCTTTCTCTTTGACACCATGTCTGAAATCCCACGTGATCTGTCAAATACTAATGCATGAAAATCCTAACCTCAAAAAAATCACCCTTTATATGGCAGCTATATCCAAATCTGAAGCGATTTTTCCAATTTCGGTCGGTCCAGATTCGGTTATAGCTGCCATATAGACCGATCCTCTGATTTAAGGTCTTAGGCCCATAAAAGCCACATTTATTATCCGATTTTGCTGAAATTTAGGGCAGTGAGTTGTGTTAGGCCTTTCGAAATCCTTCTTTAATTTGGCTTAGATCGGTTCAGATTCGGATATAGCTGCCATATAGACCGATCCTCTGATTTAAGGTCTTAGGCCAATAAAAGCCACATTTATTATCCGATTTTGCTGAAATTTAGGGCAGTGAGTTGTGTTAGGCCTTTCGACATCCTTCTTTAATTTGGCTTAGATCGGTTCAGATTCGGATATAGCTGCCATATAGACCGATCTCTCGATTTAAAGTCTTGGTCCCCTAAAAGGCGCATTTGTAATTCGATTTCGTTGAAATTTGACGCAGTGACTTATCTAAGGCTTTTCGACATCCGTGTCGAATATGGTTCAGATCGGTCTATATTCGGATAAAGCTACCAAAAAAAAAAAAAAACAATAAATTGGTCTACAAAATTGAACAATGACTTGTACTTATTAGACCACTCAAGGTCCGTGCCGAATTCGGTCCAAATCGGACAATATTTCGATATAGCTGCTATGGGGGTATAAATTATGCATTTTTCACCGGATTATGACGAAAGGTGGTAAGCATATATAACCGAGGTGGTGGGTATCCAAAGTTCGGTCCGGCCGATGTCTGGTACGTTTAGGACTTGTATTGAATTATGTATTTCTATGTTTTTGATTTGAGTGGACAACTTCCACAACACCCAAAAGAATTTGCACTTGTTTTATATGACGATTGGTACTTAGTATGTCGCTTATGACACATTTTTTAAGTTTTTTCGTAGTTGTTACTGTTTCGACTTTAGGTTCTCATTTCGTTGAGAACCTGTCTGAATTAGCGGATGTGAATTTTCGCAAGTTGTGAGGCTTTTTAAAGCGATCTAGATGGTTCAACTGAGGAACTAGAAAGCTTCTTCCTTCTTCTGTTCCTGTGGTATCATAGACACTGGATTGACATACAGATTAAGTGTGAGACAGCCACTGCGACTATGAGACTTAAGGTGATGGGAGCAGCTCATACCATCGCGATATAATCGAGGCGACGAAAGGAAAGCTGGAAGAAAGGGAAGAGGTTTCCGATTGAGGACCTGGACGACACTTAAGATCGAGTGCGAGGCACTGTCTAGGGCATATGGGGAAGATGATGAGACGTTGGAGCATTTCCTATATTATTGTCCGGCTTTCGATGTTAAAAGACACCGGTACTTAGGTGGGGCCACAATACCAGACATGAACCAACTTAGGGGAATGGCATGGAAAACAATTAGGGATTTTGTAACTAGCACGGAATTCCAATTTAAAATTTTCTTTTTCGAGGTTACTATTTAGTTTTAAGAGCGCACAACAAGCCGATAAGTGCCGATAAGAAGTCGTTCGCGTACTTTATTTGACAGTAGAAGAGAGCGAAAGAGTGTGTGAGAGTTTTGAGTGTTGGTAATTGAGAGCTTGCAATTTTCTACTGGAGGTTTTTTCCCAGCAGAAATTTGCAGCATCGAACAGTTGTTTGATGAAGTTCAGCTGTTTAATTCAAAATGTTTCTCGGATGAGAAATAAAATCATAAATGTGATTTTATTAAACTCCTAATTAATCTTGCCACTTCAGAAAATTTAATCAGTGAATAATTATGTTGCACCGCGTCGCGGTTTGAGTTTTCTTCGTTGCAAAAATCATATCCCTTGAATCAAATAACATAATCGAATGATTTAAACGGCATATGATAGATATCTTCTTCTTTCTAAACATAAAAATCAATTTGTGTTTGTTTGTAGGTTTGATTGTTTGTTTGTTTGTTTGTGTGTTCCTTGTAGACTCAGAAACTGCTGAACCGATTTTCTTGAAATTTTCACAGATGGTGTATAAAGATCCCGTGGTGAAAATAGGGTACTAAATTTTTTGATATCTGAAGGGGAGGCAGACCCTCCCCCTTACCCTTATTTTCAGAATAGCCAGATTTCGGAGATGGGTGGTGCGATTTAAGCGAAATTTTTTGTGCTCTCTTATAGTAACCTACAACCAAAAATTTTGTTTTCAAATTTCGGATGGGATACCTAGCGAGGGCGCTCCACCCCCAAAACCTACCAAATATATATATACACCAATCACGACAATATGGGTTTCAAATGAAAGGTATTTTAGATCAGAAAACGTATCTGATATCCAATTGTCGGACCAAATGGGGGACCTCCCCAACCCCCAAAACACCCCCTAAATCGAATATATTTACCACCATGGCAATATGGGACTCAAATGAAAGGTATTTGAGTGTAAAATACGAATCTGATATCCAAATTTGGGACCAAGTTTCGGGGGGTCCACCGCTTCCCCAAAACACCCCCCAAACAGGACTTATTTGCTGACAACGGCAATGTGTGACTCAAATGAAAGGTATTTAAGATTAGAAAACGAATCTGATATCCAATTGTCGGACCAAGTGTCTGGGGGACCATCCCAACCCCCCAAAACACCTCAAAATCGGACAAATTCACGACCATAGCAATATGGGGCTCAAATGAATGGTCATTGAAAGTAAAGAACGAATCTGATAGCAATATTCAGCAAAAATGTTTATGGGGCCACCCCATCCCCATAGCACTACCCAAATAGGAAGTATTTGCTGACCATTGCAATATGAGGCTCAAACAAGAGGTTCTTTTTAGAGTACAACACGAATCTGATATATATTTTGAAAGTCAAGTCACTGAGTGGACGCCCATTTCCCAAACCGGTCATGTTTGCCGACTATGGAAAAATGTGGCTCAAATGAAAGGTATTTGGGAGTAGACCATGAATCTGATATGAACATTTGGGACCAATTGTCTAGGGGGATGTCCCACCACCATATTAACCCTCAAATAGGATTTATTTGTTTACCAAGACAATTTGGGTCTTCAATACAGTGGAGCTCGATGTTCATACAGGATAAAAGTCCTGTTTGGTGGTGCTGGCACGGTATTTCAGATGTTTATATCATATTGGTGCTCTACTCCCAAATTGCTTACATTTGAGCCATATATTGCTATGGTCGGTGAAAATGCCCGTTTTGAGGGGTTTTTTCGGGTTCTAGTCTCAAATACCTTTCATTTGAGCCTAATATTGTCATTATTAGTCTATATTTCCATTTGGTGGGCTTTAGAGCTGGGGAGGCCGCCCTAGACCACTCACTTTAACTGTTTATTTCGCGTAAATCGGCGCACCCATCTCCGAGAACTGTCGCTTTTGAAAATGGGGTGAGGGGAGGGTCCGCCCATTAATGTTTGGATGTTAGATCTACTTCATTCTTTTAGTTTTGGTGGTAGATTGGGGTAGCCAAACCCTTTGCCCGAAAGTGGATATCAGAGCTTTGAGCTACATATTGCTATAGTCGGTATATATATGTGGTTCCGGGGGGGGGTTTATGAGATGAGTCGTCTCCGAAACACTTGCCAATAAAACAGATATCGGATTTGAGCCCCTTTTTGCCATAATCCATAAATATGTGCAGTTTGATGGGTATTTTGGGTGGAACGGTCACCCAGGCACTAAGCCCTGTAAAAATATCAGCATCGAGCTCTACGGTTAAATTCCTTTTATTTGAGCCGCCATTGGTTTAGTGGGAGTTTATGGGGTGACACTACCCCCAAACACTTGGCCTCAAAATTGCATATCAAATTCGTTTTCTACTGTCAAATACCTATCATTTGAGCCCCTCATTTCCATAGTAGGCAAGCATTGCCGGTTTGAGGGGAGTTTAGGGGGCGGATCCTGAAATGGTATCAGCACTATGCTAGAGCACGATTTTGTTTGAGCCTCATAATGTCCTGCATTTTGAAGGTGGCGATCAAGACAGGGTCTCGTTCAGATCCACCCTAATAAATTTGTTTTATATTGTTTATCTACATTCAAAATCATATTTCAAAGCTACAACTTGGGATACCACATTTTTAAAGATCCGTAGGGTGTCCTGTATCGATCCCGATTTGAGGGTAAAAAGTGTACTCTCCTACCGATGACCTTTTTTTTTGCTATTCTATTCTATCCTGATTGGCCTCCGTTTATTATTACACCCTACACCACCACTGTGATACAGGGTATTTTTACTTTCCGCATTTGTTTGTTTGTTTAAAAAAAAAATCGGTTCAGATTTAGATGTAACATCCATATATATCTTTCACCCAATATGGCCTATTAAGGCTGTAGAAGTCACAATCTTGTTCCGATCTTTCCAAAATTTAGCATGATATGTTTTTTTGACGTCCCCGTACGTGCAGCATTTCATAAAAATCGGTTCAGATTTAGATATAGCTCCCATATATATTTTTAATTTTGAAGACTATAGAAGTCAGAATTTTAGTCTGATCTTTACAAAGTTTTGCATGACATGGTTAATTTGACATTGTAATATGTGTGCAAAATTTCATTAAAATCGGTTCCGATTTAGATATTACTTTCATATATATCTTTCTATTAAGGCTATAGAAGCCACAATTTTGGTTTGATCTTTATAAAATTTAGTGTGAGGTGTGTAATTTGACGTTTTAGTTCATGTCCTAAATTTTATCAAAGTCCGTCCAGATTTAGATATCTGTATTTAGATATATATATTTGATATGAAAAAATTGAAAATTTTGCCCATGAACATTCCACTAAGGAACAGGGGCAAACTTCTCACATATCGATGAGTGCAGTCCGATTCAAGTTTTAAACTCAATGATAAGGGGCCTCCTTTCTATAGCCGAGTCCGAACGGCGTGCCGCAGTGCGACATCTCTTAGGAGAGCAGTTTTACATGCCATAGTACCTCACAAATGTTGCCAGCATTAGGAGGGGAAAACCACCGTTGAAAATTTTTTTCTGATGGTCTCGCCAGGATTCGAACCCAGGCGTTCAGCGTCATAGGCGGACATGCTAACCTCTGCGCTACGGTGCCTTCATTTCTCTAGTAGCCACAATTTAGGTCCCATCCTAAGAAAATCTTACAAGGTTCTATTCAATATATCAATAGGTATAAAAAATTAAAATCTGACTATATTTCGACACAGGTTCCATACGTTGAAAGTAGTACACAGACACGGTGGTGTAGAGTATTATATAGTCGGCTCCGCACGAATTTTGCCTTTCGTTACTGGTTTTTAATTCCTTTTTATGGGTAGAATGGGGGCGTCGATTGCTCTCTTACACGTCCTTTCACTTGAATACAATATATACTCGGTCGTCCTACATGACAGTTTGGCGCTGTTTTTATTGGGAGAACAGCGTCAGTCCCCCCGACGCTAAGACCGAAAAAAGACAATTTATTTGAGTCCTTTAATGGGAGATCTACATTTCCGGCAGAACGGCAGGACGTAACCTAGATACTTGTATCCTTATATCAACATAAAATTCGAAATCTTTCATTAAATTCCCATATTATCCCGATCGAACTACACGTCCTATTGAAGGGTATTTAGTGGGTGGGCCGGACCCAGACTCGGTCCCAAATGTGTATATAAGATTATTGGTCATTAGCGCCTCAAAAACCAAGGCAGCTATGTCTAAATTTGGACCGACCTGGGCCATTTGAAGAAGAATGTCGAAGGCCCTCACACTACTCACTACCCCAAATTTCGGCGACATCGGACAATCTGGGCGAAATTGAAGAGGAATGTCCCAAATTTCGGCGAAATCGGACAATAAATGCGTCTTTTATGGGCACAAGACCTTAAATCGAGAGAGCAGTCTATATGGCAGCTATATTCAATTTTGCACCGATCGGGGACAAATTGAAGAAGGATGTCGAGGGGCCTACACAACTGACTATTCCAAATTTCGGAAGGATCAGGACGGGGAAGGCGGCAAAGTTACTCGTTAGGTCAATGACATTGACGTTCGCGCAAGGATGTAATAACGAGGAGTTAATGCAACGTATTTCGCCTGCAATTGACAGCATTTTGAGGAAGGAACAGGCAGGTTTTCGGGCAGGACGTTCTTGTGCTTAACTCCCTATGATCATTGAACAGTCTGCAAAACTTAATACACACCTATTCCTTTTATTCATTGACTTTGAGCGTGCTTTTGACAAAGTTTCGCGAAGTTCAATTTCGAGTACGCAGTTAAATAAGAAAATCCCTTAAAAAAATCGTGACATTTATTAGGGAGCTGTATAGGAATGCTGAAGATTCCTTTCGGGATCGACAAAGCGGTGAGGCAGGTTTGCATCCTGTCACCGACGCTATTTTTATACCCACCGCTGTAGGATAGGGGGTATATTTATTTAGTGATTCCGTTTGCAATACATCGAAATATCAATTTCCGACCCTACAAAGTATATATATTTCGGATCGTCGTAAAATTTTTAGACGATTTAACGATGTCCGTGTGTCTGTCCGTTTATCCATTTAAAGTCAGCAAATATGTCCGGTTTGGGGTATTGGCTCTAAAAACTATAACTATTTAGTTCCACTCTCTTTAAGGCCCAAATTGTCTTGGTGAGCAAATACGACCTATTTGGCGGTTGTTATGGTGGTGGGACGTCCCCTAGACAGTTGGTCCCTAATGTTGATATCAGATACGTGGTCTACTCCCAAATACCTGTAATTTGAGCCCAATATTTCCATAGTCGGCAAAAATGACCGGCTTGGAGTGTGTTTTGGGGGATGGGCGGTTACTCAGTGAGTTGGCCTTGAAAATATATATCGGATTTGTGTTCAACTCTAAAAACCGTCTTATTTAAGCCTCATATTGCAATAGTCAGCAAATATTTCCTATTTGGGTGGTATTATAGGGTTAGGGTGGCCCCATAGACACTTTTCCCGAATATTGATATCAGATTCGTGCTCTACTCCCAAATATCTTTCATTTGAGTCCCATATTGCTATGGTCGTAAATTTTTCCCCTTAAGGGATGTTTTTGGGGAGAGGCGACCCCCCAAACACTTGATCCCACTTTGGATATCAGGTTCGAATTCTACACTCAAATACCTTTTTTTAAGCCCCATATTGCAATGGTCGTAAATTTTTCCCTTTTGGGGAAGGGGTGGATCCCCAGAAACGTGATCCCACATTTGGATATCAGATTCGTATTCTGCTCCCAAATACCTTTCATTTGAGTCCCATATTGTCGTGATTGGTCTAAATATATGTTTGGTAGGTTTTAGGGTGGGGCAGCCCCCCTAGGTACCCCATCCGAAATTTGTATACCAAATTTTTATTTTTAGGGTACTATATGAGAGCACACAAAATCGCACCACCCATCTCCGAGATCTGGCGTTTCTGAAAATTAGGGTTAGGGGGAGGTTCCGCTCCCCCTTCAGATATCAAAAAATGTAGTTCCCTATTTTCACCATGGGGTCATTATGCACCATCTGTGAAAATTTCAAGAAAATCGGTTCAGCCTTTTCTGAGTCTATAAGGAACACACAAACATACAAACAAACAAACAAACAAACAAACAAACACAAATTGATTTTAATATATAAGATTATTAAAGTATTAGGAAATTCAAATAGCTTCCGATTTTTGGCTGTTAGGTTTTAGAAAGATTGTTATAAATCCGCCTTATAGGTAATCTTTTAGAATTAAAATTTTTATACCCACCACAATAGGATGGGGATATACTAATCTAGTCATTCCGTTTGTAACACCTCGAAATATTCGTCTTACCCCATAAAGTATATACATTCTTGATCGTCTCGACGTTCTGAGTCGATTAACCATGTCCGGCCGTCCGTCTGTCGAAATCACGACAGCGGTCGAACGTGTAAAGCTAGCCGCTTGAGATACTTAATAGCACAGATACTTAATAGTGATACAGATCGTTGGGGGTTGAAAATGGGCCGTATCGGTTTAGATTTAGATATAGCTTCCATATAAACCGATCTCCCGATTTGACTTTTGAGCCCCTGGAAGCCGCAATTTTTGTCCGATTTGGCTGAAATTTCGCATGTAAAGTTCCGTTACAGCTTCTAACAACTGTTACAAATACGGTCTTAATCGGTCTATAATCTGATATAGCTTCCATGTAAACCGATCTCCCGATTTGACTTTTTGAACCCTTACAAGCCACAATTTTTGTCCGATTTAGCTGAAATTTTGCATGTAGTGTTTTGTTATGACTTACAAAAACTGTGCCAAATATGGTCAACATCGGTTTTTAACCTGATATAGCTCCCATACAAACCGATCGCCCTATTTGATTTTTTGAGTCCTTACAAGCTGCAATTTTTGTTCGATTTTGCTGAAATTTGGATGCATTGTTTTTTTATGACTTCCAACGACGGTGCCAAATACGGTCTAGATCGGGTTTTAACCTGATATAACTCCCATATAAACCAATCTCCCGATTGGATTTTTTGAGTCCTTACAAGCCGCAATTTTTGTTCGATAAGGCTGATATGCGATATTTTGTTACGACTTCCAACAACTGTGCCAAATACGGCCAAAATCAGTGCATAACCTGATAAAGCTCCCATGTAAACCGGTCTCTCGATCATCCTTGTTCGATTCCTAGAAGTTTTAATATTGCTGCTTGTATAAATTTTAAGCAGAATCCATGGTGGGAGGTTCCCAAGATTCGGCCCAGCCGAACATAGCACGCTTTTACTTGTTGTAACTTTAAAAGCCTTGTGGCATCTGTTCTGCTTCGCATACTAAGTTGAACTCTTAATTTTCTTATGATGTTTTCCCTTACTTAAACGATGTCTAATGGTTTGTTTGTTTTTTATTGCACTTATAAGACATTTATCTGCAGTTCCAATAGTGTTTTTTTTTGTTCACTACAATATTTTTGTTCTTGTTTCGCTTTGAAACAAAGGGCCTGAGCTCGCGCTTTTATGCTAGTCTTAAGTTTTACCTTCTTAATTACTCACGTGGAACCAACTTTAACTAAAAACCTACAATTCGTAATGAATGAGGCTGCAATAATTTTGCAGCGGCTTTTTGTGGCGTTAAGACGAACAAAAGGCAAAAGTAACTTTCCAGCCAAGTTAACAAAAAGCATACAAAAAATCTAGGTCTTCAAGACAGTATCACAAAAAAATCAAGATTGTAGATATGAAAAAAATTTAAATCGGTTGCAAGGTTCTTTTCAGTTATGAGTGAAAGGCGAACTAGAAGCACGAGTATGGTTTGTAATCTAAAACAATAAGTAATTTTTAGACTACGACTTAAATTTGATCCAGGGAACAGCGAGAAAACAGGTGACTGATGTGAATTAGTATTATACTCCTTTTTATGAACGAGCCCAAACGGCATGCTACTGACAGCTATCCTTTGGTGCAGACATTTTGTATGTTCTTGTTACGATTCAACCCCGATATCAAAATTACAATTAGATTGAGTTGTATAACTCCGAACGCCTCAGTAGATGAGTTGGTAGCGAGCTAGAATTGCCAGTGCGGGGGACGGGGGTTCGATTGCACCCTGAGGCTTTGATCTGTGGGATTTGTATAACTATGGGCAAACATTGTCTAAGTGAGTTTGATTTCCAGCTGCCACTATAGATAGCCTAGTCTAACCAAGATGCCGCCAAACATGAGCAGTCTTGATGCACATAGGCCACAAAATGCTAAGTTGGATCCTTATGTTGATCCCCGTTGATCCACTCAAGCAAATTATTGCCTACCAAAATTTAACAAAAATCCTACCAAATGGTTTACAAGCCAAAAATGGTTTATTTGTTTTTATACCCACCACCGAAAGGTCATTTTGCCATTCCATTTACAACACATCAAATTATACTGGAAGACTTCAACATATCCAAACTGGAAGATTCACAAGGATGGACTCTTTCGAAGTTTCAAGTAAAGGTAGTGCTTCGTGCTGGTAACCTTTGGTATGTTGTAAATCGAACTGTAAAGAAACCTGCTGAATCTGGCAAGAAAATGGAAGAATGGATTTCTGCAGATGCTAAAGCGCAAAGGACTTTAGTGGTATCAATGGGTGAAGAGCCTATGCTTCATATCAAGAATTGTGATTCTGCGAAACAACTAGAAGATTTAGGTGCGAAAATTTCGGAAAACATGCTAATAACGAAGATTTTGATGATATTACCAGGCGATTGTAAACATTTCTTCGCATCTTGCGAAGAAACAGCTAGAGAGGAACGCACATTGAAGAATATGACTTCAAGATTGTGTATGGAGGAGACAGGATTGGATATTCGCCCATCGAAATCTGAAGCGTTTTTAGCCAAAGGCAAAATTCAAACAAAATTTGTGAATAATAGCAAGAATCAAGCCAATCCAAATTCTAAAGGTAAATGTTTTAAATGTGGAGAATTTGGTCATTGGAAACGTGATTGTCCTATGAAAAATGAAAAGAAGTTCAAGAAAAACGGCGACGCTTTTATTGGTGAACAGATTTTTTCGGAATCTACAACACAGATAAATAAAAGTAGGTATGTGGACTCGGGTTCCAGCGATCATATGTGCAACAAGAATAAAAAGTGGTTTACAAATTACCAGATTTTCAAGCAACCTAGAAGCATAAGGGTTGGAAATGGTACTGTTATACTAGCGTATGGCTTCGGTGATATAAATGTTAAAGCACTTGATGGAAATAACTGGCAATCAAAATATTTATCGGATGTTCTTTAGGTGCCGCATATTAAACTTAATCTGTTTTCAACAAATGCCTGTTTAGACAAGGGGTACATAGTGGAAGCTGAAGCCGATTATTGTGTTTTCAAACGTAATGGACAGATTTAGCTTAAAGGTGTTCGGGAGTACTCAAAACTTTTCAAATTGCTGTTAAAAGTAAGTAATGTTCCAGGTTCAGAAATAAATATGGCTGTATTAAAAAAATTCCCTACAAGTTTGGCATGAACGTATGTGCCATCAAAACAAGTTGTATATGAAAGAAGTTTTGGAACAACAGAACATCAAATATATCGGTGACGATTTTTTCTGTGAGGGATGTTTATTGGGAAAACAACATAGAATGCAATTTATTGAGAGTTCTAACAGAGCTGAGAAAATTGGAGGTTTAGTCCATACAGACGTTTGCGGTTCGATGCAGGAAATATCATTTGGCGGATCAAGATATATGGTTTTATATTGCGACGACCACTCTTACTATGGACATGTTAAAGCAAAATCTGAAGTTCCTGAAGTGACAAGTAAATATATAGTGGATCTAGTGGAAGCTGAAACATGAATAAAAGTTAAAATGTTTCGTTCAGATAATGGTTCAGAGTTCTGCAATAAAGAGGTAACTGCAATTTTTTGTAAAAATAACTCCCCCATAAAATAACTCCCCAAAAATCAAACACCTAGCACTCCGGAGCATAATGGAAGAGCTGAACGAGATATGAGAACAACTGGTGAGTTGGGTATGCTAACTAACATGCTAAGGGTTTGAGTTTGAAATACTGGGCGGAAGCTGTAAACAATGTAGCATATTCATTAAAAAAATTGGAAAAAGTTCACAGAAAGAGATTAGCCCTTTTGATATATCTACACTCTATGTGTTTGGTTCGGAACATTTGTTCATGTTCCGGATGAAAATCGTAAGAAATGGGATGCCAAATCCAAAAAAGGCATATTTGTTGGATACCAAGAGAATTGCAAAGGCTATCGTATTTGGATTCCCCACGAAAATTGTATCGAGATTGCACGAAATGTTATTATATTATGAGCACGTCAACAAAGCAAATCACATCAATAAGGCAGATAACGTCAATGAAAGAAAACAAGTAAAAAGCCTTTAAATTCGGCCGGGCCGAACTTTGGTTATCCACCACCTCGGGAATATATGTAAACCACCTTTCATCAAAATCCGGTGAATATTGCATACCTTACGTCCCATAGCAGTTTTATCGAAATATGTTCCGATTTGGACGAAATACTCATAAGTACAAGCCATTGTTCAATTGTGTATAATAAAATATTGGTCTTTTTAGTAGATATATCTAAAAGTTAACCGATCTGAACTATATACGACATGGATGTCGAAAAGCGTAACATAAGTCACTGTGGAGGGGCATAACTTAACTCTCTGTCCCAATTTTCGCCAACATCGGATAATAAATGTGGCTTCTATTGGCCCAAAACATTAAATTGAGAGATCGGTCTATATGGCAGCTATATCCAAATCTGGACCGATCTGAGTGAAATTGAAGAAGGATGTCGAAGGGCCTAACACAACTCACTGTCTCAAATTTTGGCGACATCGGACAATAAAAACGCTTTTTATGGCCCCAAAACCTAAAACCGAGAGATCGGTCCATATGGCAGCTATATCCAAATCTGGACCGATCTATGGCATTTTTCAGAAGTATGTAAAGCGGCTTAATTTAACTCACTGTCCCTAATTTCTGCGACATCGGACAATAAATGCGCATTTTATGGGCCCAAAACCTTAAATCGAGGGTTCGGTCTATATGGCAGCTATATCCAAATCTGATCCGATCAGGGCCAAATTGAAGAAATATGTCGAAGGGCAGAAGGCAACTCTCTGTCCCAAATTTCAGCAAAATCGACCTAACACCCTAAATCTGAGGATCGGTCTATATGGCAGGTATAACCAAATCTGGACCGATCTAGACCAAATTAACGAAGGATGTCGAAGGGCCTAACATAACTCACTGTCCCAAATTTCAGCACAATTGGATAATAAATGTGGCTTTTATGGGTCTAAGACCCTAAATCGGAGGATCGGTCTATATGGCAGCTATATCCAAATCTGAACCGATCTGGGCCAAATTAACGAAGGATGTCGTAGGGCCTAACACAACTCACTGTCTCAAATTTCAGCAAAATCGGATAATAAATATGGCTTTGATGGGCCTAAGACCCTAAATCGGCGGATCGGTCTATGTATCAAGATATAGTCCGATATAACCCATCTTCGAACTTAACCTGCTCATGGACAAAAAAAATTTCAGCTCAATATCTCTATTTTTCAAGACTGTAGCGTGATTTCAACAGACAGACGGACGGACATGTCTAGATCGTCTTAGATTTTTACGCTGATCAAGAATAAATATACTTTATAGGGTCGGAAATGGATATTTCGATGTGTTGCAAACGGAATGACAAAATGAATATACCCCCATCCTTCGGTGGTGGGTATAAAAACGATTCCGGAAAATTTTTCTGAATCAAAGTGACGTATTTGAGGATGCTGAAAATAAATCAGAAAGCAAGGGTGATGGTATTATGAATCAATATAATTTGCGATCCAGAGCAACACAAATTAATGATGATGCAAATTACTGCGTTTATCTTGCTGGTACGGATGAGCCCAGAAATTATCAAGAAGCTATAAATGGTGGTCTTAAGAAGCAGTGGAAGAAAGCTATGGATGAGGAATTTACATCACTTCTTGACAACGAAACATGGAGTCTGGTTCAACTACCACAAGGAAAAACAACGATTACCAGCAAATGGGTATACAAAATCAAAAGAAATTATATGGGTGCAATAGAACGATACAAAGTACGACTTGTTTCGCGGGGTTTCACTCAAAGATATGGAATTGATTACGAGGAAACTTTCAGTTCTGTAGCAAAGTTTACCTCTATCAGGATGATTTTGGCTCTGAGAACGTCTTTAGAAAATTATCTAGCACAGTTTGATATAAAAACAGCATTCCTGTATGGTTTTTTGGATGAAGATATTTTCATGCAGCAACCCAAAGGTTACAGCGATGGAAGCGAAAAAGTCTACAAGCTTAAACAAAATATATATGGCCTTAAGCAATCTTCAAGATGTTAGAACAGGCGTTTCACTGACATGCTAAGAAAGTTCGATTTGAAAACAAGCAATTCAGATCCCTGCATTTTCATCGGTGAAATATAGAATAAAGAGGTCGTGCTGGGTATTTACGTAGATGAAGAAGTAATTACGACGGAATCTCAAGCGATAGCTGACGAAGTTATTAAATATTTGAGAGGTGAGTTCGATGTTAAAGTTTTTTCTTCGTTGAGCTACCTAGGCATGGAAATAATCCAAGAATTAGGGAGATTGCATGTTCGACAAACATCGTATATCATTGTACATCAAGTTCTTGAGAAATTCAATATTGAAGACTCAATACTAGTTTCAACGCCAGCAGAATCTTACCAATCTTATACTAAAAAGAATAATCAAGCTGTGGGATCTTTAATGTGTTGTGCAATAGCTACAAGACCAGACATAGCGTTTTCAGTGTCTCATGCAAGCCGTTTTCTATAATCTTATAATGAAGACAACGCTAATGCAGTCAAACGAATTCTTAAATAATTACGTGGTACTGCGAGCGAAGGAATTACATTTCACAAAACGGAGAATTTAAAGCTAGATTGTTATACGGATTCTGATTACGCAGGTGATATTGAAACAAGACATTCGACAAGTGGTAACGTAATTATGCTATCATGTGGGCCTATTACTTGGTCATCTAAAAAACTGTCACCAGTTGCCTTGTCTACAACTGAAGCAGAGTATGTGACTGCAAGTGAAGGAGTTAAAGAGCTGATTTGGGTACCACGGTTGTTTCAAGAGCTAGTAATTGCGGATCTTTTAAAATAAAGTAAATGCATTTTTAATAAAACTTAGAATGAACTTTAATCAAAAATATAAATGCCATTTTGTTCGATAACCTTTGCCATCTTCCTGGCAAATTTAGTATTCCACGCTCATAGAACTTCTGGCCTTTATCTGCAAAAAACTGAACCAAGTGCGATTTTATAGCCCTTGGTTCTGCAAAGATCGAAATAAATGGTAGTCTGATGGTGCAAGGTCAGTTTTTGGCGAGTGACCAAAAATGTGTGCGGTCTAGCGTTGTCCTGGTGGAATATGACACCTTTACGATTGACCAATTCTGGTCGCTTCTCCTTGATGGCTCTATTCAACTTGTCCAATTGTTGACAGTAAACATCCGAATTAATCGTTTGGTTCCTTGGAAGCAGCTCAAAATATACCACACCCTTCCAATCCCACCAAACAGACAGCATAATCTTCTTTTGTTGGATATCAGCCTTTGAAGTGGTTTGAGCTGGTTCACCATGCTTGGACCATGATCGTTTTTGACTAACCTTGTTGTAAACAATCCATTTTTCATCTCCAGTTATGATTCGTTTTAAAAACGGATCGAATTCATTGCGTTTAAGGTGCATATCACAAGCGTTGATTCGGTTTGTTACATGAATTTCTTTCAATACATGTGGTACCCATATTAAAATTGACGCCAAACAAACAAATGTAAACAAAATTTCGCGCACTTTTTTTCTAAAGCAAGTTAAAAGTAACAGCTGATAACTGACAGAAGAAAGAATTCAATTACAGAGTCACAAGCCGTTGAAAAAATTTGCCAACGCCGACTATATTACTACTATAATACCGACAATTACTTTTTGGGCAACCCAATAATTCCAGAAAATCAGAATGTTCCCCTTCTATCTGTAGGTAACCAAAATTCCATCAAACTCTCAATTCCACAAAAGAAGTAAACACTTCGAAGTCAAGTATCATTTCGTACGGGATATATGTGAAAAAAGAGAGTTTGAAATTCAATAAGTATTTACAAAAAATCAATTGGCTGATATATTTACAAAACCAATCCTGAATGAGTACATAAATATTTATAAGAATTGTTTATGAAAAAAGAAAAGATGCATTCATTGTTATTAGTTTCTTATAGTATGTCATGCTTTTGAATATTAACAAAGCAATCCATGTTTTTTGTCTATTCAACTTAGTAGTAGTAGTAGTTTTTTCTTTTTAGTACATTTGTTCAATAAATAGTTTTAGTCTTAGTTTTACCACCAGATAGTCCGTCCGTCTGTTTCTGAAATCGACCTACAGCCTACAGTTCAAAGATGGGCTATATACCGATCTTCCAATAAGAAATCTTGAGTTCAAAAAGTCGTATTTTTGTCCCGGTTTCAATAGTTTGAATAAAGCTATTCGATTTAAGCGTTTGAACGGAAATGAGCTTTTACTACCCATTTTCGTCGATACAGTGAGTTGCATGGACCCCACAACATCGGGGTATGGAACAGATCTGACCATATTTGTATGTAGCCCTGTATTTCGATTAAATGCATTGAACACACAAAAGCCGCATTTTTTGAACAGAATTTACGAAATTTGGAATAGATACCTAAACACTCGAACCAGTTACAGCAAATATAAGATCATACGTCCTTTTCTTTAAAATTTGAACCAGTATCAGAATTTGGTCCGTCGAAAGACATGGTTTTATTCTGCACTCTTAACGAATACACAGAATCGACAAGAAGTGAATTAATTTTGAGTTTTCCCCGTCAATTTTTCAGTAATTAATTTTGTATTTATATGTTGGAAAAACCTACCAAAAATTAAATTCAGCCTACCAACCTACCAAGAGAATAAATATCTACCAGTTTTGGTATTAACCTGCCCACAGATATGGTTCCTTAGTACTGTAATATCTTTCAGCCAAAAAATTATTCCTTGCCGGAAAATTAAGAATCTATTACCACATTTGCATTATGTTAATCCGTCCAGATTCCTAGGGGTTCCTATATGCTACATATCATTAACCAATCACTTTTTTTATGCTCTCATCATATCGTATCTGGGAAACTTTAGTTTTCGTACTTTATTCACAAGTGCTGCCATTGAAGTTCAGAGTACTGAAGCCTTTAGCAGATGTTCACTTATTAATAAATGGAATACCCATGTCTACAGATTTGATGCAACTTTCCACTCATTACCTTTCCATCGCCCATAGGGCTAAGATTTCTAGCATTTACCCATACCTTAACTCAAGCGCACAATAACATCATCTTAGAAAATATACGCATTAACATTGTGAACCTGATACACTCGAAAAAAATGGTTCATAGAATTAATTAAAAATCTTATTCCAATGAAGTATGTAAATTTTAATATAATTTGGTTAAATTATGCATAAAACAAGGAAAAATTGCAAATTTTACACATCTTTAGTTAGTCGTAAATAGTTCATAAACTTGAATTTGGTAAGTAATTTTACTTTCAATAAGTAAAATATACCTTTGGTATAAAGCGCTTTCATTAAAACATAGTAAAAATTTCGTTGTTTTCAGTTCAACAGCAAAATCGATTTTCTTCATGTTGAATATAAGTTTGTAAAAAATTAGTTCATAAAATTTCCTAAATTTGAAGAATTTTGTGCAAATTAAAAAAAGCACAAGTTTAAACTTAAAATTTTATTAAAACGTCGTTGGTTTGAAAGATTTTTTAATAGTAATAAGCAAAACCACATACTTTCTAGGAATACCAAGATTTTCTTAATGTAATTACAAATTTCTTAATTAAATCGTCATATACACATAACATATTGAAAAGGTTGCTTAATTTGCTTTCAATATGTCATTTAGTATTTTTCACATACGTACATTTCTCCACTCCAAATTCCAAGTTTGGTTTATCACTTGAAATTAAAGAGGATACTTGATATTTATATACTCCTTAGGGGCGGCTGGAGGCGAGTGTCGGATCTTGGAGCAAGCGGCTCGCGACACCCAGGGATACATGTGCGATCCCACAAAACCCATGCGGTTGGGGCGCTGGACCAGTAACCCATCCCCGGAAACTATGAGAAACAAACGAATAGTAAAAGCGGACCCTCCTAACGTTAACGTCCCACGCAAACGAAGAAAGAACCATGATTTGCGGATCTGCACCTGGAATGTTCGCACTCTCTATAGAGAAGGTGCAGTATATGCGTTGGCTGATGTATTGGAGAAGTACAGTACAGGCAGATATTACCGCCTTACAGGAAGTGCGATGGACTGGGAATGTCGTCACAACAACACCAAACGGTGACGAACTATACTATAGCTGCCATAACACGTGGCATGAATTTGGCTGTGGATCTGTGGTTAGTCGGAGACTGAAACAATTTGTCTCTAGCTTTACTCCGGAGGATGTAAAAAGCCAAATCCTTCAACATCATTCTTATTTGTGCCCATGCCCCGACGGAAGACAAGGACGAGAACACCAAAGATATTTTATATGAGCGCCTAGAGAGAGAATATGACCTCTGCCCTGCCCACGGTATTAAAATTGTTCTGGGAGATTTTAATGGGAAGGTAGGGAGGAAAGGCATCTTTGGTCCAATAGTCGGAAAGTTTAGCCTCCTCTAGATAACGTCCAGTAATGGGTTGAGGCTAATAGATTTTGCTGCGGCAAAAAACATGGTAGTTACTAGCACCAGATTTGAACATAACTAGTAAAAACGTGCTAAGTTCGGACGGACCGAATCTTGGGAACCCACCACCATGGATTCTGTTAAAAGATGGAAGCTAAATCTAGTTATAGACCGAATTGGTCCGTACTTGGGGCAATTGTTGAGAGTCATAACAGAACACTATATGCAAAATTTCAGCCAAATCGGATAAAAATCGCGTCTTGTAAGGGCTCAAGAATTCAAATCGGGAGATCGGTTTATATGGGACCTATATCATGTTGATTTGAATCGTACTTGGCACAGTTCTTGGAAGCCATAACAGAATACCATGTGCACAATTTCGTCCAAATCGAATAAAAATTGCGGCTTCCAGGGGCTTAAGAAGTCAAGTCGGATGGGATCTATATCAGGTTATACACAGATTTTTGCTGTACTAGGCACATTTGTTGGAATTCAAAAGTGTACACTATGTGCACAATTTCAGCCAAATCGGATAAAAATTGCGGCTTCCAGGGGCTCAGGAAGTCAAATCAGGAGATCGGTTTATATGGGAATAAAAATCACGTTATAGACCGATTTGGACCGTACTTGGCACAGTTCTCGGGAGTCATAACAGAATACCATGTGCAAAATTTTAGCCAACTCGGACAAAAATTGTGGCTTCCATGGGCTTAAGAAGTCAAATCGGGAGATCGGTTTATATAGGAGCTACATCCAAATCTGAACCGATATGATCCATTTGCAATCCCCAACAACCTACATCAATATAAAGTTTCTGTGCAAAACGCGTAGAGCAAGCGACAAGCTCTACACGTTCGACCGCTATCGTGATTTCGACAAACGGACGGACTGGGCTAGTTCGAATCAGAATTTCGAGACGATCAAGAATAAATATCCCATGGGGTTACCCGCTGAAATATTTAAGACCGAAGGCTACACGCTGGCTAGAAGAATCCTTACCCGATGATTGGAACCTCAGCATACCATATCCCGTACACAAGAAAGGAGACAAGATGGAATGCGCAATCTACAGAGGAATAAGTCTCCTCCCCATCGCAAACAAGTTACTCTCGAGCATACTGTGTGAAAGATTAAAATATTAAGTCAATAAGATAACCGACTGAACCGACTTTCAAACAGAGCGATTGAAAATTGTTGTTACTACGGCCATATAAGTGCAAATCCGGCGATAAATATGTGTGGGTGCTATATCCAAATTTGAACCGATTTTGATGGAATCTCGCAGATATGTTAAGATCAGTAACAAAACAATCCGCGCCAAATCTTGTGCAGATCGGTTACAAATCGTGTTTATTACAGCCTTATAAGTGTAAATCGGGCGATATATATATATAAAAGGAAGCTATATCCAAATCTGAACCGATTTTGGCGAAATCTCGCAGATTTGTTAAGACCAGTAGCAAAACAATCCGTGGCAAATTTTGTGTAGATCGTTTGAAAATTGTTACTACGGCCATTTTAGTGCAAAACGGGCGAAAAATATGAACCGATGTTGATGAAATCATGTGGATATATAAAGATCAGTAACAAAACAATCCGTGTCAAATTTAGTGCAGATTGGTTGAAAATTGTAGCTACTACGGTCATTTTAGCACGGTCATAAAAGCAGAGTTGTCGATTTTGGAGTGAAGATCAGTCAGAAGCATTGAAGGAGCTTTTAATGCATCCAGAAAAAGTCACAGTTTGGTGCGGTTTATGGGCTGGTGGCATCATTGAACCGTTCTTCTTCAAAGATGATGCGAATCGTAAGGTAATTGCGAGTCGTGAGGGCTATTGTGAGATAGTATCCAACTTTTTTTCCCAAATCTTGACTAGCATGACATGTGGTTTCAACAAGACCGTGCCACATGCCACACAGCTCACGTAACAATGGACTTATTAAGAGGCTAGTTAAAGCTCATGTCTATACAGACAAGCCCGCTTCAATTGACGGATTGGGGGACAATATTAAAGTATTTATTCCTGAGAAACTGGCCGACATTCTGGAAAGAGTATGCCAAAATTGGACTAAGCGGATGCACCATTTGAGGCGCATTCACGGTCAACATTTGCATGAAATAATCTTCAAACATTGAATTATATGGGCCGTACTATCGATTCAAATAAAGATTTCATCCATTTTTCTGAATTTTATGTGTTTTTTTTTTTTTGGAAAACTTTCCTATGTATAAAAAATCAGTTCTTTTATCCAAGAACTGAATTAGATGAAACTGGATATAATGATTACCACTATTTCTCAGTTCATTGATATGGTCCTGTAAGCGTTAAAACTTACAATACGAGTAAGAAGTATTTGAAGCATTTTTATTTGTTTTTATTTAACTGTTTTTTTTTTAAATTTTTAAAATAAAAGTGGGAAATGAATATAACGCACTGATGGAATACTTATAGTTGCCCAATGTATTTTTATACCCACCACCGTAGGATAGGGGGTATATTCATTTAGTCATTCTGTTTGCATCACATCGAAATATCAATTTCCGACCCAACAAAGATATATATTTCGGATCGTCGCATAATTCTGAGACGATTTAACGATGTCCGTGTGTCTATCCGTCTGTCCGCTTGTCCGTCCGTCTGTTGTAATCACTCTACAGGCTTAAAAAATTGAGATATTGAGCTGAAGTTTGGCACAGATACGTCTTTTTGATGCACGCTGGTTAAGTTCTTGAACAGGCCAAATCGGGCCATATTTGGATATAGCAGCTATAAAGGCCGATTTTCCGATAAAGGGTCTAATGCCCATGAAAACTTAATTTTTTGTCCGATTTTGCTGAAATTCTAAGCAGTGAGTAGTTTTAGTCTACCCGATATTTGACCAAATATGTTTCAGATCGGACTTTATAGCTGCCATATGGATCGATCTGCCGATAAAGGGTCTGAAGCCAATAAAATCATTATTTATTGCAAAATTTCACTGAAATTTTAAACTGTGGGTTATTTTAAGCCTCCCGACATCTGACCTAAGCATGGTTCAGATCGGACTATATTTAGATATAGCTGCCATATAGACCGATCTGCCGATAAAGGGTCTGAAGCCCATAAAAGCATTATTATTTATCCAATTTCACTGAAATTTGAAACAGCGAGTAGTTTTAGGCCACCAGCCACCCGACCCAAATATGAAAAAATAGAACTGTATTTAGATATAGCTGCCCTATAGACCGATCTCCCGATAAAGGGTCTGAAGCCCATAAAAGCATTATTATTTATCCAATTTCACTGAAATTTGAAACAGCGAGTAGTTTTAGGCCACCAGCCACCCGACCCAAATATGAAAAAATAGGACTGTATTTAGATATAGCTGTCATATAGACCGAAATGCCGGTTAAGGGTCAGAAGCTCATAAAAGCTTTATTTATTTCCCGATTTTGTTGAAATTTGAAATACAAAATTCAACAGTGACTTATATTTATAAGGCAACTCAATGTCGTGCCGAATTTAGGTGCATAAGTTATCCAATTTTCATCGGATTGTGACGAAAGGGGGTTTACATATATACCCGAGGTGGCGGGTATCTAAAGTTCGGCCCGGCCGAACTTAATGCCTTTTACTTGTTTACTAGTAATAAAAGTCAAACAAACACCTACTTTGTCGGTAAATATGTATTAAACTGAAAAAAAAAAATAGTTATAATAAAATGTTGCATCTTGAAAACAGTGTGGACTTTTACTTGACAAAACATTTGTCCTACTAGCCGAACTCGAAATAGCCTTTCAACCGTCTCAATGTTTCGCGTTCCTTCAATAATCTATGAGGTATTTCGAGGTATCTCTTCTTCATCCATTCTGAAAACATGACCTAGCCAACGCAGACATTGTATTTTGATATTTGTAACTATGCTATCTTCGTCACACAGCTCGTGGTTCATACGACGCCTATATTCCCAATTAACGCAAACTGGTCCATATATTTTACGAAGAATCTTTCTGTCAAATACTCCAAGCCTTGTCTGCTTTCACCAGTACCCATGCTTCAGAACCATATTCCACATCTTCGTCTGTCGAGAGGTGGCCTAGTTTCAAAACCGCCTATTTAATCCAAAGTGGCATCTGTTTAAAGTTGCTAACTATCTCAAAGTTGTGGTTCCCAACTTTTTCCACTTTTTTATCAAATCGGTTGTACAGGGCGTTTTGGGAGTTGGTACTGTCCATTTCGTTTTATCTCCATTTACTGTCAGACCCATTTTCACTTATTTTCTTTCGATTCTTTCAAAGGCTGCAGTTACTACTTCCGGTGACCGACCACATAGGCTGGAACTTTGAGCCCCGACTTGTGTGGTGTTCAGGTTGCGGATAGTGGATGGCTTCGTTTTTATGCGGAGTAACTGTAAATGCGGCTGCGGGCAGTCAGCGATTTATTGGCGCCTTTAAATAACTAATGGCCAATGTCAGCGTATGTTCCCTGTTAGGGTCGGCTGTGGGGGAGCGTCGGATTTTGGAGCAAGCGGCTTGCGACACCCAGGGATACATGTGCGATCGCACAAAACCCATTCGGGGTTCTGGACCAGTAACCCGTTCTCGTAAAATTACAATTTCTCTGAGAAACAAAAGAATAGTGTGCACCTAGAAAATTTACAAACAATTACTTTCAAATGAGTTAAAATTGTCTTACGCGGTTGTTTGTCATATGTTCGGTATATCGAATTACTTCTTGATTTAGTTAAAATTGGCCTAAACAGAAAACCAGATTTTGCAAAATATCTGTACATTTTAATTTACTTATAGTGAAAATTTTTATAATTTTAATTCAACAATTAATTTCATATGAGTTAAAATTGTCATACACGATTATTTACCATATGTATGGAATGAAGAAAAAAAAATTAATGGGATCAAGTATAGTTGAACCAACTGGAAGTTCGTATGATTTCCCTATTTTTTTTAAACAACATAAGCTAATATAGAAAAAAATGTCTTTAGCGCTATATGAAGTTAAATTTTATTGAAAAGTTTTTCATTTTAACTGAACTATGGGTTCACTTTTTTTTAGTGTATTGTATCAGATAATGGTTGTTAGAATTTGCTTTTCTTTCATGTGAATTGCTACATTTCTATGCCATCATTGAAAGTAAAAACATCTTCCATTCCCAGACATACTACATGCGTAGGTATGTAGCCAAGCAGCTACATTATCACAGGTGTCATTGTGAACATCTTTAGTAACACAAAAATGCCGCCTTAACCATTAACAGCGTTCTCTTGAAGCTTCAAGTGGTCAGAAAACAAATGAATTTACTGGATTCTACAACAATGCCACAACATCTTGATTTGATCTTCTCGTCAGAAGTGAGTTAGAGTATTCACATGCATTGGTTACACTCTTGGGCAAAAGTTATTAGCATGGAACGTTCTTGGGTTACTTAACTCGAATGTGGTGGGCAACGGATGGTTGGCAGTAATGCACGTACGGACACAACCCCTTTAGTGCAGAGATGACCATGTACTTTATGGTTATGTGTGATCATAGACCTTAATCAACATCAACAATGGGGAATGTGGAGGCAATGGCTTACATAAAAATTTTACAAGCCATGTATGTTTGTAGTACTTGGAACAGTAGCAATAAGATTCGCCCATATTTATGGCTTGTTCAACATCCGCACACATAATTCTTTTTGAACACTAACTTCAATTGCAGCAGCTTACTCTACACTTGGTCTTAAAACGGATGTATGTTTGCATGGGCTGCTAATGTGCGTTTGTAAAATTTTTTTGTTTACAATTTGGTATGAGCCAACTTCTTAACCGCATACACTGACTTCGAGACAGTGTCAAGAAATGGCAGAAAAATGTAGAACACAAGTTGTGGGAATGATAATGATGCCAAATTCAAAAAACATTGCAACAGTTATATATTTCCTCTTCAAAAAGGGTAAGACCTAACGCATAGAGTGAGATACACAAGCGTAACCACACAATATTTAGGAAGTACGAAAATCGGGAAGAAACGAAAACAAAGTTTCCATTTCCCAATTAATTACTCTGTTTGCCACTCGCCAATCATACAACTATTTTTCCCGAATAGTAGCGAATAAAACGTGGAGGTTTTTAAGTCACAGAGAAGGAAAGTATGGGCATCAGAAACATTTATCTTCGCTGCCATGGTGGTGAAGACAAGGGGATACAAGTAATTTAAGTTACCGAAACATAATCTCAGGACATGAGAAAGCAGAGTTCAAGCCAAGTAAACCCATTCCAAGGAGATACAAGTAATTTAAGTTAATTAAACCACCTGAGGAATTTAGTTCCTTGTCTTCTGAGAGAAGAAATGACATATAAACAGAAACCAATATCCGGTCAAAGTGAGTTTGGTTGGTGTCATATGAATCTAATTGTTGGTAGATAAAAACTTATCTTTCTTTTTTTTATACCCCACACCACTACTGTGGTACAGGTAATTATAACTTAGTGCATTTGTTTGTAACACCCAGAAGGAAGAGAGATAGACCCATTGATACGTATATCGATCGACTCAGAATCACTTTTTGATTTGATTTAGCTATCCGTTTGTCTGTCCATGTCAGTTTGTGTACAAACTACAAGTCGCAATTTTCATCCGATCGTCTTCAAATTTGGCACATAAACTTTTTTTGCGTAGAGACAAATCCTATCGAAATTGGGAATAAATCGGTTTAGATTTGGATATAGTTGTAATAATATTGCAATAATGTGGTCATTTGCTAACCGATTCTCTCAAAATTTGGCAGCAAGAATTTTTTGACTTTGGACATAACTGGTGAATTTCATAGAAATCGGCCCAGATTTAGATATAGCTGTCATATATGTATATCGCCTAATTTTCACTTCTAGAGTCACTGAAAGCGCATTTATTGATCAATCTTGGCAATATTTTTTACAATTCTTTCTTCGATGACTACCTCAATATCAATAGAGTTTGGTCGAAATCAGTTCAGATTTAGATATAGCTCTCATGTATATTGCTATATAGTGCTCATTTATATATAGTGTCCCTGATTTTCAGAAACTTCAGATCTCGGTGACGCGTGGTCGATTTAAGAGAAATTTTGTGTGCTCTCTTATAGTAACCTAAAAATAAAAATTTGGCATATAAATTTCGGGTGGGGTACCTTGGGGGGCCGCTCCACTCCCAAAACCTACCAAATATATATTTAGACAAATCACGATATTTCGATGTGTTGCAAACGGAATGACTAAATGAATATACCCCCTATCCTACGGTGGTGGTTATAAAAATCATTTTGTGTTTGTTTGTAGGTTTGTTTGTTTGTTCGTGTGTTCCTCATAGACTCAGAAACGGCTGAACCGATTTTTTGATCCCGTGGTGAAAATAGGGTACTACATTTTTTGATATCTGAAGGGGGGGCGGACCCTCCCCCTTACCCTAATTTTCGGGGACCACCCGAAACCACCAAAACACCCCAAAATCGGACAAATTTACGACCATAGCAATATGGGGCTCAAATGATAGGTCTTTGGAAGTAAAGAACGAATCTGATATCCAATTGTAGGACCAAGTGCTTGGGGGACCACCCCACCCTCATGGAACCACCCAAATAGGAAGTATTTGCTGACCATTGCAATATGGGGCTCAAATAAGAGGTTTTTTAGAATAGAACACGAATCTGATATATATATATATATTGAAAGCTAAGTCACTGAGTGGCCGCCCCATCTCCCAAAACATCCCCCACGCCGGCCATGTTTGCGACTATGGAAAAATGGGGTAGACCATGAACCTGATATCAATATTCGGGACCAACTGTTTAGAAACCCAACAGAAAAACATTTGTCTAGAATATGTTTTAATTTATGTTTAATAAGATTAAAATTGCGTCTAGAAATTTAACAAGTAAAGCGGTGCTAAGTTCGACTGGGCCAAATCTTATATACCCTCCACCATGGATCACATTTGTTGAGTACTTTTCCCGGTATCTCTTTTTAAGCAAACAAATGATAAAAGAAAATAATTTCTATACTATTGGAGCTATATCAAGTTTTGGGTCCGATTCGGACTATTATCGAATTGATTGTTGGGGAACATAGTAGGAGTCATTGTGTGAAACTTCAGCCAATTCGATAAGAATTTCGCCCTTTAGAGGGTCAAGAAGTAAAATCAGGAGATCAGTTTATATGGGAGCTGTATGAAGCTATAGACCGATTCAGACAATATTAGACACGTATATTGAAGGTCATGGGAGAAACCTTTGTACGAAATTTCAGCCAAATCGGAGGCTCAACAAGTCAAGGTTCCAGATCAGTTTACATGACAGCTATATCAGGTTATCGACCGTTTTGAACTATACTTGGCACAGTTGTTGGAAGTCATAACAAAACACGTCATGTAAAATTTCAGCTAAATCGGATAAGAATAGCGCCCTCTAGTGCCTCAAGAGGTCAAGATCCACAATCGGTTTAAATGGCACCTACATCAGATTGTGTACCGATTTAAACCACGACTACTCAAGAAGTCAAGATCCATGATCGGTTTATATGGCAGCTATTTCAAAACATTGACCGATATGGCCCATTTACAATCCCAACCGACCTACACAAAGTATTTATGCGAAATTTCAAGCAGCTAGCTTTACTCCTTCAAAAGTTTGCGTGACATGGCTAGATCAACGGACGGCCATGGCTAAAATGTCATGACGATCAAGAATATATATATACTTTATTGGGTCTTAGACGAAGATTTCGAGGAGTTACAAACAGAATGACGAAATTAGTATACCCATATCCTATGGTGGATGGTATAAAAATGTCGTCATTCCGTTTGTAACACGTCAAAATATTCGTCTAAGACCTCATAAAGCATATATTTTCTTGATAATCATGACATTTTAAGTCGATCTGGACATGACCGCCCGTTCGTCCGTCCGTCTGTCTGTGGAAAGCACGCTAACTTTCGAAGGAGTAAAGCTAGGCATTTGAAAATTTGCACAAATACTTCTTAATTGTATAGGTCGGTTGGAATTGTAAATGAACCATATCGGATCAGATTTAGATATAACCCCCATATAAATCGATCTCCTGATTTGACACTTTGAGCCCAATTTCGCAGTCGCAATTTTTGTCCGATTTAGCTAAAATTTTACACATTGTGTTCTGTTATGACTTCCAGCAACTGTGCCAAGTGCGGTCCAAATCGGTCTGTAACCTGTATAGCTCTCATATAAACCGGTCTCTCGATTATCCTTGTTCGGATCGCAGAAGCTTTAATTTTTGTTGGTTTGACAGAAGTTTGGTACGTAGAATAAAATTATGCCCTTCAACTAAATTTATTTTGCATACATTTTAAGCAGAATCCAGGGTGGAGGGTTCCCAAGATTCGGCCCGGTCGAACCTTGCACGCTTTTACTTGTTCTTGACAGATTTGTACTCTGCTTTTGAATACCTTTCATTTGATACCCATATTACCCAAAGCGGTAAAAATATTCTGCTGGTGGTGTTTTTTGGGGGTACGGGACCCCCTCAACTGATAGGGTGACATCTTAATGCCAGGTTCGTACTCAACTCTTAAATACCCATATTGTCCCAATCGACAACCAAGTCCGTTCGGGTGGGTTTTGGGATGGGGCGTCCCAACAGGTTAATTGACTCCAAAATTGTATGCCAATTTCGTGTTCTTGTGGTACCATAAGGTGGCAGGCAAAGTTTCGCTTAAATCGGTGTATCCATCTCCGAGATCTGGCGTTTTTGAAAATGAGGACATGGGGGAGGATCCCCCCCCCCCTTCCTTTCAAATTTCAAAAAATTTAGTACCGCATTTCCACGGGGTTTTTGAGTTTATACGGAACAGACTAACAAACAAAGCGCAACAATATCATTTTTATACCCTCCACCATTGCATGGGCATATACTAATTTCTTCATTATTTCTGTAACTCCTCGAAATATTTGTCTCAGGCCCCATAAAGTCATGACATTTTATGTCGATCTAGCCATGTCCGTCCGCCTGTCTGTCGAAAGCATGCTAACTTTCGAAAGAGTAAAGCTAGCCGCTTGAAATTTTGTACAAATACTTCTAATAGGTGTAGGTCGGTTGGGATTGTAAATGGGTCATATCGGCCCATGTTTTGATATAGCTGCCATATAAACCGATCGTGGAACTTGACTTCTTGAGCCACTAAAGGGTGCAATTTTTATCCGATTTGGCCGAAATTTTGCACGACGTGTTCCGTCATGACTTCCAACAACTGTGCCAAGTAATATTCAAATCGGTCCAGTAATATAGCTGCTATATTAGCCGATCTTGAATCATGACTTCTTGAGCCACTAGGGAACGCAATTCTTATACAATTTGGCTGAAATTGTGCACGAGGTGTTTTTTCATGGTTGCCAACAACTGTGCCAAGTATAGGTGAAATCGGTGCATAACTTGATATAGCTGTCATATAAACCGATCTGGGGTCTTGAATTCTTGAGCCTCTACAGGGCACAATTGTTATCTGATTTGCGTGAAATTTTGTACAACGGCTTCTGCCATGACCTTCAACATACGTGCCATATATGGTCTGAGTCGGTCTTTAGCCTTGTACAGCTCCCCTCTAAAACGATCTCCCTATTTAAATATGGTTTTAAAATTTGAGTCTAAGTACCCATCAGACACCCTCAATCCCAAAATTCCCCTAACAGATATATTGGACGTTCATTTCAATATGGGGCTCAAATGAAAGGTATTCGGGAGTAGATTTCGAATCTGACATGCAAAATCAGATCGAAGTAAAGGGGATCACGCCACCTCTCAAAAACGCCATTAGACCGATTATGACTATATGATAATTGGCTGAACCGATTTTCTTAAAAATTTCTTAGATTGTGTACGTTTGTCTGGAAGGAAACATAGGCTATATAATTTTTAGATATCGCTTGGAGGCGGATCCTCCCCCTTACCTCAAAAACACCACCCATATCCGAAAGTGGTCCGATGGGCACAATAAGGGTATCAAATAAAAGGTATTGGAGACTAAAAAACGAATATGGTATTAAAATTTGGGTCCAAGTACCCAGCGGGCCCCCAACCCCAAAACTCCTCTAAACAGATATATTCGAAGTTCATGTCGATATGGGACTCAAATGAAAAGTATATATTAGGTCCAAGTAATGGGAGGTCGTCCACCTCCAAATACCCCCAAATGGGCACATTAGCCGATCATGGCTAAATGGAACTCAAATGAAAGGTACTAGTGAGTAGATCAGGAATATGACATTAAAATTTGCTTTCAAGTCTCGATGGCGCTTTTCCTCCTAGAGACACGCCAAATGGGTTATTTGACCCATTATGACAATATGGGACTCAAATGAAAGGTATTTTAGAGTAGAAAGCGAATTTGATATCCAATTTTGGAGCCAAGTGTTATGAGGTACGCCCTAAAGCACCCCCTAAACTGAACTTCATTTCCGTTGGGAATAAGGAACGAATTTGATACCTATTTTAGTGCAACGTGTCGGTGGCCACCCTAGCCCGAAAACACCCTCCAAACGGTTGATATTTACCGGTCATGGCAATATGGGGCTCAAATTAAAGGGATTTGGAAGTGCTGCACGAATTTAATATCCATATTTGAGTTGAAATGTCTAACATGCCATCCCTCCCCTAATGAGAACATTAGCCTTAGGAAGAACATTATCACCAGGAACCGAGAAGGGACAAATTTGCACACATCAATGAGTGCTTTTCGATTCAAGTTTAAATTGAATGATAAGGGACCTTATTTTATAGCCGAGTCCGAACGGCGTCCTACAGTGCGACAGCTCTTTGGGGAACATTTTTAAAATAACCATACATGGCATTGTACATCGCAAATATCGCCAACATTAAGAGGGGATAAACACCGCTTTGTCCGATGTTCTCGCCAGGATTCGAACGCGTTCAGCGTAATAGGCTACAATGGCACGAATTCGATATCCGCAATCAGGGGGAAGTGTCCCCACCCTAACAAGATATTAGAGAGATGAAGAAGGCGCAGCGGAGCGGGCCCGGTTCGGCTAATCTTATATATAACAAGTAAAAAGGCGTTAAGTTCGACCGGGCCGAACTTTGGATACTCACCACCTCGGGTATACATGTAAACCACCTTTCGTCAAAATCCGGTGCAATACTAAAACCTTATGTCCCATAGCAGAAATATGTGGAGGGGCTTAACTTAACTCTTTGTCCCAAATTTCGGCAACATCGGACAATAAATGCTCTTTTTATGGTCCCGAAACCTTAAACCGAGAGATCGGTCTATATGGCAGCTATATCCAAATCTGGACCGATCTGTGCGATAATGCAGAAGTATGTCAAGGGGCTTAACTTAATTTACTGTCCCAAATTTCGGCGACATCGGACAATAAATGTGGCTTTTATGGGTTTAAGACCCTAAATCGGAGGATCGGTCTATATGGCAGCTATATCCAAATCCTGACCGATCTGAGTCATATTAATGGAGGATATTGAAGGGCCTAAGATAACTCACTGTCCCAAATTTCAGCAAAATCGGATAATAAATATGGCTTTTATGGGCCTAAGACCCTAAATTGGAGGATCGGTCTATGTGGCAGCTATATCCAAATCTGGACCGATCTGGTCAAAATTAACGAAGGAAGTTGAAGGGCCTAACCCAAATCCCTGTCCCGAATTTCAGCAAAATCCGATAATAAATGTGGCTTTTATGGGTTAAAGACCCTAAATCGGAGGATCGGTCTATATGGCAGCTATATCCAAATCCGGACCGATCTGTGTCATATTAACGGAGGATATTGAAGGGCCTAAGATAACTCACTGTCCCAAATTTCAGCAAAATCGGATAATAAATGTGGCTTTTATGGGCCTTAGACCCTAAATCGGAGGATCGGTCTATATGGCAGCTATATTCAAATCTGGACCGATCTGAGTCATATTAACGGAGGATATTGAAGGGCCTAAGACAACTCACTGTCCCAAATTTCAGCAAAATCGTATAATAAATGTGGCTTTTATGGGTCTAAGACCCCAAATCGGAGGATCGGTCTATATGGCAGCTATATCCAAATTTGAACCGATCTGAGCCAAATTGACGGAGAATGTTGAAGGGCCTAACACAACTCACTGTCCCAAATTTCAGCAAAATCGGATAATAAATGTGGCCTTTATTGGCCTTAGACCCTAAATCGGAGAATCGGTCTATATGGGGGCTATATGAAGATATAGTCCGATATTGCCCATCTTCGAAATTAACCTGCATATAGACAAAAAAAGAATCTGTGCAAAGTTTCAGCTCAATATCTCAATTTTTGAAGACTGTAGCGTGATTTCAACAGACAGACGGACGGACATGTCTAGATCGTCTTAGATTTTTACGCTGATCAAGAATATATATACTTTATAGGGCCGGAAATGGATATTTCGATGTGTTGCAAACGGAATGACAAAATGAATATACCCCCATCAGTCGGTGGTGGGTATAAAAATCAATTTGTTTGTTTGTTTGTTTGTAGGTTTGTGTGTTCCTTATAGACTCAGAAACGGCTGAACCGATTTTCTTGAAATTTTCACAGATGGTGCATAATGATCCCGTGGTGAAAATAGGGTACTTCATTTTTTGATATCTGAAGGGGGGGCGGACCCGCCCCCTTACCCTGATTTTCAGAAACGCCAGAACTCGGAGATAGGTGGTGCGATTTAAGCGAAATTTTGTGTGCTCTCATATAGTACCCTAAAAATAAAAATTTGATATCCATATTTCGGATGGGGTACCTAGGGGGGCCGCCCCACTCTAAAACATATATTTACACCAATCACGGCAATATGGGACTCAAAAGAAAGGTATTTAGAATAAGAAAACGTATCTGATATCTATTTGTTGCTAGGGGGACCACCCCAAGCTCCAAAACACCCCTAAATCGGACATATACCGATTACGGCAATATGGGACTCAAATGAAAGGTATTTGCGAGTAGAATACGAATATGATATCCAAATGTGGGATCACGATTCTGGGGGGTGGACCCCTTCCCCAAAACACCCCCATAACAGGACTTATTTAGCGACCATAGGAATATGGGTCTTAAATAAAAGGTATTTGAATGTAGAATTAGAATCTGATATCCAAATATGGGAGCAAGTTTTGGGGGGCCGCCTCTCCCCAAAAACCTCCCCCAAAGGGGACAAATTTACGACCGCAGCCATATGGGGCTCAAATGAAAGGTCTTTGGGGGTAAAGCACGAATCAGATATCAATATGCGGGAAAAGTGTCTACGGGTCCACACCACCCCCACAACACCACCCAAATAGGAAGTATTTGCTGACTATTGCAATATGAGGCTCAAATAAGAGGGTTTTTAAAGTGGAACACGAATCCGATATTTATTTTCAAGGCCAACTCACTGAGTGGCCGCCCATCACCCAAAACACCCCCCAAGCCGGTCATGTTTGCCGACTATGGAAATATGGGGCTCAAATTAAAGGTAGACCACGTATCTGATATCAACATTAGGGACCAACTGTCTAGGGGACGTCCCACCACCACATAACAACCCCCAAATAGGACGTATTTGCTCACCAAGACCATTTGGTTCGTAAAGAGAGTGGAAATAAATATTTATAGTTTTTAGGGCCAATACCCCAAACCGGACATATTTGCTGACTTTTGCAATAAGGAGTTTAAATGAGATTTGAAAACGAATTTGATATCCAATTTTGAGGCCAATGCAATATGGGGTTCAAATAAATGATATATAGTTATATGAGAAGAGCACGTTGCTGATATATTTTCCGGGCATAGTGTTTGGGCGACCACCCCTATCCCCAAAAACACCCCTAAATTGAGCGTATTTACCGACCATGACAATGTGGGCCTAAATGAATAGTATTGGCGGTAGAGTAAGAATTGGTACCCATTTTCGGAACCAATTTTCTGGGGGTCTACCCCTTTCCCAAAATACCCCACACACAGCAATTTTTTAGTGACCATCGCAATATGGGGCTCAAATAAAGGTATTTGGGAGTAGAATACGAATTTAATATCCAAATGATAATCTATTTTGGGGCCATGTGTTTGGGGGACGCCTCATCCTGTAAACTCCTCTTAAGCCAATGGCAATATGGGGTTTAAATAAATGGTATTTGGGAGAAGAGCACGATGCTGATATTTTTTCAGGGCCAAGTATCTGGGAGTACACCTTATATCCAAACTAAAATTCGTAGACCAATATTGTTAAACTGTTAGTCAAGCGATATACTATTTTCGTAGCATGGTATTTCACTAAAAAATTCTTTAATTGTCGAAAATAAATATTCCAAGGAAAGTAAAAGAAGGCGCAGCGGAGCGGGCCCGGGTCAGCTAGTTTGCTATATAATAGAAGATTGTACTCTATGCTGCCAAATTTCATTGCAATAGAATGTTTCTTATACCCACCATCATAGGATGGGGAAATACTAATCTAGTCATTCCGCTTGTAACACCTCGAAATATTGATCAGGGACCCCATAAAGTATATATATTCTGGATCGTCTCGATATTCCGAGACGAAGTAGCTATGTCCGTCTGTCGAAATCACAATAGCGGTCGAACGCGTAAAGCTAGCCGCTTGAAATTTTGCACAGATACTTTATATTGATGTGGGTCGTTGGAGATTGCAAATTGGCCATATCGGCTCAGATTTGGATATAGCTCCCATATAAACCGATCTCCCGATTTGGCTGAAATTTTGCATGCAGTGTTCTGTTATGTCGGTCAAGAACCTGATATAGCTCCCAAAAATGATTAAAATTTGGCCAAAATAATAAAACGATGTTTGTCCCCATCTTGTATTCTACATAACTGTTTGTCAGTGTCGACATTTATGTCTTGGCTGCAACCGAAAATTCCGCTAGAGGTGCATACTTAACTTCATGCCAAAAAAGCTTGTTTTGAAAACAATTCATGAAAGAAAAATTGTCCTCCCGACGATTGAATTTATTTAACCGTGTTTTGCTTTTAAAATATAGAGACCAAGAATGATGGTTTAGTGACACTGTCTTATACTATGTAGATTTTGCAATATGTCAACATAACTTCCAACGATATTAAGATCACCAGGTAGTTGAGGATGATGGTAATGAGTGCGACAAATACCAACCACCACTCTAATTACAGCATTGGTCATAATGACGATGACATCTGTATGTGATGTGTGTCCATGTTAAAGCCAAAGAAAAAAGCGTTCATGCGTTTATATACTCCCCATCAGCATATGAAATAAATACCCAGACGTTTAATATACTCCCGGTAAACAAATGCTATATATGAATATTTGTGTCTCTGTGTAAATATGTAGACTTTTTTTACACACATTTTTGTTTAAGTTTTTAATTTAATATAAACTTTTTTGTTTTTATGCTGTAACCTGATATTGGTGTCAGTAGCATAAAGTTAACTCACAAATTGAGACCCTTACCCATCTCGTGGTGAGTGTGTATCATTATAATTATATGTAGCTGCCCCATAAAACAATGCGAGGGATGTATGAAGATTTTGGTTAAGTTACCGTTATGGTTAAAGATGGGCGATAGGAAAATACCCAAAAGGTATTTACCCGGTAAATTGGGTAAATACCCAGGTATTTACCCATTTATACCTAAAAGTTGGGTTAATATAATTTTGCTGATATCTTGGGTATAAAAATATATTTGAAATTTTTTTTTGATGATTTCGTATTCTTTGTATATAAACCTGATCTTCAGATCTCATAAAATCGGATTTTAGTTATATATAGCCGCCATATAGACCGATTCCCCGACTTAAAGACTTGGGGCAAGAAATTGGTAATTTTTCATCCGATTTCGATTTGGCACAGTGAATTCTGATAGACCCCTATTCATTTCTGTGAAGTGCGGTTCAGATCGAACTAGACCGACCACCCGATCTCCCGGTATAGGGTATTGAGGCCATAAAAATCCGAAAAATCGAATTCGATGAAATTTGGCACAGTGTGTTCTGGTGGACCCCTACTCATTGTACCTGTCAAATGTGGAACAGATCGAATTATATTTGGATATCGCTGCCATATATATCGATCTCCCGATATTGTGTAATTAGCCTATAAAAGGAGCATTTTTCATCCTATTTCGATGAAATTTGGCACAGCGAGTTCCGGTACCCCTTTTAACCTTTTTGTTGAATATCGCTGCCATATAGACTGAGCTCCCGAAAAAAATAACCAACCCAAGCGTTGGGTATTTACCCGGTAGAAACCCATCTCTAGTTATGGTTAATTGCAATTTTATCCACGAATTCAATCATTACGAAACAGGGGGCAAACTTCTGAAATATCAATGGGGAATTCTTTTTGTATTTGAGTCCGGAAGATGTGACGCAGAGCGACAACTCTCTGGGAAGAAATTTTTAAATGGCTTCATAAATGTGCCTGAATTAGGGGGGCTAACCTCCGATGAAAAACTGCCGCTGTGATTTCCATGAAGTCTGTTTTTAAGCTTCAGCAATAGGTTAGGTTAGGTTGAAAAGAGGGTGCGGATATTAGTTCGCTCTTTTCACTTTGGACATACACCTAAGCCAGTAATAGGCTTGTTGTTCGATCTTAATATCAAATAGTAACCTCGAAAAAAAGACCGCCCTCAACTGTCCCAGATCTCTCAACGAGATGGCTGAACAGTTCAAAACTCATCTGTTCTGGGTGCCGGGCCACAGAGATATCCCAAAAATTTGTAAAGCGGACGATCTTGCGAGGCTAGGAACTATCTTACACATTCCAGGGAAACCAGAATCTGTGGGTATGCCTCTAGCGACATGTAAGCTAAGTTTTCAGAACCAGGCCCAAAGGACAACAAATGATATATGGCCACAAAGAGGGGGCTGTGAGCATTCTAAAACTATGTGGCCTAATCTAGACTTGCTTTACTGTCACGGACTAGAACGGACGTCTCAATCATTGAGCCCGTCATGAGAGGTCACTGTCTAATCGGAAAACAGAAGCTGTGAGAACATCGAAGAAGAAAAGATTATAGAACACCTTCTGTGAATGTGAACATTCGCAAATTATTGGGCTTTTCAAAGCGGTCAGGATGGTTAAACGCTAGGAACTAGAAGGCATCTTCCTTCTTTCTTCCAGTGGTATTGAAATGGTCGAAAACGTCAAAGTGAGTCTAATGGCAGACTGCCACCTAAACCTAACCTAACCTCGAATAAGAAAATCTAAGTCGGAAATTCCGTGCTACTTTTAAAATCCCTAATTGTTTTCCATACCACACCCCTGGTTGGTTCTGGTATTGTATCCCCACCTAAGTGCCAGTGTCTATTATATATGAAATATTCCAACGTGCTACATGCGATCACATGCTGCACCTATTTTCACAAGTCAACTCGTCGTTCTATGTGTCCCGTTAGGATACCGACCTCCTTCATACTTCCTTTCAGTAATAGCCTTGTGTTCTTACGATCCGGATCGCCTAATAGGACTTTCGTCGTCCTACCGACCGTTTGGATGTTCCGCAGTCACCCACGCCCTTAACTCGGACTAAGTCGATTTAAGGAAGTGAGTTGGTAGTTCTCTGGCCTTCACTGCCAAATCGTCTACTCTTTCATTCCGCTATTACCCGGTCACCTAATAGTGCGGAACATGCCACCCACAGAGAAGACGTTAATCTCCTTCTTGCACTCCAAAACTGTTCGTGACCTTACTGTCCTGGTTGTTATTGCCCCGGTGCCCAGTTTACTGTCCGTAAAGATGTTCATACTGGACATCCTCGCGTTAACAGCACACAACCTTACGTATCCCATGATCGTCCGGCTCTCCGGTCAGGCAGTTTAAAACAGATCTCAGTCCTTGCGTTCTCAATGTAGGCTCCCAGGCTCACTCTGTCCTCCATCTTTGGTCCATCTAAATGGTAATACCAGAGTTCCGAATCTAGAACTAGCGCAGTTGTATGCCATCTCCAAGACCATTTCGGCCCTTCTGCATAGCTGATTTTAAATTTAAATCCCACTGCCCTTAACATAGGCATGCTATTTGTATTTGAGCAGTTCGCCTACTCTTGTTCATCGTATCCAGAATACGTTCAATGGTTTTGAGTAGAAAGGACGTGAGGCTCATAAGTCTGTAGGCCTTTGGTTTCACATAACTTGCTTGCAGGGCTTGGGTATAAATACCACCCTTGCCTCCTACCAAGCGTTCGGAGTATATACAACTCATAGGCATCCAGATGGGGCGCCAGATAGTCGCCTCCTTCTGTAGTAACACCGGAAATATTCCAACAGGTAAAAATGCAAATTGTGCCCATGAACATTCCAGGGGCAAACTTTTCACATATCAATTAGTGCAGTCCGATTCAAGTTCAAGCTCAATGATAAGGGGCCTCCATTTTATAGCCGAGTCCGAACGGCATGCCGCAGTGCGACACATCTTTGGAGAGAAGTTTTACATGGCATAGTACCTCACAAATGTTGCCAGCATTAAGAGGGGAAAACCACCGCTGAAAATTTTTTTTTGATGGTCTCGCCAGGATTTGAACCCAGGCGTACAGCGTCATAGGCGGACATGCTAACCTCTGCGCTACGGTGGCCTCCGATTGATTTAAATGGTTGGAAGCTCCTCAAGGCTTCTTTTACCATAGATTCTGTAATGATAAGCCTTCGATCAACCTCATTATTCCAGATTTCTGTGTCTCCGTGAATCCCAACGTATCATGTGGAAAATGCGTTTTCATCAAAAGTCTCAACCTCTGCTGTCTGTTCTCACTCTTATGTAGTCTACTAACATCTAAGTTTTGACATAGAATTTTGAGAGAAACTTTTTCATCTTCGGGTCGACGCCGTCGATTAGAAAAGCTTCCAGCAGTAACGCTTTGCCGCTCTGATCTGATCATATTATTGTATTCCGTGCCGTGTGTATAACACATTCCAATAAACTGTTCTAGTGTCTGTGGAATCTCCTCGGTCATCCAGGATTTTTCTTGGGCTGCTACCCTTTCTCGAAGAGGTCAACTGTCTTCGAAAGATAAGCAATAAGTTTTGGCTAATTTTCCAATGTTCTTTACGTAATCTGGAATTTTCTGTTCCTACTAAGAATCATAAGAATTTTGATCGCAAGAATTTCCAGCGAAAGGAGGTTACGCTGACTTTTGTTTGGGTACTTCAAAGCCATCCTATATATAACCAAGGCGATCCAGACTACAGTTCCTAACCAAGATATGGTCCAAATCCACATCCTCTATAAATAATGTAAATTTTGCCCATAAACATTCCACTGAGGAACATGGACAAACTTCTCACTTGTCAATGAGCGCAGTCCGATTCAAGTTTAAGCTCAATGATAAGGGGCCTCCCTTTATAGCCGAGTTCGAACGGCATAGAACCTCACAAATGTTGTCAGCATTAGGAGGGGAAAACCACCGCTGAAAATTGTTTCTGATGGTCTAGCCAGGATTCGAACACAGGCGTTCAGCGTCATAGGCGAAGGTGGCCTCCTTAACATCTTAAATAAGTTCTATATTTTTTGAAGTTTGTTTAGCTTTGACCAAAATATTTCAAATGGAAAATTTCGCCTTACTTTTCTCTCTGTCCTCATATGGCATATGTTCACTTGCAGTTACGAGTATTTATAAAGGAAATTAAGTTGAACTACATTAATAACCAACACACTAAGTCTTGTCAATACAAAATTATACCTAGCTACCATGTTAGCAAGGCGAACAAACCCTTGGACGGACAGACGAACATTGATACACCTATGCAGCCATGCCACAATGTACCGGACCTGAGTTTAATAGCTCATAACTTTATGGACACAAGGTTGGGAGTACCGTAAAAGGTCGCCAGCAAAGCATAAAGAGAGAGAGGGAGAGAGAGAGAGAGAGAGAGGCGACCATACAACGTAGTTCCCACGCCCATTTATGGTTCCTTGCTTGAGAGGTTCTTTTGTAGGCTTCTGAAAGCATGGATTTGCCAAGAATGTCTATGCTACAACTATTGTTTACAAAACTTTTAAAAGACAAACCGGTTAAATATCGGTTATGGCCTAAAATAGTATTTTATTATGGCCAAGACAAAGCTATTGTCCTAAACAATTACTGTGAAGCCAATGGTTAAAGACCCCTTTTAAACAGATACTTAACTAAATGAAATGAAAAGTTACGCAAATCGGTTGAAAATCATATTAAGCATGAAAATAGTTTTCTGAAAATCGTGGTCAACATAGCAAAACTTAATGAAAAAATAAACAAATTCCGCACAACAACAATTCCAAACAGTTAAAACTATTTAATTAAGCAGCATAGGTTACCAAAGAATGGACAGACATCTCAGAGTTTGTGAGGTATAAATGGCCAGACTGGGACTGACACCCCTTCTCGGTATAGTTAGTTTTATTTGTTGGCGCTGCTTGTTCCTAGGCCAAAAATGAAAAGAAAAAAAAAAATCAAATAACTACAACAATACTTGCAACTTGGCCATAATCACGTCTTGTCTTACAACAAAACATTTTCTGTACAAGCTCCAAACATTGCTCCCAATTGTTGTTGAACAGATAGTTGGCTTTTTGTGCTGGCGAACTAATTTTTTTTTGGGTTTCTTCCTTTGTTGTGTTTTGTTAAGTTTTTTTTTTTTTTTTTGAACAGTATTGTGTTACTGGCTAGTTTACAATCTGGCTAAGACTAGTCAACTGGGCAGAGGGAGACCCAGAGAATACAACAAAAAAACCTAGAAATTGACAATAGAACACGTACGAGTATGTTTGTTTGTCTTACAAAGAAATCTTGAATATTTCAAAAGAGAGACTGAATGGATCTGTGGGATGTTTTCTTCCTACCTTTAAGCAATGGGAATGTTGGTCCAGATTTCAATGCCTTTGAAAACCGGACAGTCAACAATTTGTTAATAACTTCCCACATAAAAAACTTCCCCTTAAAAATATTTTAATTCAAAATTCTATTGAAAATAAAATCGTTTTCAATTAAAAAACAAATAAAAAGGCGTTAAGTTCGGCCCGGCCAAACTTGGATACCCAATACCTCGGGTATATATATAAACAAAAAATTGCAAATTTTGCCCATGAACATTCTACTAAAGAACAGGAGCAAACTTCGCACATATCAATGAGTGCAGTCCGATTCAAGTTTAAGCTCAATGATAAGGGCCTCCTTCTTTATAGCCGAGTCCGAACGGCGTGCCGCAGTGCGACACCTCTTTGGAGAGAAGTTTTACATGGCATAGTACCTCACAAATGTTGCCAGCATTAGGAGGGGAAAACCACTGCTGAAATTTTTATACCCTCCACCATAAGATGGGGGGTATACTAATTTCGTCATTCTGTTTGTAACTACTCGAAATATTCGTCTGAGACCCCATAAAGTATATATATTCTTGATCGTCGTGACATTTTATGTCGATCTAGCCATGTCCGTCCGTCTGTCCGTCCGTCCGTCTGTCTGTCGAAAGCACGCTAACTTCCGAAGGAGTAAAGCTAGCCGCTTGAAATTTTGCACAAATACTTCTTATTAGTGTAGGTCGGTTGGTATTGTAAATGGGCCATATCGGTCCATGTTTTGATATAGCTGTCATATAAACCGATCTTGGGTCTTGACTTCTTGAGCCTCTAGAGTGCGCAATTCTTATCCGATTGGGATGAAATTTTGCACGACGTGTTTTGTTATGACATCCAACAACTGTGCCAAGTATGGTTCAAATCGGTTCATAACCTGATATAGCTGCCATATAAACCGATCTTGGGTCTTGAATTCTTGAGCCTCTAGAGTGCGCAATTCTTATCCGATTGGAATGAAATTTCGCAGGACGTATTTTGTTATGATATCCAACATCTGTGCCAAGAATGGTTCAAATCGGTTCATAACCTGATATAGCTGCCATATAAACCGATCTTAGGTCTTGACTTCTTGAGCCTCTGGAGGGCGCAATTCTTATCCGATTTGAATGAATTTTGGCCTGACGTGTTTTGTTATGATATCCAACAACTGTGCCTAGTATGGTTCAAATCGGTCCATAACCTGATATAGCTGTCATATAAACCGATCTTAGGTCTTGACTTCTTGAGCCTCTAGAGTGCGTAATTCTTATACGATTTGAATGAAATTTCGCACGACGTGTTTTGTCATAATATCCAACATCTGTGCCAAGAATGGTTCAAATCGGTTCATAACCTGATATAGCTGCCATATAAACCGATCTTGGGTCTTGACTTCTTGAGCCTCTAGAGTGCGCAATTCTTATCCGATTTGAATGAAATTTCGCACGCCGTGTTTTGTCATGATATCCAACATCTGTGCCAAGAATGGTTCAAATCGGTTCATAACCTGATATAGCTGTCATATAAACCGATCTGGGATCTTGAGTTCTTGAGCCTGTAGAGGTCGCAATTATTATACGATTTGCCTGAAATATTGTACGACCGATTCTCTCATGACCGTCAACATACGTGTTTATTATGGTCTGAATCGGTCTATAGCCCGATACAGCTCCCATATAAATCGATCTCTCTATTTTACTTCTTGAGCCCCCAAAGGTCCCATTCTTATTCGAATTGACTGACATTTTACGCAGGTCTCCAACATATAATTTAATTGTGGTCCAAACCGGACCATATCTTGATATCGCTCTGATAGCAGAGCAAATCTTTTCTGATATGCTTTTTTGCCTAAGAAGAGATGCCGTGAAAAGAACTCGACAAATGCGATCCATGGTGGAGGGTATATAAGATTCGGCCCGGCCGAACTTAGCACGCTTTTACTTGTTCTCTGATGATCTCGCCAGGATTCAAACCCGGGCGTACAGCGTCATAGGCGGACATGCTAAACTCTGCGCTACGGTAGCGTCCAATGTATGTAAACAACCTGTCGTTATAACCCGGTGAAAAATGCATAATTTATGCTCCCATAGCAGCTATATCGAAATATGGTCCGATTTGGAGCAAATTCGTCACGGACATTGAGTGGTCTGATAAGTACAAGTAATTTTCCAATTTTGTAGAACATGATATTGGTCTTTTTAGTAGCTATATGCAAATATAGACTGATCTGAAGCGTATACGATACGTATGTCGAAAAGCCTAACATAAGTCAATGTGTCCAATTTCAGCGAAATTGGATTATAAATGCGCCTTTTATGGGCCCAAGACCTTAAATCGAGAGATCGGTCTATATGGCAGCTATATTCAAACCTTGACCGATCTGGGCCTGATGGAAGAAGGATCTCGAAGGCCCTACCACAACTCACTGTCCCCACTTTCGGCAAAATCGAATAATAAATGCGCCTTCTATGGGCCCAAGACCTTAAATCGAAAGATCGGTCTATATGGCAGCTATATCCAAATTTGAACCGATGTGGGCCAAATTGCAAAAGAATGTCGAAGGGCTGTAACAGAACTCGCTGTCTCAAATTTCAGCAAAATCGAATAATAAATGTGGCTTTTATGAGTCTAAGACCTTAAATCGGCGGTTTGGTCTATATGGGGTTTATATCAAGATATAATCCGATATAGCCCATCTTCGAAATTAGCCTGATAATGGACAAAAAAAGAATCTGTGCAAAGTTTCAGCTCAATATCTCTATTTTTAAAGTCTGTATCGTGATTTCAACAGGCAGACGGACATGGCTAGATCGTCTTAGATTTTTGCGCTGATCAAGAATATCAATGCTTTATAGGGTCGGAAATGGATATTTCCATGTGTTGCAAACGGAATGACAAAACGATTATACCCCCATCTTTCGGTGGTGGGTATAATAATTGCTACAATCATTTTTGGTGGTGGATATACCATAGGATAGGGGGTGTATTCATTTAGTCATTCCCTTTGCAAAAAATCGAAGTATCCATTTCCGACCTTACAAAGTATGTATATTTCGGATCCTCGTAAAATTCTACGACGATTTAACGATGTCCGTGTGTCTGTCCGTCTATACAACCGTCTGTTGTAATTACTTTACAGCCTTCAAAAATTGCGATGCGATATTGAGCTGAAATTTATCTCAAATACGTCTTTTTGCTGCACTGCAAGTAAAGTTCTTGAACGGTCCAAATTGTACCATATTTAGATATAGCTGCTAAATAGACCGATCTGCCGATAAAGGTTAGGAAGCCCATAAAAGCTTTCGCTGAAGTTTGAAACAGTGAGTGAGGAGTGAGGAGGCTTAAAATACCTCCTGACATCCGATTGGACTATATTTCGATATAGCTGCCATATAGACCGATCTGTCGATAAAGGGTCTGAAGTCCATAAAAGCTGCATTTGCTATCCGATTTCGCTGAAATTTGAAACAGTGAGTTGTTTTAAACCCCCCTCCCCATTCGACTCAAATATGGTTCAGATTAGACCATAGTTGGATATAGCTACCATATAGACCGATCTATCGATAAAAGGTCTAAAGCCCATAAAAGCTTTATTTACTACCCGATTTCTCTGACATTTTAAATAATGAGTTATTTTAAGCCTCCTGACTTCCGATTCAAATATGGGTCAGATCGGACTATATTTAGATATAACTTTCATATAGACCGGTCTGCTTGTTAAGGGTCTGAAGCCCAAAAAAGCTTTACCCGATTTCGTTGAAATTTCAAATAGTGAGTTATTTAATGCTTCCCGACATCCGATCCAAATATAATCCAGATCAGACTTTATAGATATAGCTGCCACATAGACCGATGTTGCAATTTGGGGTCTTAATCCCATAATTAATCCTATAATTGATTTATTGCTTGATTTCGCTGAAACTGTTACTTGTATAAGAGTTCTCGGGACCAGAACTAAATATGATCGAGGCCAGCCTCTGTTTAAATTTACCTATGGATGTGGTAGAGGAGTTATAATAAAATAGGATGATAAAATTTATATATGGTGGTGGGTATCCCAAGTTCGACACGGCCGAACTTAGCATTTTTATACCCTCCACCATAAGATGGGGGTATACTAATTTCGTCATTCTGTTTGTAACTTCTCGAAATATTCGTCTGAGACCCCATAAAGTATATATATTCTTGATCGTCGCGACTTTTTATGTCGATCTAGCCATGTCCGTCCGTCTGTCCGTCCGTCCATCCGTCCGTCCGTCCATCCGTCCGTCCGTCCATCCGTCCGTCCGTCCGTCCATCCGTCCGTCCGTCCATCCGTCCGTCCGTCCATCCGTCCGTCCGTCCATCCGTCCGTCCGTCCATCCGTCCGTCCGTCCATCCGTCCGTCCGTCTGTCTGTCGAAAGCACGCTAACTTCCGAAGGAGTAAAGCTAGCCGCTTGAAATTTTGCACAAATACTTCTTATTAGTGTAGGTCGGTTGGTATTGTAAATGGGCCATATCGGTCCATGTTTTGATATAGCTGCCATATAAACCGATCTTGGGTCTTGACTTCTGGAGCCTCTAGAGTGCGCAATTCCTATCCGATTGGAATGAAATTTTGCACGTCGTGTTTTATTATGATATCCAACATTTGTGCCAAGTATGGTTCAAATCGGTTTATAACCTGATATAACTGCCATATAAACCGATCTTGGGTCTTGACTTCTTGAGCCTTTAGAGTGCGCAATTCTTATCCGATTGAAATGAAATTTTGCATGACGTGTTTTGTTATTATATCCAACAACTGTGCTAAGTATGGTTCATAATGGTCGATGTCCTGATATAGCTGCCATATAAACCGATCTTGGGTCTTGACTTCTTGAGCCTCTAGAGGGCGCGATTCTTATCCGATTGGAATGGAATTTCGCACGACGTGTTTTGTTATGATACCCAACAACTGTGCCAAGTATGGTTCAAATGGGTCTATAACCTGATATAGCTGCCATATAAACCGATCTTGGGTCTTGCATCTTGAGCCTCTAGAGGGTACAATTCTTATCCGATTTGAATGAGTTTTTGCACGAAGTATTTCGTCATGATATCCAACAACTGTGCCAAGTATGGTTGAAATCGGTCCATAACCTGATATAGCTGTCATATAAACAGATCTGGGGATTTGACTTCTTGAGCTTCTAGAGGTCGCAATTCCTATCCGATTTGGCTGAAATTTTGCATGACGTATTTTATTTTTACTTTCAACAACTGTGTCAAATAAGGTTCAAATCGGTTCATAACCTGATATAGCTGCCATATAAACCGGTCTTGGATCTTGACTTCTTGACCCCTAGAGGTCGCAATTATTATCCGATATGCCTGAAATTTTGTACGACGGATCCTCTCATGATCATTAACAAACGTGTTTATTATGTTCTGAATCGGTCAATAGCCCGATACAGATCCCATATAAATCGTTCTCTCTATTTTACTTCGTGAGCCCCAATGGGCGCAATTCTTATACGAATTGGCTGAAATTTTACACAGGTCTCCAACATATAATTTAATTGTGGTCCGAACCGGACCATATATTGATATCGTTTTAATAGCAGAGCAACTCTTTTCTTATATCCTTTTTAGCCTAAGAAGAGATGCCGGGAAAACAACTCGACAAATGCGATCCATGGTGGAGGGTATATAAGATTCGGCCCGGCCGAACTTAGCACGCTTTATATATATATATATATATATATATATATATATATATATATATATATATATATATATATATATATATATATATATATATATATATATATATATATATATATATATATATATATATATATATATATATATATATATATATATATATATATATCACCGAGATCCGGAGTTTCTGAATATTAGGGTAAGGGGAAGGGGTCCGTCCCCTTTGGTACCCTTCTTATTTTATCTGAGCCCTATACTGTCACGTCAGGAAATAAGTCCTGTTTGAGGGTGCTGGTACGGCCTTTCAGATATTTGGCGCCAATGAGGATATTATTTTGGTGCTTTTCTCCAAAATAACTTTCATTGGTGCAGTATATTGCTATGGTCGGTATATATGTTCGGTATGGCGGTGTTTTTGGGAGTGAGGCGGATCCCCATATATCAGATTCGTGCTCTGGTCTCAAATACCTTTCATTTGAGTCCCATATTGTCAATATTGGTTTATATTCCATTTGGCTGGTGGCTTTGGAGGTGGGGCAACCCCCTTGGTATTCCACCCATCTTCGAGATCTGGCGTTTTTGAAAATAAAGTTTGGATGTTAGATCTACTTCATTCTCTTGGATTTGGTGGTGGATGGGATTAGCCAAACTCTTTGCCCCAAACGTGGATATGAGATTCATACTCTACCTCCGAAAATCACATTGGAGCTACATATTGCTTTAGTCGGTATAAGAGGTGCGGCAGATACAGATCTGAGCCCCTTTTTGCCATAATCCACAAATATTCCCGGTTTGAGGGGTGCGCAAGGTGGGGCGGCCACGCACGTACGTAGAAGTTTTACATGGCATAGTATCTCACAAATGTTGCCAGCATTAGCCCGTACCCATATATATCTTTCATCCGATGTGGATTTTTAAGGCTGTAGAAGCCATAATTTTCGTCCCATCTTCACAAAATTTGGCATGGGGTGGTTTATTCGACGTCTCCATATGTGTGCCAAATTTCATAAAAATTGGTCCATATTTAGATATAGCTCCCATATATATGTAACGCCCGATTTGCACTTAAATGACCGTAGTAGCTACAATTTTCAACCGATTTGCACAAAATTTGGCACGGACTGTTCTGTTACTAATCTCAATATATCCGAAAATTTTCATAAAAATCGTTTCTGATTTAGATATAGCTCCCATATATATCTTTAATCCGATTTGAACTATTAAAGCTGTAGAAGCCACAATTTTCCGATCTTTACCAAATTCTTTACCAAATCGGTCCAGATTTAGATATAGCTCCCGTATATATCTTTCATCCGATTTGGCTTTTTAAGGCTTTAGAAGCCACAATTTTGGTCCGATCTTTACAAAATTTTGGGTGAGGTGATTTATTTGACGTCTCCATATGTGCGCAAAATTTCATAAAAATCGGTTTAGATTTAGATATAGCTACCATATATTGGGTTGCCCAAAAAGTAATTGAGGATTTTTTAAAAGAAAGTAAATGCATTTTTAATAAAACTTAGAATGAACTTTAATCAAATATACTTTTATTACACTTTTTTTCTAAAGCAAGGTAAAAGTAACAGCTGATAACTGACAGAAGAAAGAATGCAATTACAGAGTCACAAGCTGTGAAAAAATTTGTCAACGCCGATTATATGAAAAATCCGCAATTACTTTTTGGGCAACCCAATATATCGTTCATCCGATATGGCCTTTTAAGGCTGGTGAATCTACAATTTTCGCCCGATTTTACATGAGACATTTAAATTGACGTTCCATACGTGCGCAAAATTTCATAAAAATCAGTCCTAATTTAGATACAGACTTTTATGCCAGTCCTAATTTAGATATAGACGATATGGACTTTTATGGCAGAAAAAACCACAATTGGTCACATCTTAATGACACATACTGGGACGGCAATCTCTATTTGACGCCCCAGTATGTGTCATTAAATTTGGCACAGGTTTCGATATAACTCCCATATAATCTTTTATCCGATATGGCCTTTTAAAGACGTGGAAATCCAAATCTATTGTCCTATGGTAGGAAAATCTTACAAGGTTCTAAATTGCCATTTCAATTGGTATCCAAATTAAAGTCTGACTAGATTTCGAGATAAGTTCGACATATAAAAACAACTACATGCACTAGGTGGTGTAGGGTGTTATATAGTCGGCACCGCCCGACTTTTGCCTTTCCTTTCCGGTTTTATTTATATAATATGTTTGTTAACCTACTTTTGCATTGTCCTTTTTTCTGCCAATGAAATAATAAGTTTCTTATGGCAAAACTTTGATTTCCTGTTTCGATATTATTTGTTCACATTAGTATTCATACCCATTCTTAATTTTCAATCTTTTAATCAATAATCTCAAAACAAATTAATCCCCCAGAAAGGATGAGCTAGCTGGTGTCTGTTGTGCTCACACTCACGCCTTTATGTCTAAAAATACCTATGATGTGACACCATGTCAAATTATCCTCTCCTTTATACTGACCTACCTAATCGAAATAGTGTTTGTTAACCTTTACCCATCCTGGAAATGCAAATGTGTCCATTTCACTATAAATCATCCAATAATCCACTAGTTGACCACGCTGGTAATTCCCTGCCTGAACGCAATGCCTCAACCTTAACAAAACTATTTAGAGTTTTGTGGTCATTCCACTCTCCTGCTGTTGCTGCTGCTACTGCCACTCCGTAACACACTCTCTGCTACTTCTGTCACTAGGTTACAAACAAAACCACAAACCTAAAATATCCCCTAGGGGCTCAGAGACACTCACTATCGTCTAAAGACATTCATTTCGGTGTGGTGTCATGCATAAAAATACCAACAGAGCCACGACGAGGCGGCTTTTGGTTGTTGGTGCTGTTATTTTTGCTATTTCGTTGGTTTTGTTGTTTTGGGAATATGTCTCGCGTAATTGAGAAAAGGAATAAAGAAAAGAGGCCAGAATAAGGTCATCAAAACTCGAATGGTAAAAGCAGTAGCAGCAGCCACAAAACGGAAGAGTCAAGTCTGTTAGTGTGTCCCATGCAATGTTTGCTGCTTCAAGTTTTGTTTGAAACCAAGAATTGCGAACCACAAGCATAGATTCCCTTTTACCAAAATTTAGTGCTGCATTTATGAGTGTATTTAAAGAGAGGTTGCTTTTACATGGGAATAAACAAGAGAAAAAGAGAGCTTTGCTTTTGTAAGCTATCAGAGAGGTGCACAGTTGTACTCGTGTTGATAACCCAGCAAATATTGAGGAAAAGACTCAGAATAAAATCATACCAGATAGAACAAGTAAAAAGGCGTTAAGTTCGGCTGGGCCGAACTTTGGATACCCACCACCTCGGGTATATATGTAAACCATCTTTCATCAAAATTCGGTGAAAATTTCATACCTTATACTCATATACCTCATACCGATCTGAACTATATACGACACGGATGTCGAAAAGCCGAACATAAGTCACTGTGCCAAATTTCAGTGAAATCGGATTATAAATGCGAATTTTATGGGGCCAAGACTTTAAATCGAGATATCGGTCTACATGGCAGCTATATCCAAATCTGGACCGATTTGGGCCAAGTTGCATAAACATGTCGAAAAGCCTAACACAATGCACTGTCCCAAATTTCGGCGAAATCGGACAATAAATGTCTCTTTTATGGAACCTAAACCTTTAATCGAGAGATCGGTCTATATGGCAGCTATATGCAAATCTGGACCGATCTGGGCAAAATTGAAGAAGGACGTCGAAGAGCCTAACCAAACTCACTGTGTCAAATTTCAGCGACATCGGACAATAAATGCGTCTTTTATGGCCCCAAAACCTAAAACCTAGATATCGGTCTATTTGGCAGCTATATCCAAATCTGGACCGATCTGTGCGATATTGCTGAAGTATGTCAAGGGGCTTAACCTAACTCACTGTTCCAAATTTCGGCAAAATCGGACAATAAATGAGCATTTTATGGGCCCAAAACAATAAATCAAGAAATCGGTCTATATGGCAGCTATATCCAAATCTGAACCGATCTGGACCAAATTGAAGAAATATGTCAAAGGGCCTAACACAACTCACTGTCCCAAATTTCAGCAAAATCGGATAATGAATGTGGCTTTTATGGGCCTTACACCATAAATCGGAGGATCGATCTATATGGCAGCTATATCCAAATCTGGACCGATCTGAGCCAAATTAACGAAGGATGTCGATGGCCCTTACATAATTCACTGTCCCGAATTTCATCAGAATCGGATAATAAATGTGGCTTTTGTGGGCCTAAGACCCTTAACCGGAGGATCGGTCTATATGGCAGATATATCCAAATCTGAACCGATCTGGACCAAATTGAAGAAATATGTCAAAGGGCCTAACACATCTCACTGTCCTAAATTTCAGCAAAATCGGATAATGAATGTGGCTATTATGGGCCTTACACCATAAATCGGAGGATCGATCTATATGGCAGCTATATCCAAATCTGGACCGATCTGAGCCAAATTAACGAAGGATGTCGATGGCCCTTACATAATTCACTGTCCCGAATTTCAACAAAATCGGATAATAAATGTGGCTTTTATGGGCCTAAGACCCTAAATCGGAGGATCGGTCTATATGGCAGCTATATCCAAATCTGTACCGATCTGGCCCAAATTAACGAAGGAAGTTGAAGGGCCTAAGAGAACTCACTGTCCCAAATTTCAGCAAAATCCGATAATAAATGTGGCTTTTATGGGCCTTAGACCCTAAATCGGAGAATCGGTCTATATTTCAGCTATATTCAAATCTGGTCCGATCTGAGCCAAATTGACGAAGAATGTCGAAGGGCCTAACACAACTCACTGTCCCGAATTTCAGCAAAATCGGATAATAAATGTGGCTTTTATGGGCCTAAGACCCTAAATCGGCGGATCGGTCTATATGGGGGCTATATCAAGATATAGTCCGGTATAGCCCATCTTCGAACTTAACCTGTTTATGGACAAAAAAAGAATCTGTGCAAAATTTCAGCTCAATATCTCTATTTTTATAGACTGTAGCGTGATTTCAACAGACAGACAGACAGACGGACGGACATGTCTAGATTGTCTTAGATTTTTACGCTGATCAAGAATATATATACTTTATAGGGTCGGAAATGGATATTTCGATGTGTTGCAAACGGAATGACAAAATGAATATACCCCCATCCTTCGGTGGTGGGTATAAAAAAATTTATATGTACATAGAATGTTACAAATCAGTGGTTTTTTTTTGTAAAAGTGTAGAGGACGGGTTTTCATTTCGCTCCTCGAAGAAAAACATCTGTATCTCGGAATAGGTACCAATAGCTTTTCAGGAGTGGGCTCAAAATGGACTCAAAGACCCAACAGCTGCGGTGGTGGCATCAGAGCGTAGCATGTTGTCCGCCCCTTCGTCAGACTAACTAAACAGGAATAGACGGATAAACCAGAGGGATGCACAGTTCGTACCCAGTCTTTAAGTAAAGGTGATGTTTCCGATTCAGATTCAGACATCGACAGTGTCGCAGCCGAATCGAGGGGCACGACGAAGGAGACAGAGGAATATGCGCGGCATCGCAATCGGGAGAAATTGCAGGATGCTGGAAGGGATAGAACTGACATTTCAGGCACATTTACGGAAAGATAATCTGATCTTCCTAAGAGCATAGCACTGCTAAAATGTTGCAAAATAAAAAGAGCTTCTCGCTTTCAAGTACTCTGGGAAGACCCAGCCAGCCTTACCGCAATGGAGACCCCATACAGTGTCCCGTGGAGGGAGGAAAAGTCGGAACAGGAACGAAAAAATCGCGCACAGCCCCTGAGTCTTCATGGAGGACACAGCCATCACGGAAGAGAAAGATGGTCGCTGAAAAGGGTAAGAAGCCCCCCTCTTACTCCATTGGTAAGGAAGCACAACAGAGATGAGCTGACTTATGCAGTCATTAATATCGCCAGTGCATCCGGTAGGATTCCACCAGATCTTCGGCTCCAAGTGGAGGATCTGCTTAACGATCTGATTTTTGAACTTGTGTGGGACTCTGTAGAGAGTCCACCCATACAAATGATGAGCTGCGAGGAAAGAGGTGACATCATTACGCTGTGCTTTGCGTCAGCGTAAAGATGCCAGCTTACAAAGGAGACGATCTTCATCATGGGATGTTGGGATTCTTGGGCAAGCAAAACCAACGTTTGGTCGCAGATAAATGGGAGGAAGGAGGAAGGAACTCTCCTTGTGGTGGGCATTGATCAAGTCTCCTTGACAAGTTTGGCTTAAACTAAATGCACGGCGCACTACGCGACCAAGTCAAGTTGTCTTTGTCAAGATTGCGAAAACTAGGATAGGCAAAGATCCTGATATTGAGATATTAGGCAGTGCAGTGGCAGGTGACTCAATCCCGCCTTACAAACAGGGGGCAAACGACGAGACCATCCCCTGAGACTGTCCCAATAATGGGAAGACTAGGATTGGCAAAGATCCTAATATTGAAACATTAGACAGCGAACGATGAGACCTTCGCTCACTCCCAAGAAGCCCATTTAGGGCTTAGGAGTGATCATGGGCAGGATGTTGGGCACTATATATGGCGCTATATATAATGGCGCCTGAATCCGAGGATAGCCCACTGGCTCTGCGGGAGCGTGATTAAACCATTACTTACTTACCCTCCAGCAGGATCACATCCACAAGGGCACTGGAGACTATTCTAGATATCTGACCCATAGACATACAGTTTAAGTTTGAGGCAACCATTGCGCCGATGAGACTTACGGCTATGGGAGCAGAAGCGGGTCATACCATCGCGGTATAATCGAGGCAACGATAGGAAACCTGGAAGGAATGGTGAGACGACACTTGAGGTCGAGTGCGAGGCACTGCTGTCATTGGCACAGTCATCTTGCTACACATATGGATCAAAGCTAAAGGACTGAGTGGGCTTGGGGTTCTACATTGAGAACCCAGTGACTGTGATTTATTTGTTAGACTGCCTGACCATAATACGATCCTGCTGGCGGAGATCCCGGCGATCACGGATTGCGTAAGGTGATGTGGTGTTAACGTAAGTGTGAACATCTTTACGGACAGTAAACTGGCCATCAGGGCAGTAACAATCAGGACGGTAAGGTCATGAACAGTCTAGGAGTGTAAGAAGGTTAACCTCCTTCTCTGAGAATGGCACGATCAGCATCGTTTGGTTGCCGGATTAATAGCGGATTAAGGGGGAATGAGAAAGCAAACGATTAGGTAGTGATGGCCAGAGGATAAGCGTCAATGAACTTGGTTAACCCGATGCCTGATGGGTCGACGCAGTCCGAGTTAAGGGCGTGGGCTACTAATGCTCATTTAACACTGGGGAACAGCAAAATGCTCGGTGGGACGACGAAAATCCTATGGGGAAATCCGGATCATAAGAAGACGAGATTATTACTGAAAGGAAGTAAGAAGGAGCTCAGTATAACTTTCGGTATCATAACGGAACACGTATGACTACGAACTCACTTATGTAAAACTGTTGTGGCAAGTGACAGCATGTGTAGGGCATGTGGGAATGTTGATGAGACTTTGGAGCATTTCCTATGTCATTGCCCAGCTTTCGCGGCTAACAGGCGCTGGCACTTAGGTGGGGATGCAATACCAGACATGAACCATCTTCGGGACGTTGTAAGGAAAACAATTAAGGATTTTGTAAGAATCACGGAATTACCGACCTGGATTTTCTTTTTCGAGGTTACTTTTTATACCTTTCACCATAGGATGGGGCTATACTAATCTAGTCATTCCGTTTGTTACACCTCAAGATATTGAGATAAGACCCCATAAAGTTTACATACTTTTGATAGTCTCGAAATTCTGAGTCGAACTAGCCATGTCGTCCGTCTATCGAAATCACGATAGCGGTGGAACGTGTAAAGCTAGTCGCTTGAAATTTGCACAGATACTAACTATTGATGTAGGTCGTTGGGGATTGTAAATGGGCCATATCAGTTCAGATTTGGATAAAGCTCCCATATAAACCGATTTCCCGATTTGACTTCTTGAGCACCTAGAGGCCACAATTTTCATCCGATTTGGCTGAAATTTTGTATGCGGTGTTCTGTTATAAATTCCAAAAGCTTTGGAAAGTACGGTCCAAATCGGGCTATAATTTGATATAGCTCCCATGCAATTTTTTCCGATTTGGTTGAAATTTTGTATGAAATGTTTTGGTTTGACGATCAATAACTGTGCTAAGTATGGCTCAAATCGGTTCTTTACCTTATAGATTAAATCGGTTCATAACCTGATATAGCGCCCATAGAAATTTATCTCCCGATTATGCTTTTTGAGCCTTTGGGCTTTTGTGCTCCGACTTCTCCCATGACTTTTAACTTGTGTTCCTAATTTGTTCGAATCGATGTATTGTATTACCTGATATAGCTTCCATATGAACCCATCTCCTGATTTTATGTTTTGAGCCCATATAGGACGCATTTCTTATGATTATCCTCTGTTTGCCTAGAAAGCGATGCCCGGCAAGGAACTTGTGTTACCTATAAAGCGATACCGGCCAAAGAACTTGACAAATGCAATCCATTGTGGATGGTATATAAAATTCGGCCCGGCCGAACTTAGCACGCTTTTACTTTTTCCGATAAATTTTTGCAAGAATTTGTGACTTGATATATAAAATGTTATTGGGGTTTCAACTAGTTTTTATACCCTACACAATAGGATGGGGTATACTAATTTCGTCATTCTGTTTGTCAAAATTCAAATTTGCCCATGAACATTCCACTAAGGAACAGGGGCAAACTTCTCAGTGCAGTCCGATTCAAGTTTAAGCTCAATGATAAGGGGCCTTTTTTTATAGCCGAGTCCGAACGTCGTGCCGCAGTACGACACCTCTTTAGAGAGGAGTTTTACATGACACAAATGTTGCCAGCATTAGGAGGGGAAAACCACCGCAGAAAATATTTTGTCTCGCCAGGATTCGAACCCAGGCGTTCAGTGTCATAGGCGGAAATGCTAACCTTTGCGCTACGGTGCCCTCCTCTTTCTGTTTGTAACTACTCGAATTATTCCTCTGAGACCCCATAAAGTACAATATATATATTCGTGATCGTCATGTAATTTTTTATCGATCGAGACATGTCCGTCCGTCTGTCTGTCGAAAGCACGTTAACTTTCCAAGGAGTAAAGCTAGCCGAAATGAAAAATACTTCTTATTAGTGTGGGGATTGTAAATGGGCCATATCGGTCCATGTTTTGATATAGCTGTCATAGAAACCGATCGTGGGTCTTGACTTCTTGAGTCACTAGAGAACGCAATTCTTATCTGTTTTGGCTGAAATTTTGCATGAGGTGTTCTTTATGATTTCCAATAACTGTGTTAAGTGTCCATAACCTGATATATCTGTCATAGAAACCGATCTGGGGTCTTGACTTCTTCAGCCTCTAGAGTGCTCCATTTTTATCCGATTTCGCTGAAATTTTGAATGAGGTGTTTTGTTAAGACCTCCAACAACTGTGCAGTGTATGGTTCAAATTGGTCAATAACCTGCCATATAAACCGAACTGGGATCTTGACTTCTTGAGCCTCCAGAGGTCGCAAATATTATCGAATTTGGCTGAAATTTTGTACAATTACTTCTCTCATGACCTTCAATATACGTGTCAATAATGGTCTGAATCGGTCTATAGCCTGATACAGCTCCCATGTAAACCGATCTCCCTATTTTACTTCTTGAGCGATCCATGGTGGAGGGTATATAAGATTCGGCCCGGCCGAACTTAGCGTGCTTTTACTTGTACTCTACTCCCTAATACCTCTTATTTTAGTCCCATATTGTAAACATATTTTTTGGGGACTCTTATTTTTGGGTAGTACTTTTCCGGTAAGGGGGAGGTTCCGTCCCCCCTTCCGATATCAAAAAATTGTATAGACTATGTTTCCTTCCAGACTAACCTACACAATCTGTTAAAATTTCAATGTAATCGGTTCAGAAGTTTTTGAGCCTATACAGAACAAACAAACAAAAATTCATTTTTATACCCACCACCATACGATTGGGCTATACTAATCTAGTCACTCCGTTTGTAACACCTCGAAATATTGATTTGGGACCCCATAAAGTATATATATTCTTGATCGACTTGACGTTCTAAGTTGATCTAGCCATGTCCGTCGGTCCGTCTGTCTGTCGAAATCACGATAGCGATCGAACGCGTAGAGCTAGCCGATTAAAATTCATATTGACGTTTGTAAATATATAGCTCCCATATAAACCAATCTCCCGATTTGCCTTCTTGTGCCCCTGGAAGCCGAAGTTTTTGTCCGATTTAGCTCAAATTGTGCACATAGTGTTCTGTAATGACTACCAACTAGTGCCTAGTACGGATCAAATCGGACAAGAACCTAATATAGCTCCCTTATAAACCGATCTCTCGATTTAACTTCTTGGGCCTCTGGAAGCCGCAATTTTTGTCCGAATTGGCTGAAACTTTGCACGTGTTGTTCTGTAATGACTTCCAATAACTGTGCCAATCACGGTTTAAATCGGTCTATAACCTGATATAGCTCTCATATAAATAGATCTTGGAAATTGACTTCTTAAGCCACCTGCTACGATGTCATAGACGTGTTTCGAAGCATCGCGATCGTACTTTTGGAGCATTTCTTTCGAACAATCGACTCGAGCCTTTTTTGAGCGGTTGAGAAATTGTATGGGATCCAATGCGATCAAAATTTGTTGATGGTCAAATGTTCATGCAATATTGCATGTATGGTGGCCCCATTAATGCCTAAGGTTGTCTCAATCTCACAATGGGTCACATGACGATCTTGTAATATCTGTTGGCGCACAGCATCATTGGTTTTTGGAACAACAATTGATTTTGGACGACCTTCACAAAATTCCTCTTGAAGTGAACTACGACCTCGGTTGGATTCACCAAACCATCGATAAACACGGGTTTTTGATGGAGCTTCATCGCCAAAAATTGTCTTCGAAAGCTGTGAAAAATAATCTCACAAAAATGTTCACGATTTAATTCCATTTTTCTGGGAGAGATGATATTCATTCATTAAGTTCAAATTAATATTTTATATCAAAACGTTCTAAGTACGTATAACCTCATAAATGTCAAGCTTTACGATAGAGCTATCAGTTGGCAGATTGCAACACAAGGGTTGTCCAATTCCGAAATATAATCTAATTGATTTGAAAGTTGTTCTTTCTTTTAAGCAACTTCTTTACTGTTTTGATATATTTTACATAAATAATAAACATTTTATTTCATTGGATTAAATTGCGTATAAAACATGAGATGTATTGGTTAAAAAATATATATTTCTTATTTAATGATCCCAGGCTTCGATCTTCCGTGCTCAGCGCCGTTTTCCAAGTTAATATAAACTCTACATGGATAATAAACTATTTAAATAAGATAATGTTAGTGATAATACTTATAAATACCACTTTTGCATTCTAAAATGTTCTTAAATTTGTTGCGTTTTGAAATCATCTCTTCTATTCCTTCACATCATATTTTTTTCGCTATTCGCTATTTCAGCGTAATGTTTTTACAATAATTTTTGTTTACTTTGAAATTATAATTAAGTAAATTATATATTTTATGGAGAGACTAGGATACCCCTATGCTACACTCTATATCAAGGTGTAGCTGTGTCCAAAATTTAAGAGACTTAAGTCATGAAGAAAGTTCCATTTTGTACGTTTTAGTACCTTAGTGTACGAATTTCAGAAAAAAATCTTCTAGCCGCCTGGTATATACACTTAAGATGTACATATAGCCCATTTCAGAGCTCTAGCTCAATCGGTAAAGAAAATGCCATTTTGCTCGTTTTAGTACCTAAATGGACGAAATCCACAAAACACTTCTAGTGGCCCAATACATAATGTCGAGGTGTATCTCTATAACAAATTTCGGATCTCTATCTCAATTCGTAAAGAAAGTAAATTAAACAAGTAAAAGCGTGCTAAGTTCGGCCGGGCCGAATCTTATATACCCTCCACCATAGATCGTATTTGTTGAGTTCTTTATGTATCGGGCTATAGACCGATTCAGACCATAATAACCACGTATGTTGATGGTCATGAGAGAATCCGTCGTACAAAATTTCAGGCAAATCGGATAATAATTGCGACCTCTACAGGCTCAAGAAGTCAAGATCCCAGATTGGTTTATATGACAGCTATATCAAGTTATGGAACGATTTGAACCATACTTGGCACAGTTATTGGATATTATAACAAAACACGTCGTGCCAAAATTCATTCAAATCGGATAAGAATTGCGCACTCTAGAGGCTCAAGAAGTCAAGACCCAAGATCGGTTTAAATGACAGCTATATCAGGTTATGGACCGCTTCGGAAGTTAGCGTGCTTTCGACAGACAGATGGACGAACGGACGGACATGGCTAGATCGACATAAAATGTCACAACGATCAAGAATATATATACTTTATGGGGTCTCAGACGAATATTTCGAGTAGTTACAAAAAGAATGACAAAATTAGTAACCCCCCATCCTATGGTGGAGGGTTTATACCCTCCCAAAACTCCCAGTCGCAGAATGTATACTGCCAAGCTGTAACTGTATCCCAAATTTAAGTCCTCTAACTCAATCCGTAAGGAAAGACCCTTTTAAAAAATTTTGTACCTAAATGGGCAAATTTCAAAAAACTCGGTGGTGGGTATATTTTTATCAGATCAGTTCAGATTTGGATATAGCTGCCATATAGACCGATCTCTCGATTGAAGGTCTTGGGCCAATAAAAGGCGCATTTATTATCCAACTTCTCCGAAATTTGGGACAGTGAGTTGTGTTCGGCCCTTCAACATTCTTCTTTAATTTGACATAGATCAGTCCAGATTTTAATAAAGCTGCCATATAGAACGATCTCTCGATATAAGGATTTGGGCCCATAAAAGGCGTATTTATAGTCCGCTTTCGCCGAAATTTTGGACATTCCTCTTTGATTTTGAATTTGGCCCAGATCGGTTCTGATTTGGATATAGCTGTCATATATACCGATCTCTCGATTTAAAGTCTTGGCCCCATAAAAGGCGCATTTATTGTTTGGTTTTGCCGAAATTTAGGATAGTGAGTTGTGTTAGGGCCTTCGACATCCCTCTTTAATTTGGCCCAGATCGGTTCTGATTTGGTTATAGCTGCCATATGGACCGGTCTCTCGATTTGAAGTTTTGTCCGCATAAAAGGCAACATTTATAATCCGATTTCGCTGAAATTTGACACTTTTGTTAGGGTTTTCGACATCCGTGTCGTTTATGGGTCAGGTCGGTCTATGTTCGGGTATGGCTACCACAAAGACCAATATTTTGTTCTACAAAATTGAACAATGAGTTGTACTTATTAGACCTCTCAATATCCGTGTCGAATTTGTTCCAAATCGGAACATATTTCGTTTTGGACATATTTAGTTCCTTAATGTACAATTGTGAAAACATTTTCTAATCACCCAGTATATGCCCTCCAAGTGTAACAGCATCCCAATATTGAGAGCCTTAGCTCAATACGTAAAGAAAGAACCATTTTGTACGTTTCAGTACCAAAATGTAATAATCTAAAAAAAAAATGCTTTCAAGATTTCAATTATACCACAATAAGTACGTTTACTTCCACTTCTGGTACGGTTTGTATTCCCGTTCGCTGTAGGCGAAGAAAAACTTTTTCGCAATATTTTGCACTTTTTAGTACGAAAATGTACGTGTATGTCAGCCATCATATTTTCCCTAGTTGTACCTCCATACCGAATTTCAGACCTCTAGCTTCATCTGCAAATAAGATACCAATTTCGGTACTAATTGTATGAATTGTAAATAAATCAGTTAGTCAAACATTTTTGCTAGCTGTACCTACATGCCAAATTTCAGCCTCTTGCTGCATCTGTAAAGAAAGAACCTAAGTACCAAAGTATACGAATTGTAAATAAATCATTTTGCCACTCATTATGTATTTCCAAGTTGTATGTACATACTTAATTTCAGACCTTTAGCTCCATTTGTAAAGAAAGAACCAAATGGTACCAATTGCGGTACTAAACGTACGCTTTCTCTCGTAACCAGTACTATTTCTCATATTTTCTTTTCAGTTTCATTATTTTCCAGCTGATGTCTTCTAAATCAAATTTCAAAATTCTAGCTCCATACATCTGCCCTGTTCAGAGTTCACCTGTTAAACTGTGTTTAACAGCTGAATTTAAGTTTCATAGGTTTAAGAAATTTTCTTGAGTTATTCAATGAATTGCTTTATCTTTCTTTATCCCATTTAAATTTTTGTACACTCCACCATAGGAAAGGGGTATACTAATTTCGTCATTCTGTTTGTAACACCTCGAAATATTGCGTTGGAGACCCCATAAAGTATATATATTCTTGATCGTCGTGACATTTTATGTCGATCTAGCCATGTCCGTCCGTCTATCCGTATGTCTGGTATAAATTGAAATTTTGTACAAATACTTCTTATTGGTGTAGGTCAGTTGGGATTGTAAATGGACCATATAGGTCCATGTTTTGATATAGCTGCCTAGACTTCTTGAGCTTCTAGAGGGCGAAATTCTTATAGGATAGGGCTAAAATTTTGGACATGGTGTTTGACTTTCATAAACTGTGCCAAGTATGGTTTAAATGGGTTCATAACCTGATATAGCTACCATATCAACTGATCTCCCAATTTGACTTTTTTTACTCGATTTATGTGTTATGAAAATGTTTTCTGGGTTATTCGTATTCTTCGTATCTTCATTTGTCATCACATAAAATTATTGTCTTACTAAGGTGCTCTCATTTGTTCTCTTGTTTGCCAATGCATATGTTCTCCCACTTAATATAAGAGCTCCACAAACAGTAGCAAAAATCACCTATGTGGATGCGCTCTCTTCATATAATCAGCCACTTCTAAATGAAAAAATTGACAACACACAACGGCAATGAAAACAAAAAAAAAGCGGAAAAACAATAACAACTGTTGGTAACTAAATTAAAGAGAGGGGTGCTTGCTAGCTAGCAAACCCCCCCCCCCCCCACTCGCCCCAAACTTGCTTGGTCTACAAATTACACAAACAACAACATCATTAACTAACAAAAAGACTTTGTCAGTTATAAAATAAAACATTGGCTCAGAGTTGCTGCTTGATGTAGTTGTTGTTGTTATTGGTTGTTGTGTTGGTGGGTTGCTTGGTTGCTGGTTGATATGATGAACACACATTAACAATAAAAGCAACAATAATAATAACAACATGACGAAACACGAACACCACTAAACAAATGACGGTTGACTTGGTAACTTAACGTAGTCGTTTTCGGCCCATTCAGTCTACAACGAACGTTCGCTCTGATAACTTGGTTAACGACGCTGGCAACAAAACAAACTGAAGATTTTTTTTCATTTCATTCTAAAAACAAAGAAGCAACTACAAACCGCGCGCGTTGTTTTTATTTTTGTGTTTTATTTTATTTTTATTTAATGGTGGATTAAAAGTTTTCTGATTTAAGAATCATTTCAAGATTCTGATGTGTCTTTAGAAAAGAGAAAATGCAAACAACAGTGGCAACAATAACATCAGCCAAGAGTGTGTGAAAAAAGCATAGAAACCACCAACAACAATAGAATAAAGTGGAAAAACAGAAGTGGCGGCGGCGTTATTCAAGTACCATTGGCAGAGCCCTTTTGAATAAAATAAGAAAACAAAAACGGAAATACTAGTGCAATAGCAACAACTGCAATAACAACAACAACGACCAGCCGTTTAGCAGCCGTAAGACAATTGCAACTCACAACTGACGGAAGTTTCAAAGCAAACGCTCAAGCTGGTTTTGCCCAATTTCGTGTTTGGTTTTGGGCTCCTTTGTGATGCGATGTTTCAAAAGAAAAATTGTACTCAATTAAGAGGAAGTGAAATTTTAAAGCTGAACTCTGTGAGAAGAGACATTCAAAGTTAAATATAATCAAAAGAAAAATAATTGCTGACAAAATTGACAACCGGATTTATATGTTAAACCGACAACAACAACTATAGCGAATAATTTACACAGCTAATCATACGCTAATAACTTACACCGCTCGCGAAAAGAACCTTAGCCAAGATTTGTTGCTTGTGTGTTTTTTGCTTTAATTGAGAAAGTCGCGACATTAGGTTGGCAAATATACTCACCAAAACCCCAATTCAACCATACTCACCATTACATTACGGGTGAAGGTAAACAAACGTGTATTAACAACAACAACTGTGGAAAACAAGCAAACCTTTGCCAGATTTAAGCTAAGAAACGTAGAATTTTGGTGGTTATAAGAAATAAATTGAAAAGAGAGCAAAAAAAACAAAGAAACAAAATAAATCAACTTTTTAGGTGAAATAATTATAAAAATCCATATTCAGGGGGAAAAAAACTAAAAAAGTTGAATAAATTTAAGTAAAATAAAAACAAAAAATTGTGCAAGGAAAACCGCAATAAATTGTGAAAAGTGAAAATTTTGCTAAAAATTTAACCACTAAAAATAGTAAAGGCAAAAGCAACTGAAAAAAGAATAAAAGAAAAGTAGTTAATTAATACGTACAGCATAATATCAATACAGTTGTTGGTGTTCTCCTACCAAAAAAAAAAAAAAAAAATTAAATAAATAATAAATAATCTCATATATTGTTAATATAGTATACACAACTCCCCAGGGGCTGCTGCTCGCTTCAAGCCACCTCAGCTAAATCGTTACACTTGAATCAACAAACCGTGAAGTAAGCAAAACACAAACGAAAAATTGGTTATTATCAATTTTTTTTTATATTTTTACCATTTCCATTCTCTATTATTATTTATATGTTATTTATTTATGTACATACGTATTTAAAATCCATATCATACATCGCACCACCAACCATAGCCATAACCATCAGCAACATTGTCATCGTCATCATCATCTTCCAGGTATTTTGGCGTTAGCATACTAATTTTCTATTTGTTTTAGCAAATCTGTTTTGTACAATCATTGAAATCATGAAAAATCTCATATTCTATAAAGGAACATTTAAATCCGGTTTTTATACCCACCAACGAAGGATGGGGGTATATTCATTTTGTCATTCCGTTTGCAACACATCGAAATATCCATTTCCGATCCTATAAAGTATATATATATATATATATGATCAGCGTAGAAATCTAAGACGATCTAGACATGTCCATCCGTCTGTCTGTTGAAATCACGCTACAGTCTTTAAAAATAGAGATATTGAGCTGAAACTTTGCACAGATTATTTTTTTTTTTATCCATAAGCAGGTTAAATTCGAAGATGGGCTATGTCGGACTATATCTTGATATAGCCCCCATATAGATTGATCCGCCGATTTGGGGTCTTTGGCCAATAAAAGCCACATTTATTATCCGATTTTGCTGAAATTTCGGTCTGTGAGTTGCGTTAGGCGCTTCGACATCCTTCGCTAATTTGACTCGGATCGGTCCAGATTTGCATATAGCTGCCATATAGACCGATCCGCCGATTAAGGGTCTTAGGCCCATAAAAGCCACATTTATTATCCAATTTTGCTGAAATTTGGGTCTGTGAGTTGCGTTAGGCGCTTCGACATCCTTCGCTAATTTGACTCGGATCGGTCCAGATTTGCATATAGCTGCCATATAGACCGATCCGCCAATTAAGGGTCTTAGGCCCATAATAGCCACATTTATTATCCGATTTTGCTGAAATTTGGGACGGTGGGTTGTGTTAGACCCTTCGACATCTTTTGTTAATTTGGTCGTAATTGCGGATTTTTCATATAGTCGGCGTTGACACATTTTTTCACAGCTTGTGACTCTGTAATTGCATTCTTTATTCTGTCAGTTATCAGCTATTACTTTTAGCTTGCTTTAGAAAAAAAGTGTAAAAAAGTATATTTGATTAGAGTTCATTTTAAGTTTTATTAAAAATGCATTTACTTTCTTTTAAAAAATCCGCAATTACTTTTTGGGCAACCCAATATATCCCCACCACACGTTGCTCATCAAGCTGTCCTCAAATCAAATGATTGCTTTATAGCAGGTAATATGAGGTTCTTGATCATTTGACTCTACAGATGTCATGCATGTTGAAGGCCGTAATAGAACATCAAATCTAAAATTCCAACCAAAACAAATAATAACTGCGATCCTTAAGTGCTCAAATAATTAAATCGTTCAAAAATTCGTTCTCTAATGTCAATGAGTGTTATCCGATTAACCTTCACAAGTCCAAAAGCATTTATGCACGTCGTAGTCCAACACCCACCCGGGTGGATCGTATTTTTAACCTCATATTTTATGAGGATGAGAATGTCATGTATTCAACAAAATTTCATATTAGTGTGACGATTGAAAAAAAAGGTCAGCAAACAGTTTTAAATCCACTATCTTTGCATCGTTGCCGATTTTATAATATCATTCGCAATTCATCTTTGATGGGTCCCATACCAATCAACGAAAATTTAACTAAAGTTGATACATTCAAGTGTATCATGTGTTCAAGCATGATTAACATCATTTGTAGACATACACATAATAATAAAGCAGAGGCTGCGTATGCTCAATGGAACGTTGAAAATCCTGGAAAATTCGTGTATGGAAAACAATAGCAGTGTATCAGATTTTTTGCATTTCTTTGAATTTTAATTATAAGTGGACTAGCCGAACCCGGCCAGCTCCGCTGCGCCTTCTTTTACAATATAGGGAACAAAACTATCCTTTGAATATTTATTTTCGGCAATTAAAGAGATTTTAGTGAAATACCATGCTACGATATATATGTTACTTGACGAACCGTATGACAATATAATTGCCTTTATTTGAATTCCGTATGATCTTTTATCTCAAATACCTTTCATTTGAACCCCTTATTGTAAAAGTCAGCAAATATGTCCGGTTTGGGGGTGCTGGGTCCCAAAAACTATCAACATCGAGCTTTACTCCCTTTGAGTCCCAAATTTTCATAACAAGCAAATGCGTTCTATTTGAAGGTTGTTATGGTGGTGGGACGTCCCCTAGACAGTTGGTCCCGAGTGTTCATATCAGATTCGTGCTCTATTCCCAAATACCTTTTATTTGAGCCCCATATTTCCCTAGTCGGCAAACATGTCCGTTTTGGGGGATGGGGCAGCCACTCAGTATCTTATCTTGGCCCCTAAAATATATATCAGCTTCGTGTTTTACTCTTCTTACTGTTAATGCCTTTTATTTGAGCCCCGTATTGCCATGGCATAGGTGCTGTTCGGCCTACTGTTTTGCGGAAGGGGTGGACCCCCAAAAACTTGGTCCCGAAAGTGAGTATCAATTTCGTGCTCTACTGCCTTTTATTTGAGCCCCACATTGCCATGGCAGGTAAATATGTCCGATTTAGGGATGTTTTGGGGAGTGGGTGGTCCCCAAACACTTAGCGCTGAAAAAATATCGGCATTGCGCTCTACTCTCAAATATCTTTTATTTGAACCGCATATTACCATTGGTTTAAGGAGGCCAAACACTTGGCCCCAAAATTCGATGTCAAATTCGTTTTCTAACCACAAGTACCTTTCATTTGAGCCGCTTATTGCAATAGTCAGCAAATATGTCCGGTTTGAGGGTTGGGGTGTTTTGGAGGATGTGGCGGCCACTTGACCCTGAAAATATATATTAAGTTCGTGTTCTACGCCTAAATATCTTTTATTTGAGTCCCATATTGCAATGGTCAGCAAATACGTTCTATATGGGATGTTATAAGGTAGGGTGGCCCCATAGACACTTTTTCCCGATAGTTGATATCAGATTCATGCTCTATTCCCAAAGACCTCTCATTTGAGCCCCATATTGTTATGGTCGATAAATATGTCCGATTTAGTGGTGTTATTTGGGTTGGAACGGTCCACAAAATACTTGGTCCCACAATTGGATATAAGATACGTATTCTACTCTTAAATACCTTTAATTTGTGCCAAGTACGGTTCAAATTGATCTATAACCTGATATAGCTCCCATACAAAACGATCTCCCGATTTGACTTCTTGAGCCCTTACAATCCGCAATTTTTGTCCGATTTGGTTGAAATTTCGCTTTTAGTGTTTTGTGGTGGAACGCTATTCTACGTTCGGCTAGTGGAACAAATATTATGTCATAGCCAATTAAAGTAAGGTAAAGTAAGTATAGGGAGTGTATTGTTATGACTTCCAACAACTGTGTTAAGTACGGTCCGAATCGGTCTAAACCTGATATAGCTTCCATATAAACCGATCTCCCGATTTGAATTCTTGAGCCCTTACAAGCCGCAATTTTTGTCCGATTTGGCTAAAACTTTGCATGCGATGTTCCGTTATTACATCCAAGAACTGTGCAAAGTACAGTCCAAATAGGTCTATAACCTGAATTAGCTCCCTTAAAACCGATCTCTCGATTATCCTTGTTCGGTTCCCAAAAGCTATAATTTTTGCTGGTTTGACAGAAGTTTGGTATGTAAAATAAAATTATCCCCTTCAACTTAATTAAGTTTAGATAAATTTGTAAGCGGAATCCATGGTGGAGGGTTCCTAAGATTCGGCCCGGCCGAACGTAGAACGCTTTTTCTTGATATATAAGATGCCATATCTCAAGCCAACCTGTCACAGATTTATGAACAAAAAATTCGGATGAAGACCTGTGTATGCCTCACATAAGAGCTCGTTCAAAAAATCCGGTAATTAGTACACTCAGCCAAATTTGTTATTCAAAACAACAAAAATTTTTGCTAAAATAGCAGTTTTGGCCACCTTAAGCAGAAGGGCAAATGCTATATGTGTCGGGAGCTGCAAAAGCCAGTATCCATTGAACATAGCTACAATCAAAAAAAATGCGAAAACTGCTATATGAACACACCTTCAACATTCCAAGAGATCTTTGCTGTGACTTTAAATTTGAATTTTTTCCATACATTCATCATAACATTATATATAATAGTTAACATTATTTCTGGTGGTACAAGTAGAATATTTCGAGGAAAAAAGCAAATCCCACCCGGGTGGGTTTCGTTCGGACTACGACGCACAAAAAATGACAAAACCAAAGAACAAAAAAATGTAGTGGGAAATCGAAATCATTTTTTTTTTATTTTCCAGCAAAAAAAAAACAAATTTGGTCACTGAGTCCAAAGTATTTTCTGATTGGGTTAAAATTGGCTGAGTAATCAATATTTGAAAATCAAAAATGCCACCCGGGTGGGTTTTGGACTTGCGGCTACAGGCTACAGTTAAGCTTAATGATTAGGGTCCTCTTTTTTAAGCCAAGTCCGAACGGCATGCAGCCTAGCGGCACCACTTAGTAGAGAAGATTTAACATGGCAGAATACCGCTCAAATGTAGCCAGTGCTCTGGTGTTCACGCCCGAATTTGAACCTAGGCGGTAGGCGTCATAGGCGGACATGCTAATCTCTGCACCACGGTGGTCACCACATAATTCATACTCTGTAAAAATTTGAGTTTTTGGAAAAAAATCCTTGAGAAATGGTTAGAAAGTTTACTTGAACTCCAAACAGGTGCAGCTCGAATCAGGATACTTGTGTCGCGACCTAGCTAGTCTATGTATAGAGACAACTGGTATCTTTAGTTCAGCTCAACATTGAGGGTATGTACTAAATCTCCAATATAAGATTGTCTCCTAGGTTTCTCGTGGAATTGCTTGTTTGTTAAAAATGCTATGATTTTGTCTATTAAAATTCAAGTTTCAATGCTCACCTATGTTACTGTGAACGTTAATCTGCTCATTAAACTTTAATCTCCATTAAGAATGCTAATCTAATGAAACCTGTTGTGTTATTTCCACTATAGTTTAAGACCTTTTGTGGCATTATGGTTTCATTTTGAAATCAGTGTAGGCTAAGCAACGAGTTGTTATTCTTTTTATACCCACCACAGAAGGATGGGGGTATATTCATTTTGTCATTCCGAAACATCCAATTCCAACCCGATAAAGTATGGATATTGGGCTTCAGTGGCTAAGGATGTCAAATCGGGAGATCCGTTTATGTGGCAGCTATGTCAGGTTATAGACTGATTTGAACCGTATTTGGCACAGTTGTTAAAAGTTGAAATAGAATACCGCATGGAAAATTTCAGCCGAATCGGACAAAAAATGCGGCTTGTAAGAACTCAAGAAGTCAAATCGAGAGATCAGTTTATATGGGAGCTATATCAGGTTATAAACCGATTTGGACCGTAAATGACACAGCTATTGAAAGTCATAACAGAATACTATAAGCGAAATTCCAACCAATTCGGAAAAAAATTGCGGCTTCTAGGGGCTCAAGCAGTCAAATCGGGAGATCGGTTTATATGGGAGTTATATCAGGTTATAGACCAATTTAAACCGTCCTCAGCGCTGTTGTTGGAAGTCATAGCAGAACACAACATGCCAAATTTCAGCCAAATCGGATAAAAATTGCGGCTTCCAGGGGCTCAAGAAGTCAAATTGGGAGATCGGTTTATATGGGAGCTATATCTAAATCGGAACCGACATGGCCCATTTGCAATCCCCAACGATCTACATCAGTATTAAGCATCTGTGCAAAATTTGAAGCGGTCGAAATCGGTCTATAACTTGATATAACTCCCATATAAATCGATCTCTCGATTTGACTTCTTGAGGCCCTAGAAGTGTTCTGTTACGACAACTGTGCCAAATACAGTCCGAATCGGTCTGTAACCTGATATAGCTCGCATATAAACCGATCTCTCAGTCATCCTTGTTCGGTTCCTAGGAGCTTAAATTTTTGCTGGTTTGAAAGAAGTTCGATGTATAGAATAAAATTATGCCCTTCAACATGGGTTTCCAAGATTCGGCCCGTCCGAACTTAGCTCGCTTTTACTTGTTTTCCTGTTCTTTCGATATTCGATACTCTTAATCAAGGTACAGGTCGCATTTGTTGTCCAATTATCTTAGAATTTAGCACAAGCCACATTTTTGGTCTAAGGACGATCGCTATTGATTATGAACAGAATCGGTTCAGATTTAGATATAGCTTCCATATATATATATATATATATATATATACATGGGAGCTATGGCCTTTTAAGGATCTCGTAGCTATAATTTTGTTCCGATCTTTACAAAATTTTGCACAAGAGGTTTTATTTAATGTTCGCACAGGTGTGCATAGTTTTATCGAAATCGGTTCAGTTTTATATATAGATACACCTATATATCTTTCATCCGGTATGGCCTTTTAAGACTGTAGTAGCCACAGTTTTGGTCCAATCTTTATAAAATTTGTACAAGAGGTTCTATTTAATGTTCCAACATGTGTGCCCAATTTTAGCGAAATCGGTTCAGATTTACTTTTACCTCCGATACATGTCTTTTTGCCTTTATAGGCAAAAAACAATTTTGTCAATAGCGATCGTCTATGGACCAAAGAAGTGACTTGGGCAAAATTTTATGATAATCGGGCATCAAATGCGACCTGTACCTTGATCACAAAAATATGAAATATCGAAAGAACAGGGAGAAAATGTTGAAGTCGAGAGTTGCGGATTAGGATTTTATGTTAGATACATGGTTTCTTTGGAGAAACTTCTTAGATTTGTATGTAGTTCACGTGTTTGATATATGATTTTATTGGGTTGCCCAAAAAGTAATAAATTTTTTCACAGCTTGTGACTCTGTAATTGGTTTCTTTCTTCTGTCAGTTATCAGCTGCTACTTTTAGCTTGCTTTAGAAAAAAAGTGTAAAAAAAGTATATTTGATTAAAGTTCATTCAAAGTTTTATTAAAAATGCATTTACTTTCTTTTAAAAAATCCGCAATTACTTTTTGGGCAACCCATACAAAAACAATCGCCCTGGCCTAATGTATATTCTTGGTCGTCGTAAAAATCTAAGACGATCTAGTCATGTCCGTCCGTCTGTCTATTGAAATTACGCTATAGTCTTTAAAAATAGAGATTGAACTGAATTTTAATTTAGGCAGGTTAAGTTCGAAGATGGGCTAAATCGGACTATATCTTGATATAGCCCCCATTTAGACCGATATGCCCATTTAAGGTCTTGGGCCCATAAAAGCCACATTTATTATCCGATTTTAGTGAAATTTGAGACGGTGAATTGTGTTAGATCACTAGCCCAGATCGGTTCAGATTTGGATATAGCTTTCATATTGACCGATCTCTCTATTTTAGATCTTGGGCCCAAAAAAGGTGCTTTTATTTTTGGCCCAGATCGGTTCAGATTTGGATATACCTGCCATATAGACCAATTTCGCAATTTAAGGCCTTGGGCCCATAAAAGGCACATTTATTGTCCGTTATCGCTGAAACTTGGGACAGTGACTTATGTTAGGCTTTTCGATATCCATGACCTATATGCTTCAGATCGGTCTATATTTGGATATAGCTGTCAAAATGACCAATATTAAACCAAAATTGAACAGTGACTTGTATTTATGAGACCACTCAATGTCCGTGCCGAATTTGTTCCAAATCGGATCATATTTGGATATAACTGCTGTGGGTGTATAAATAATGCATTTTTCGCCGCATTATCACGAATGGTGGTTTACATATATACCCGAGGTTGTGGGTATCCAAAGTTCGGCCCGGCCGAACTTAATGCCTTTTTACTTGTTTTTATACCCACCACCGAAGGATGGGGGTATATTCATTTTGTCATTCCGTTTGCAACACATCGAAATATCCATTTCCGACCCTATAAAGTATATATATATTCTTGATCAGCGTAAAAATCTAAGACGATCTAGACATGTCCGTCCGTCTGTCCTTCTGTCTGTTGAAATCACGCTACAGTCTTTAAAAATAGAGATATTGAGCTGAAACTTTGCACAGGTTCTTTTTTTGTCCATAAGCAGGTTAAGTTCGAAGATGGGCAATATCGGACTATATCTCCATATAGCCCCCATATAGACCGATCCGCCGATTTAGGGTCTTAGGCCCATAAAAGCCACATTTATTATCCGATTTTGATGAAATTTGGGACAGTGAGTTGTATTAGACCCTTCGATATCGTTCGTCAATTTGGCTCAGATCGGTCCAGATTTGGATATAGCTGCCATATAGACCGATCCTCCGATTAAGGGTCTTCGGCCCATAAAAGCCACATTTATTATCCGATTTTGTTGAAATTTGGGACAGTGAGTTGTGTTAGACCCTTCGACATCCTTCGTCAATTTGGCTCATATCGGTCCTGATTTGGATATAGCTGCCATATAGACCGATCCTCCGATTTAGGGTCTTCGACCCATAAAAGCCACATTTATTATCCGATTTTGATGAAATTTGGGACAGTGAGTTGTGTTAGACCCTTCGACATCCTTCGTCAATTTGGCTCATATCGGTCCTGATTTGGATATAGCTGCCGTATAGACCGATCCTCCGATTTAGGGTCTTCGGCCCATAAAAGCCACATTTATTATACGATTTTGATGAAATTTGGGACAGTGAGTTGTGTTAGACCCTTCGACATCCTTCGTCAATTTGGCTCAGATTGGTCCAGATTTGGATATAGCTGCCATATAGACCGATCCTCCGATTTAGGGTCTTCGGCCCATAAAAGCCACATTTATTATCCGATTTTGATGAAATTTGGGACAGTGAGTTGTGTAAGGCCCATCGACATCCTTAGTCAATTTGGCTCATATCGGTCCTGATTTGGATATAGCTGCCATATAGACCGATCCTCCGATTTAGGGTCTTCGGCCCATAAAAGCCACATTTATTATCCGATTTTGGTGAAATTTGGGACAGTGAGTTCTGTTAGACCCTTCGACATCCTCCGTCAATTTGGCTTAGATCGGTCTAGATTTGGATATAGCTGCCATATAGACCGATCCTCCGATTAAGGGTCTTCGGCCCATAAAAGCCACATTTATTATCCGATTTTGGTTAAATTTGGGACAGTGAGTTGTGTTAGGCCCATCGACATCCTTCGTCAATTTGGCTCAGATCGGTCCAGATTTGGATATAGCTGCCATATAGACCGATCCTCCGATTTAGGGTCTTCGGCCCATAAAAGCCACATTTATTATCCGATTTTGATGAAATTTGGGACAGTGAGTTGTGTTAGACCCTTCGACATCCTTCGTCAATTTGGCTCATATCGGTCCTGATTTGGATATAGCTGCCATATAGACCGATGCTCCGATTTAGGGTCTTCGGCCCATAAAAGCCACATTTATTATCCGATTTTGGTGAAATTTGGGACAGTGAGTTGTGTTAGACTCTTCGACATCCTTCGTCAATTTGGCTCAGATCGGTCCAGATTTGGATATAGCTGCCATATAGACCGATCCTCCGATTTAGGGTCTTCGGCCCATAAAAGCCACATTTATTATATGATTTTGGTGAAATTTGGGACAGTGAGTTGTGTTAGACATCCTTCGTCAATTTTGCTCAGATCGGTCCAGATTTGGATATAGCTGCTATATAGACTGATTTATTGATTTATGGTTTTAGGCCCATAAAATGCTTATTTATAGTCCCATGTCGCCGAAATTTGAGATAGTGAGTTAAGTTAAACCCCTTGACATACTTCTGCAATATCGCACAGATCGATTCAGATTTTAGGGCCATAAAAGACGTATTTATTGTCCGATGTCGCTGAAATTTGAGACAGTGGGTTTGGTTAGGCTCTTCGAAGTCCTTCTTCAATTTTGCCCAGATCGGTCCAGACTTGAATATAGCTGCCATATAGACCGATATCGCGATTTAAGGTATTTTCCCCATAAAAGGCGCATTTATAATCCGATTTCACTGAAATTTGACACAGTGACTTATGTTAGGCTTTTCGACATCCGTGTCGTATATGGTTCAGATCGGTTTATTTTTAGATACAGCTAGTGTACTTTTAGTATTTGGTCCAAATCGGAACATATTTTGATATAACTGATATGGGACATAAGGTATGAAATTTTCACCGAATTTTGATGAAAGATGGTTTACATATATACCCGAGGTTGTGGGTATCCATAGTGCGGCCCGGCCTAACTCAATGCCTTTTTACTTGTTTTTAACTTGAATGCAAAGGCACATTAGGGTGCTTTGAAAACTGGCATATGGGTTTTATAAATATTATTGGGAATTTGGACTTTTTAATTTCTGTTGGTAAAGTTGTGAGCAATCTCACTCAATTGTGGGATTTGATATAAACCTTGGGGTTAACTAATATATAAAATAACTAACAAGAAGTCATAACTTTGAAATGGATGTAGAACACTTCAAAAATTCAACTTGTCTGCATGATGAAAAAAAAAATAAAATAAAATAAAACACAAACACAAACAAAGAAGAAAACTGGATTTAAAGTTTCATTTTACTTATGATTCATGATACAGATGTTTGAGGTTTCATCTTTGCCAAGCACTTGTTTCAACTTCATTCGTTCATTCATTCATTTTTGGGTTAAACATCGGTTATCTAAGCTTTTTTTTTTACTTATGATGTTAATTCTTACCTTACACCAGTTCACCCTTACCCCACAATGTTTGTATACACCATTTAAACTTTTTTGTTTTTGCAACAAAATTTCACATTTATGATTTTGTTTGTGTTTTGGTAGGTGTTTATTTTAGAGCTCATTTCTCCTCTTCATAGCGGGTGTTGGAAAGTTAAGCCGAACTTATTACACTTTTTGTTGTTTTTGTTTCAGTTTCGTCTGCTTGTTGTGGCTTTTGTAGTTTCGTTTTATTTTTTGTAAATGTTTTTTTTTTTTTTTTTTTTTTTAGCAAATGACTAATAGTTGGTATCTGAACATTATGAAATATTTTTGTTTTGCTTTATTATAAAACTAGTTATGAGTGTTTTAGCATGTCTGTAGGTAGGTGTTTGAATCATATGGAAAAGACCAAACGAAATTTTCAATTACTGCATTAAATTTTGGGCATGTAGAACAAGAAATAAGAAACCGAAAATTCCTATCTGTTTTTCTATAAGGGGGTCTTAGTTTTGTTGGTTTGCACATTAGGGTGGAGTTACTTTGGAGTTAATCGAAATATTTCTTGCAAACTTGCCCACAGTTATCTCATTATGGCAGAACGAGAAGATTTTTTCTCGTATCAAACAGTGCTGTCCGTTTCAAGTTTCAGACAACTATGCTATTCATAGTTGAGTCTCAAAGGAATACCGCTGATCCTCACCTTTTTATAGAGAAGTTTCACATGACTGAGGTCTTACAAAGGTCGCTGGCATTTGTGAGGAGACAACCATTGGCACAACAGTGTTTACGTTATTCTCGCCAGGAGGCTTTCAGCATTCTTGTCGAATATGCTAAACTATAAGCCATGGTGGCTTCCTATTTGCTTTTGCTGAAAATTAATAACCACGAGTAATTTCGATCTTTCTTCAACAGATATCGCCACAGATATCGTAGTCTATTGTAGGAATTCTGAATTAATTCTGATCAAATTTTAGTTCACCTGCAAGCTTATGGGCTCATCTTCTCATTCAGTGTAACATTTGACAAGTGAATTCTGCGAATTCTTTGCAAATATTTTGTACCCTAACATTGTAGTTATCGAGTGGTTTTGGGTGTTTTTGATTGCTGGCTATAGCATATAATGTTAAAAACAAGTAAAAAGGCGTTAAGTTCGGCCGGGCCGAACTTTGGATACCCACCACCTCTGGTATATATGTAAACCACCTTTCATCAAAATTCGGTGAAAATTTCATACCTTATACTCATATACCTCATACCGATCTGAACTATATACGACACGATGTCGAAAAGCCGAACATAAGTCACTGTGTCAAAGTTCAGTGAAATCGGATTATAAATGCGCCTTTTATGGGGCCAAGACTTTAAATCGAGATATCGGTCTACATGGCAGCTATATCCAAATCTGGGCCGATTTGGGCCAAGTTGCAAAAACATGTCGAAAAGCCTAACACAAAGCACTGTCCCAACTTTCGGCGAAATCGGACAATAAATGCCTCTTTTATGGAACCTAAACCTTTAATCGAGAGATCGGTCTATATGGCAGCTTTATGCAAATCTGGACCGATCTGGGCAAAATTGAAGAAGGACGTCGAAGAGCCTAACCAAACTCACTGTGTCAAATTTCAGCGACATCGGACAATAAATGCGTCTTTTATGGCCCCAAAACCTAAAACCTAGATATCGGTCTATTTGGCAGCTATATCCAAATCTGGACCGATCTGTGCGATATTGCAGAAGTATGTCAAGGGGATTAACTTAACTCACTGTTCCAAATTTCGGCGACATCAGACAATAAATGAGCATTTTATGGGTCCAAAACCATAAATCAAGAAATCGGTCTATATGGCAGCTATATCTAAATCTGAACCGATCTGGACCAAATTGAAGAAATATGTCAAAGGGCCTAACACAACTCACTTTCCCAAATTTCAGGAAAATCGGATAATGAATGTGGCTTTTATGGGCCTAAGACCCTTAACCGGAGGATCGGTCTATATGGCAGCTATATCCAAATATGAACCGATCTGGGCCAATTTAACGAAGGAAGTCGAAGGGCCTAACACAACTCATTGCCCCAAATTTCAACAAAATCGGATAATAAATGTGGCTTTTATGGGCCTAAGACCCTAAATCGGCGGATCGGTCTATGTGGGGGCTATATCAAGATATAGTCCGATATAGCCCATCTTCGAACTTAACCTGCTTATGGACAAAAAAAGAATCTGTGCAAAGTTTCAGCTCAATATCTCTATTTTTGAAGACTGTAGCGTGATTTCAACAGACAGACGGACAGACGGACGGACATGTCTAGATCGTCTTAGATTTTTACGCTGATCAAGAATATATATACTTTATAGGGTCGGAAATGGATATTTCGATGTGTTGCAAACGGAATGACAAAATGAATATACCCCCATCCTTCGGTGGTGGGTATAACAAGTCTAATATTTAATGTGGTCTGTTTCAATATGGTTTATTTTTTGTCCATATCAATGTAGGCATTTCGAGTCTGTCTCGCCAAAGTGAATTTTTATGCCCATATTCCCTTGTGTAACAATGCCATGACGCTTGCAAATGCTTTGTGAAGTGCAATTTAGGCAGAAACCAATAAAATTTGATGTGTGCTTTCATTAATTTTTGTGCTACGGAGTCAATAACGGGCGTTTCACAATTAAATACAAAACGAGGAACAATAGAAGGCGGAAGAACCATATTGTCAAAGTGACAGTATTGAAGTAATCTATTATTACTAGTAAAGAGCAAATGCTTTATATGTATCAATGTATCAACAAGTAAGAGCGTGCCAAGTTCGGCCGGGCTGAATCTTATCTACCCTCCACCATGATTGGCATATGTCTAGTTCTTTGCCTGGCATCATTACATTACATTGCAGGTAAAACAAGTCATTTGCCCGGCATTTCTTTATAGGCAAACAGAGGCTAATGATAAGAAATGCAACCTATACGGTTGTAAGAAGTAATATCAGCGGATGGCTTTTATATGGCAGCTATATCAGGTTATGAACTGATCTGGACCATACTCAGCACAAAACATCTCACACAGCATTTTAGTCAAATCGAATAAGAATTGCGCCATCTAGATGCTCAATCCCAGATCGATTTATATGACAGCTATATCAGGTTTTGAACCGATTTTAACCCTATTGAGCACAGTTATTGGAAGTCATAACAAAACAACTCACACAAAATTTTAGCCAAATTGAATAAAAATTGAGCCGTGTAGAGGCTCAAGATGTCAAAATCCCAGATCGGTTTATATGACACCTATATTAGGCTTTGAACCGATTTGGACTTTACTTTGCACCGTTATTCGAAGACACAACAAAACACCTCACACAAAATTTTAGCCAAATCGAATTTTAGCCAATAAGAATTGCGCCGTCTAGAGGCTCAAGGTGTCAAAATATTAGATCGGTTTATATGGCAGCAATATTAGGTTATGAGAGGATTTCGACCATAGCACAGTTATTGAAAGTCATAACAAAACACCTCATACAAAATTTTAACCAAATCGGATAAGAATTGCGCCGTCTAGAAGCTCAACAAGTCAAGATCCGAGAGCGGTTTATATGGTAGCTGTGGCAGGTTATGAACCAAATTGAACCATGCATAGGACAGTTATTGAAAGTCATAACGAAACACCTCATACATAAATTTAGCCACATCGGATAAGAATTGTGGCCTCTAGAGGCTAAAGCAGTCAAGAACCGAGATCGGTTTATATGGCATCAGGTTATGAACGGATTTATACCATACAAATATTGAAAGTCATAACATAACACCTCATACTAAATTTCAGCAAAACCGGATGAAAATTGCGTCGTTTAGAGGCTCAATAAGTCAGGATCCAGATAGGTTTATATGACAGCTATATCAAATCATCGACCAATATGGCCCATTTACAATCCCTACCGATCCCTACACTAATAGGAAGTATTTGTGCAAAATGTCAAGCGTCTAGCATTACTCCTTCGAAAGTTAGCTTGCTTTCCACTGACAGACGGACATGCCTAGATGGACTTAAAATGTCAAGACGATCAAGAATATATATGCTGGATGGGGTCTCAGATCAATATTTCGAGGTATTACAAATGGAAATGCGATGTTTTATACCCTCCTATGGAGGAGGGTATAAAACATTTCTTACAATCAGATCTGTGGCAAGTTTCATTGTTTGATACTTACTGCCCTTATGTTTTGACCACATACTGTTGCCTGTAATAACTTAACTAAGTGCATTGAAGAATATACACTGCGGGTCATTTCGTGTTATTTATCGTTGAATGTTATTTTGTATTAAAAAAAAATGTATGTAATTGGAATGAACTACCGAGCTGACAGACAGACACACATACATAGGCAGGAACGTTCTGACATACAGATAGACAATCGCACATGCGGAAGGAAATAACAATAAAAAAAACCTAATGTAAATACAAAACAATATCATTCCATAGCAGACCCTCCCTTTTATCTTTCCAGAAACAAAAAAACTTCACTACTGCACCAGTAACAAAGAAATACTTTTCGATTAGTTAAAGGTAGAATAAGCGACCCCCCCAAAAAATAATGAACACCTGAGAAATAAATCAAACAAGTAGTGCAAGAGTGCTAAGTTCGGCCGGGCCGAATCTTATATACCCTTCACCATGGATCGCATATATCATGCTCTTTGCCCGGCATTTCTTAATGGGAAAACAATGGATATTGGATACGAATTGCTGTGCTATTGGAACCATATCAGGTTATGAACTGATTTGGGTCATACTTAGCTTGGATGTTGGTGACCATGGTAGATGTCATTATGCAAAATGTCAAAAAAATTGGCTAAAAAGTGCGCTCAAAAAGTATAATTGGGAGATCGGTTTATGTGGGAGCTATATCAGTTGATGGACCGTATGTTAGAGGTCATAGAAAGAGTCAACGTGCAAAATTTCAGCCACATCGGATAAGAATTATACCCTCTAGAGGCTCAAGTATTATTATCTGGAGAGCTTTATCAGGTTTCCTACCGATTGAGACCATACTTGACACAGTTATTGAAAGTCAAAACAAAACACTTCATACAAAATTTCAGCCAAATCGGATAATAATTGCGCTCTCTAGCGGCTCAAGAAGCCTAAATACAAAATCGGTTTATATGGCAGCTATATCAGGTTATGGACCGATTTGAATCATACTTGACACAGGTATTGAAAGTCATAACAAAACTTCTCATGGAAAATTTCAGACAAATCGTATATCAAAGTATGGGCCGATAAAGTCCATTTGCTATCCCAATCGACCTACACAAATAAGAAGTATATATGCAAAATTTTAAGCGACTGGCTTTAGTCCTTCGAAAATTGGCTAACTTTTGACAGACGGACTGACAAACAGACGGACTGACTTAGAATGCGATCAAGAATATATATACTTTTTTGGATCTCCAAGCAATATTTCCAGGTGCTACAAACGGAATGATGAAATAAGTATACCCCTTATCCTATGGAGGTGGACATAAAAATACTGCATTTGTACGCTTCAAACAAAATACAAAGATAGAACTGGCCTTGTTTGACATGATAGTAAAGTGAAGAACCAGAATATACAAACAACCAGTTATGCATTAAATCAAAAGCAACCCTCTTTACTTTACTTACTTTAATTTCCCTCTATTTAGGAAATTCTAGGGGAGTCAGTTGAGGTAACTACTAACAACCTGAACTACAAATTGTACTACTTACACTAAATTTCCCATGAACATTGCATAAAGGAACAGGGGGTACTAGTGAGCCGTAAATGGCGTACTACTAACAACCTGAACTACAAATTGTACTACTTACACTAAATTTCCCATGAACATTGCATAAAGGAACAGGGGGTACTAGTGAGCCGTAAATGGCGTACGAGTAATAATTGCACATTGACAAGCTTCGATTCGAAGTTAAGGTGATCTTACATGGATTTGTGATTACCGGATTTCCGCCCGCGCATTATGCTCAAGCAGCCGGAAAGAGAACCCAATCTCTGTGTCCTTAATGAAGACGTCCACAACTGTTCTGACCCATCCATGCGCCATTAACCAGCAGATGGCAATATCAGTGTTCTGTTAATCCAAAACTATGCCACTGGCAATTGCTTCGCATACTCGAACGGGATATTATCGCCTCGTTCATTCACTCTCCTATCACCTTAAATCTCATAGCTGCAGTGAGGCAGGCCACCGTAGCGCAGAGGCTAGCATGTCCGCCTATAACGCTGAACGCCTGGGTTCTAATCCTGGGGAGACCATCAGAAAAAATTTTCGTCAGTGGTTTTCCCGAGTGAGCAACTATGTCGAGTGAGGTTTAAAGCGCTCTATAACCTGATACAGCTCACATATAAACCGATCTACCGATTTGACTTCTTGAGCCCCTAGAAGCCTAAATTTTCACACGATTTGGCTGAAATTTTTACACAGTGTTATGTTATAACTTCTAACAACTGTGCTAAGTACGGCCCATATTGGTCAAGAACATGATATAGCTCCCATATAATCCTATCCCCCTATTTGATTTGTTGAGCCCCTGGAAGTCGCAACTTTCATCAGATTTGGCTGAAATTTTGTACATGGTGTTCGTTATGACTCTCAACAACTGTGCCAAGTACGGTTCAAATCGGTCAAGAACATGATATAGCTCTCATATAAACCAATCTCCCCATTTGACTTCTTGAGCACATGCAAGCCAAGATTTTTATCTGATTTGGCTGAAATTTTGCATTTAGTGTTCTGTTATGACTCTCAACAACTGCTCGAAGTACGGTCCAATTCGGTCTAAAACTAGATATAGCTCCCATATTTTAGCAGAACCCATGGTAGTGGGTTCTCAAGATTCGGCCGGTCGAGCTTACACACTTTTATTTGTTTTAATTTGACATTTGTATAATTTTTAGTAATATTTTCATATATTTTGAAAATATTTTCAAATATTTTAGGAATATTTTCATATATTTAAGTATTTTTGTTCGTATATTTTAAGCACATTTTAATATTTAGGGAACAGGAAATATTCCACATTTTTTAAATGTTTCTGGAAATTTTACCTCTCCTTCTTCAAAGCCTTTTTGCATGAAAATTATGAATTATTTCATGGATTCTATGATTATGTTCATATATTTAACAATTGAATGCATCTTTCTTTAGAAAACGAAATAAAATAGTTCCTTAGTTTCCAAGCACACCTCGTATGTTGTGATTTTGGAGACACATGAAATTGAAGCTTAAATTGAAAATTACCGCCTTTAGTTAGGTTAACAAAAGTATGAAGGGGGGATTTTTTTTTCATTTTTGTGTTTTTTTTGTTTTGTTTTTGATGTTACGTTACTTGCCCTCATATTGTAATGCTTTTTGTTTTTTGCTCCATGTTTTTCGGTATACATTTCACCTAAACGTTAATGTAATGTTATTTAGTTCACTCATTTCAATTCATTCATGGCGTTCAATTCCAGCTCCAGCGCCTCCTTCCGAAGTGCCATGGAAACGCCAAAGTAAAACCCAACTCATGACCGTTTGTTTGTTTGTGAGTTTGGCTAATGTTCACTCCGTGAAATCCCGCATCACATTACAGTCACTTTGGCCGGCTTTATGTTGAGTTTTGTTGACGTTTTTTTCGACGTTGTTTAACATTCTGTCCGTATGTTTGTCATCAAATTTCTTAGTTTGCATGTCATGAAAATATTAACATAGTTTTTTTTTGAGTTCGCAGTTGGTCTTCTTTCCTTACCCAACCTAAATTCAAGAACAGTTTTTCTACTCCCCTCTGAGTTTGATGTGTGTGTATATATAGTTCAAAGAAATAGTGCTAATATATTTGCGAAAAAAATAGGATAGGTACCTCACATATAGGTGTAATTCGCCTAATAAGGTTCCTTGAATTTAATCCTTGAACAATAATAATAACGGTAGAAAGGGAAAGTTTCAGTGATGAACTCAAGGTGTTTTAGTAAAATTTGCGCTCATTGATGTTTTGCAAGGTATTTTTTCAGTTTTAGCAAAGCCTCATTTGCTTATCGGAATATATTTTTTCCTGCTTTTTTTGAGGGGTAGTTTTTATGGCTTTATAATTAGATAATAAATTAATTTGTCATATTTCATTATCGCACGTAATAAATTATATTTTTTAAGACTCTGTTCATATCGCATTTCTGTGCTGTTTTTTTTTTGTATTAAAACTAGAACATGTCTTCATTTTAATAAGTGAGGTGTGAAAATATGCATTTACTGGCCGCGGGGTTTGAAGTTCTTAATTCAAATGAAGTCATTTTTTATCTTTGAAAGTTACAAGAAGACACTTGCTTTCAATTTAATTTTTGCGATGGGAAATTATTTACCATGAGATAACATGGACAATTTTAAAAGAAAACAAGTAAAAGCGTGCTAAGTTCGGCCGGGCCGAATCTTATATACCCTCCACCATGGATCGCATTTATCGAGTTGTTTTCCCGGCATCTCTTCTTAGGCTAAAAAGGATATAAGAAAAGAGTTGCTCTGGTATTAAAACGATATCAAGATATGGTCCGGTTCGGACCACAATTAAATTATATGTTGGAGACCTGTGTAAAATTTCAGCCAATTCGAATAAGAATTGCGCCCATTGGGGCTCACGAAGTAAAATAGAGAGAACGATTTATATGGGATCTGTGTCGGGCTATAGACCGATTCAGACCATAATAAACACGTATGTTAATGATCATGAGAGAATCCGTCGTACAAAATTTCAGGCAAATCGGATAATAATTGCGACCTCTAAAGGCTCAAGAAGTCAAGATCCCAGATCGGTTTATATGGCAGCTATATCAGGTTATGAACCGACTTGTACTTTATTTGACATAGTTGTTGAAAGTAACAATAAAAAACGTCTTGCGAAATTTCAGTCAAATCGGATAGAAATTGAGCCCTCTAGAAGCTCATGAAGTCAAGTCTCCAGATCTGTTTATATGGCAGCTATATCAGGTTATAGACCGATTTGAACAATACTTGGCACAGTTGTTGGATATCATAACAAAACACGTCGTGCGAAATTTCATTCCAATCGGGTAAGAATTGCGCACTCTAGAGGCTCAAGAAGTCAAGACCCAAGATCGGTTTATATGACAGCTATATCAGGTTATGGACCGATTTGAACCATACTTGGCACAGTTGTTGGATATCATAACAAAAAACGTCGTGCGAAATTTCATTCCAATCGGGTAAGAATTGCGCACTCTAGAGGATCAAGAAGTCAAGATTCAAGATCGGTTTATATGGCAGCTATATCAAAACATGGACTGATATGGCCCATTTACAATACCAACCGACCTACACTAATAAGAAGTATTTGTGCAAAATTTCAAGCGGCTAGCTTTACTCCTTCGGAAGTTAGCGTGCTTTCGACAGACAGACGGACGGACGGACAGACGGACGGACATGGCTAGATCGACATAAAATGTCACGACGATCAAGAATATATATACTTTATGGGGTCTCAGACGAATATTTCGAGTAGTTACAAACAGAATGACGAAATTAGTATACCCCCATCTTATGATGGAGGGTATAACAAGTAAGAAGGCATTAAGTTCGGCCGGGCCGAACTTTGGATACCCACCACCTCGAATATATATGTCAACTCCCTTTCGTCGCAATCCGATGAAAATTGGATAACTTGCGCACCTAAATTCGGCACGGACATTGAGTGATCTTATAAATATAAGTTACTGTTGAATTTTGTATTTTAAATTTCAACAAAATCGGGTAATAAATAAAGCTTTTATGAGCTTCAAACCCTTAACCGGCACTTTTATGGACCTCAGACCCTTTATCGGGAGATCGGTCTATAGGGTAGCTATATCAAAATATAGTCCGATCTAAACTATATTTAGGTTCGAAGTTGAGAGGCCTGAAACTACTCAGTGTTCAAATTTTAGCGAAATTGGTTAACAAAAAAAGCTTTTATGCGCTTCAGACCCTTTATCAGGAGATCGGTCTATATGGCAGCTATATCTAAATATAGTCCGATCTGAATCATACTTAAGTCAGATGTCGGGAGGCTTAAAATAACCCACTGTTTAAAATTTCGTTTAAATCGGGTAATAACTAAAGCTTTTATGGACTTCCGACCCTTTATCGGCAGATCGGTATATATGGCAGCTATATTTCAATATAGTCCGATCTGTACCATATTTGAATCAGATGTCGGTAGGCTTGATGCACCTCACTATTTCAAATTTCGGCGAAATCGGGTAAAAATAAACATTTTGTGGGCTTCTGACACTTTTTTAAACTTGGGAGGCGTAAAACTACTGACCGTTTAACATTTCAGCGAAATTGGTTAAAAAATAATGCTTTTATGGGCTTTAGACCCTTAATCGGAAGATCGGTTATTATGGCAGCTATATCTAAATGTAGTCCGATTTGAACCATGTTTAGGTCAGATGTTGGTAAACTTAAAATAACCCACTGTTTCAAATTTCAGCGAAATCGGGGAAAGGTCCGTTCAAGAATCTATGCCAAATTTCAGCTCAATATCTCAATTTTTGAAGGCTGTAGAGTGAATACAACAGACGGACGGATAGACAAACAGACACACGGACATCGTTAAATCCGAAATATATATACTTTGTAGGGTCGGAAATTGACATTTCGATGTGTTGCAAACGGAATGACTAAATGAATATACCCCCCATCCTACGATGGTGGCTATAAAAATAGAGCTATTGAACTGAAATCCTGCATAGATTCTGTTTCTGCCCATAAGCAGATTTAGATCGAAGATGGCCTATATCGGACTATACCTTGATATAGCCCCCATATAGACCGATCTGCTGATTTAAGGTCTTTAAGCCCATTAAAGACACATTTTATCCGATTTCGATGAATTTTGGACAGTGTGTTGTGTTAGGCCTCTCGCCATTCTTGTTCAATACGACCGAAATCGGTCCAGATTTAGATATAGCTGCCATATAGACCGATCTCTCGATTTAAGCTCTTGGATCCATAAAAGGCGCATATATTGTCCGATTTCGCTGAAGTTTGGAACTGTAAGTTATGTTAGAACTCTCGACATCCTTATTTTATTTGGCCCAGATCGGTCCAGATTTGGACATAGCTGTCATATAGACCGATCTCTCGATGGGCCCATAAAAGGTGCATTTATTATCCAATTTCGCAATAATTTGGTACAACGAGTTGTATTAGTCTTCTCGACATCCCTTTTCAAAACGGCCCAGATCGGTCTAGATTTGGGTATAGCTGCCATTAATGCCTATCTTCCGATTTAAGGTTTTAGACCCATAAAAAGTGAAATTAATAACCGTTTTTTCTTAAATAAGGCACAACGAGTTTCATTGGGCCCACCGACATTCGTACCGAGTATGGTTAAGGGATCGGTCTTTATTTCTACATAACTGACTGATATAGACCTATTTAAGATCTTGAGCGCTATGAGGTCTATGTATATATACCAATGTACCGTCATGTACATATACGGATCTACCGATTTAAGTTCTTTGGCCCATAAAAGGTGAATTTTTTAACCGATAAATATGGTACAATGGGTTGTGTTAGAGCCTTACATAGCCATCTTGAATATGGGGGAGATCGGTCTATATTTAGGTATTGCTGATATGGGTTCATAAATTATGCATTTGTCACTGTACGAAAGGTTTTTTTCCGAGGTGGTGGGTATCCATAGTTTGGCCCGGCCGAACTTAATGCCGTTTTACTTGTTAAGGTTTCTTTTAAGCATTTAGAGTGGACAACGAATCATTTACTCGCTTAGGCGGATTAATACTCGCGCCCTCTTTTCGATCTAAAATTTCCAAAAGGTAGGCGCTTGAAATTTTTCACAAATACTTGTTGTTGGTGAAGCTTGGTTGGGATTGTAAATGGGCCAAATCGGACCATGTTTCGAAAGCTGCCATGCAAAACGATCTCCCGATTTGATTTTATACGTCTCTAGAGGGCGCAATTCTTATCCGATATGGGTGAAATTTTGGACGTGGCAAATGACTTAAAACAAATGTGTCGGGTATTTTCCAAATTGGTCAATAACCTGATCGAATCATGATTTGGCTTTTTCAGTCTCTAGAGGGCGCAATAGTAACTCAACTTGGCTGCAATTTTACACGTGGTGATCATGTCAAATTGATCCAATAACCTAATATAGTTGCCATATGACTCCCGATTTGACTTTTTCAGCCGCTAGAGGTAGCAATTCGTACTTATTTACTTTCGATGAGTTCCTTTTTATATCCTCCGCCATAGGATACCCCGCACTAATTTCGTTACTCCATTTGTAACACATCGAAATATTGACCCAATAAAGTATGTATATGTACTTTTGATCGTCTTGACATTGTAAATTCGTCCGTCCATCTGTCGAAAGCACTCTAACTTTCGAAAGAATAAAGCTAGGTGCTTGAAATGTTGTACGAATACTTCCTATCAGTGTGAGTTGATTGGGATTGTAAATGGGCTATATCGGTCCATATTTTGATATAGCTCCCATATAAATCGATTCTAGATCTTGACTTGACGAAGCTTTAGAGGGTGAAGTTCTTATCTAGGTGTTTTGTTTTAACTTTCAACAACTGTGCGCTGTATGGCCCAAATCGGTCCATGTTTTGGTACTATTTGATCTCGGATCTTGAATTCTTGAGCCTCTAAAGGGCACATTTTTTTTAACTCATCTGGCTGAATTTCGCATGAAGCGTTTTGTTATGACTTACAGCAACTGCATTTGATCCAAATCGGTTCATAATCTGATATAGGTGCCATATTAACCGATCTCGGGTCTTGACTTCTTGAACCTCTAGAGTGCTCAAATCTCATCCGTTGTGGCTGAAATTTTGCACGAAGTGTTTTGTTATAATTTCCAACAACTGTACCAAGCATGGTCTAAATGGAATCACAACCAGTTATAGCTGCCATATAAACCGATCTGGGATCTTGAATTCTGGAGCCTCTAGAGGTCGCAATTATTATCCGGTATGACTGAAATTTTGTACAACGACTTCTCTCATGACCTTCAACATACGTGTCAATTGTGGTCTGAATCGTTCTATTGCCTGATACAGTTGCCACATAAACCGATCACCCTATTTTACTTCTTGAGGCCTTAAAGAGCGCAGTTTTTATTTGAATTGTCTGCAATTTTACACAACGACTTCTACTATGGTCGTCAACATTCAGTTTAATTATGGTCCCATAAGTTGATATAGCTCCAATATCATAGCCATTTTTTTCTTTTATCATAAGTTTGCCTAAGAAGAGATACCGGGAAAAGACCTAGACAGATGCGATCCATGGTGGTGGGTATGTAACATTCGGCCCGGCCGAACTTAGCACGCTTTTACTTGTTGAAGGTAGTTCTTTAATAAGCAATCATCAGACGTTTGATGGAAACACCAATATTTTTTTTTAACATGGTTGATGTTGAATATTATTAATTATTAGATTTTTTTTTTAATTTTTCGTTGAAATAATTGTTTGCAATATTTTTGATTTCGGCCTTCTTAGATGTTTTTGTTCAGCACTTTGCAATTTTCCAATATTTTTTTTAGCAATTTATAAAATTTTTGTTTTAAAAAGCAATCACTTCCATATGTTTTGTCCCCAGTTTCCACCCACTGTTAAAGTTCCTCCTCTGAAAAATCGTTGTTTATGTTGTACAATATAAAGTTTTCTTGTGCTTTCTGTAGTTAGTTAATACTGATTTTTTTATATTTCCCCTTTTATGTGCAGGCAAGCCACCAAAGAATCTAACATTCAACAACAACAGAAACAATCTCGGCCAGATAGCACCTCAACTGGAGAGTATGTTTTCTTCACAGCTCAACATGATGCTAATACTGACCCCAAAGGGTAACATCATCCTGTGATGATGGTGGCTACCTAACATTTTGTAGAATATTGAAATAAAAAATAACAAAACAACGAAACTTTTGTACAGAAAAAAACAAAATTAAATGTCGCAAAACAATAACCGCTTATAACGTTTCATGAAAACAACAAATTGTAATGCATTGCATCTTAGGATTTTGTAATTAACATATTATTAACAAATCATTCAACTGCATTTTGTAAAAAACAACAACAAAACATACAAAAAACAGAAGTATGTGTGGAAAAACAGAAGTATGTGTGGAAAATGTTGCTGCTACAGCTGCTGCCATTATCATCATTTGTTAACAATTGTGTGTAAATTCAAATCGTAACTTCTTGTGTGTGTGTGTTCAAATCGGAACGAAAAGAAAAACCACAATACAAAAAGAAAAACAACAAAAACTATCTAACAACAACGAACGATCTCTGACATTGATGGTTTTATTGCATCTCAAAACAAAAACCTTAAATCCGAAAACAAAATCGGTTACAATACAACAATTAAAACCAAAAGTTCGAAACTTCATAGCCATTGCTTGCTAAACTAACCCCTGTGTCGGCATTGTGGGCTTGTAAAAAAAGAAACCAAAAAACATCCGAAAAGAAGGCCAAACATCTACAATAAACCCCTCCTCTTTGAAGGGGCTTACAACGGCTTCGAGCATAAACCATATCTCAGACACCACATCATGCATACAAATAAATTATTGAACAATAAAAACAAAACAGCATTTAATCCATCAGCATCTAATAAATTACCATCATCGTCATCCGCTTCGGCTAACCCGACATCATCATCATCATCACCATTCGCCAAATTATCATCCTCATCATCAACCCCATCAATATCGCCATTATTGACCACCTTCGATGTTGATCATCCATATCGCCACTATTCACAACACCATCATTCCGCATATCATCATCCTCAACATCAGCAAACAATCAGCAATTTCAATCCCCTCCACAACTCATCACTTGCCTCCTCGATTGATTTAGAGCCATACCTTGAAGCCATGGAGGCACGTACCACTTCAATGGATCGCAATCAGGAGACGGATGTCTGGGCCCAGTTGCAGCAAAAAGAATCGGATATCTTACTAGCGGCCGAACTGGGTAAGGCATTACTGGAAAAGAATGAAGAGTTGGTGAAGCAGCATGAGAAGCTGATCGAGGAAAATTCAATTAAAATAGAGGTAAGTGAAAAGTGTTTTTCTTACTTTTATTATAGCCACCACCGAAATATGGGGTATATTCATTTTGTCATTCCGTTTGCAACACATGGAAATATCCATTTCCGACCCTATAAAGCATATATATTTTTGGTCAACGTAAAAATCTAAGACGATCTAGCCATGTCCCTCCGTCTGTCCCTCTATTGAAATCACGCTACAGTCTTTAAAAATAGAGATATTGAGCTGAAACTTTACACAGATTCTTTTTTTTCATAACCAGGTTGAGTTCGAAGATGGGCTATATCAATTTTGCCAAGATTTGGGACAGTAAGTTGCGTTAGGCCCTTCGACATCCTTCTTCAATTTGGCCGAGATTGGTCTAGATTTGGTTGTAGCTGCCATATAGACCGATCCGACGATTTAAGGCCTTGCGCCCATAAAAGGCGCATTTATTGTCCGATTTTGTCAAAATTTGGGACAGTGAGTTGTGTTAGGCCCTTCGACATCCTTCTTCAATTTGGCCGAGATTGGTCTAGATTTGGTTGTAGCTGCCATATAGACCGATCCGACGATTTAAGGCCTTGCGCCTATAAAAGGCGCATTTATTGTCCGATTTTGCCAAAATTTGGGACAGTGAGTTGTGTTAGGCCCTTCGACATCCTTTATCAGTCCGCATTTGGATATGGCTACCATATAGACCGATCTCTCGATTTAGGGCTTTGGGCCGATGTTGCCGTAATTTAGGACAGTGAGTTTAGTTAAGCCCCTCGACATACTTCTGCAATATGGCCCAGATCGTTCTAGATTTTGATATATCAGCCATATAGACCGGTCTCTCGATTTAAGGTTTTGAGCCCATAAAAGGCGCTTTTATTGTCTGATGTCGCCGAAATTTGGAAGAGTTAGTTGTGTTAGAACCTTCGATATCCTTCTTCAATTTGGCTTAGATCGATCCAGATTTGAACATAGCTGCCATATAGACCGATCACTCGATTTAAGGTTTTTGGGCCCATAAAAGGCACATTTATTGTCCGATGTTGCCGGAATTCGGGACAGTGAGTTGTGTTGGGCCAGTCGATATCATTCCTTAATTTGGCTCAGATCGTTTTGGGCTATAAAAGGCTCATTTATTGTCCGATTTCGCCGAAATTTGGTACACTGGGTTGGTTTTAGTACTAAACTAACATACCCAACGAAATGTTGGTGCATAACAACATAACATAACTTGATTTTCGATTCCGATCTCCAGATTTGAGTTCTTGAGTTTGCAGATAGTGTTCCGTTATGACTTCAAACAACTGCGCTGAGTAAGTCTTAAATCGGTCTATAAACTGATTTAGCTCCCATATAAACCGATCTCCCGTTTTGACTTCTTGTGCCTCTGCAAAGCACAATTTTCCTCCGATTTGGCTAAGATTTTGCTGATAATGTTCTGTTATGACTTCCACCAACTGTGCCAAGCACGGTTTGAATCGGTCTATAACCTGATATAGCTTCCATATAAACCGATCTGTCGATTTCGATTTCTTGAGCCCCAGGTAGCCGCAATTTTTGTGCGATTTGGCTGCAATTTTGCAAACAACTGTGCCAAGTACAGTCTAAATCGACCTATAACCTGATATAGCTACCATATAAACCGATTGCCCGATTTGACTTCTTGAGCCCTTAGAAGTCACGATTTTCATCCGATTTTGCTGAAATTTGAAACAAAGAATTGAGTTATGACTTCTAACATCCATGGTAAGAATAATCCTAAACGGTCTATAAATATAGAAAACAAATCATAAGCTTAGAAAGGCCTCTGGGGGGAGGGCTAAGCACCCCCAGAAAAGTTTTAGCGACACCTGAATTAAAGAAATTTCGTTGTTTTTGGTAAAGTCTGCTAATTTTATTGCTATTCGATGGGTTTTAATCCCTCCCAGGAAGCTAGACTGGCTTCGCTAATGCCCCCCATATAAACCTATCCCCCGATTTGGCTTCTTCAGTCCTTAGAAGCCTACATGTTCACTTGATGTGTCTGAAATTTGGCCCAAAAACCTAAACAGTGCCAAGTTTTATCCGATTCGGTTAATATGGTGATATAGGCCCGCCTTAGTATCGATATCCCGATATGACTTTTTTAGCGGAATCCATGATGGTGGGTACCCAAGATTCGTCCTGGCCGAACATAGCACGCCCCTCTGTTTGGGGGGTGTTTGGGGGAAGGGGTGGACTCCCAGAAACGTGGTCCCACATTTGGATATTAGATTTGCATTCTACTTGTAAATACCTTTCATTTGAGTCCCATATTGTCGTGATTGGTTTAAATATATGTTTGGTAGGTTTAAGGATGGGGCGGCCCCCCTAGGTACCTCATCCGAAATTTGGATACAAAACCACCATTTTTACCATTTTTAGGGTACTATATGAGAGTACACAAAATTTCGCTTAAATCGCACCACCCACCTCCGAGATCTGGCGTTTCTGAAAATTAGGGTAAGGGGGAGGGTCCGCCCCCCTTCAGATATCAAAAAATGTAGTACCCTTTTTTCACCACGAGTTCAGCCGTTTCTGAGTCTATAATGAACACACAAACAAACAAACACAAATTGATGTTTATATATAAGATCAGGGTTAACTATTGACTTTTTTATACGGATAAGAATGTTGCTGTTAGAATGGCGAGTTTTACTATTGGTTTTATGAGCATAAGTATATCCGGGATAACATGCATCTAATATTTGTTTTATCCGGATAACTGGGTATACCAATAACGTTTTTTTTTTTTTATTCAGAAGCAATGTTTTGTTACTATTTTTATACAAATTACTTAATTTTAATAATTGTATACTTATATTGCGTCTTTAACTGTTTTTGTTGAATGGCGTTTGGATATTTTCAAATATCTAAAATCCTTCATAGGTATTTCACATTTGAACTTGAAATTGGGAAAAGGCAAGACCTTCCAGTCGCCCATTTGCCATAGGTAAGACTTATTACTCACATAGGAAGTTACCCTCAACTAAACCAATAAAGATCAAAATCAAACAAACCAAGTTCAAAAACCTTATATCTCTAATGTGTTTATCCATGTAAATTGACAACCAAATTACCATTAGTCCCTTGTCACACACACACGGATACTCAGAACTGTCCATCAAGTCTAACAGAAAGTCATTCATTTTTCATAAATCCAAAAGAGACAACAAATTCGGTATGATAACAAATTTAACCATAACCTCTACGAAGGTTACTTAGTACGTATATGCGTTTTAACATTTGAATATTCCCAGCGTTGCTACTCTCTGGGGTTCTAGTGGTGCAACTATCTATCAGAATTTCCATTTACCTTTTTTTTTTGCTGTCGCTGTTTTGGTTAAATGACACACCTTGAACCTACACAAGGATTTGTTTAATGCGTCCCTAAAATCCAGGGAGCCATTTGAGCTTTCACTATCGGAGACACCCACTCGTATTTGCGTCGTAGACCAAATTGAAAATCGATATTCATTCATTATTTGTATGTCCTGTCCCGGCCTGTCCTACTCGATGCTGTTAAAGCAATTTTTCCCAGTGATTATTGGCGTTTCATGTGACACTTTTATTTAACTCAAAATGGAATATTAAAGGTAGTTTTCCTCCATGGTCGCGCAATAGCTTCAGTTCACCTCACTTCACAGTTGCGGATTGGTGTGTAGGCTCCAATCTATCGCACGTGTGTTGATGTGGGAAAATACGAAGTAAAGAACATGAGTGGAAAAACAATTGAGAAAACTATTGTGTTTGTGAAACATGTAAATGACAATGAGGCGATGACTAAAAACAACATAGTGGAAGATGGATACACTCAGAGAAAAAATTATTAAGTTAAATTTTTTTTTATAAATATTTGAAAAAAAAAGGAATTACTCTGGACATTTGAATGTGTGAATAATGCTTGGGGTTATCAAAGTTGAAATTTTGACAATGAAACAGTTTTTTTTTGGAAAGAACTGAGATTGGTCAAAAAAATCCCTATATAAACATTTGGCAGAAATAGTTATTAAAAAAAGTGTTTTCTAAAAAAGTTGCGAAATTTTACATTTTGTGACTAGGAGTATTTGGTCCCACTTTCTTTTATAAGGTAACTTGGTATTCCAGCAATCTATTTTTTTCAAGTGTTTTGCTTCCCCCTTACTTCTCTTTAGGGGGGAAAAGTTCAAGGCCAATAAACCACTCTAGCCAATATGATATGAAAGCACTAAATGCAGAATTTACTCTTGAACATAGGGTTTGGCTCGTTTGCTTGAGACAAATAAAACTTGAAATGAAAGAAAATAGAAGGAAAACTAGTGAGAGCCTGAAACATATGTTCCATGAAAATGTTTTCAGTATTGTCTTTCCGCTGTTAAAATGGAAGGGAAACCAAATATCATGAATTATAGTTCTTTATACATAAAAAAAATATCGAATGGGGAAAAAACAATGTGTTCGTTTGAGTTCTTCGCCCCGCAAGGTAAAACAAATAAAAGCGTACTAAGTTCGGCTGGGTCGAATCTTATATACCCTTCACCATAGATCGCATTTGTCAAATTCTTTGCATAGTTTATCGTTAAAGGCAGAAAATAAAAAAGGCTACTAAGTTCGGCCGGGCAGAATCTTTTACACCCTCCACCATGCATTGCATTTGTCAAGTTGTTTGAATGACTCTTTCACATATTGTACATATGAGCTATATCAAGTTATTGGCCGATATGGACCGTACTTGTCATGCCGTACAAGTCATATGAAAATTTCATCACCCAAATTTCACGCAAATCGAGTAATAATTGCGCCTTCAAGAGGCTCAGAAAGTCAAATTGATTTAGACCACTCTGAGCACAGTTGTTGGAAGTCACACCAAAATGACATATGCAAAATTTCAGCCAAATTGGATAAGAACTGCAACGTCTAGGACTCAATAAGTCAAATTAGGTGATCGATTTATATGGCGACTATATCAGGTTATAGACTGATTTAGACGATACTTGGTACAGATGCTGGAAGTCATACTAAAACGACATGTGCAAAACTTGAGCCAAATTAGATAACAATCGCACTCTCGAGAGTCCCAAGAATTCTAATCGGGAGATCGGTTTATATGGCAGCTATATCAGTGTCCAAATCTGTCTATAAAATATTTAGACCAAATTTGGCACAGTTGTTGGATGTCATACCAAAACGATATGTGCAATATTTCAGCCAAATCGGATGAGAATTGCGCCCTCTAAAAGCTCAAGAAGTCCTGACCCAAGATCGGTTTAGATGGCAGCTATATCAAAACATGCACCGATATGGCCCACTTACAAACCCAACTGACCTACGTTTGTATCACCTCGAAATATTCGTCTAAGTCCCATAAGGTATAGGTATTCTTGATCGTCTCGACATTGTGAGTCGATCTAGCCGTGTCCGTCCGTCTGTCGAAGTCATGTTAGCAGTCGAACGCGTAAAGCAAGCTGCTTGAAATTTTGCACAGATACTTATTATTCACGTAGGTCGTTGGGGATTGCAAATGAACCATATCGGTTCTGATTATGATATAGCTCCCTTATCTCCCGATTTGATTTCTTGAACCCCTGGATGACGCAATTTTTGTTTGATTTGGTTGAAATTTGGCATCTAGTGTTCTGTTATGACTTCCAACAACTTTGCCATAAACCGATCTCCCGATTTGACTTCTTGATACCTTACAAGCCGCTCCTTTTGTCCGATTTGGCTGACATTTTGCATGTGGTGTACCGTTATATCTTCCAACAGCTGTGCAAAGTATGGTCCAACTTGGGTAATAATCTGATATAGCTTCCATATAAGCCGATTTCGGATCTTGACTTCTTGAGCCGCTAGAGGGCACAATTGCTATCCGATTTGGCTGAAATTTTGCATGAAGTGTTTTAATTTGACTATCAATAACTGTGTCAAGTATGGCTCAAATCTTAGGGGAAAGTTTCCCAGCACTCTAAGAGATATACTTCAGAAGCTCTACTCGCAACAGCAAAGTGGGCTACTGAAAGTGCTCTAGGTATAAATCCGTATAAGACGGAAGAAGAACTACTACTTGCAGGAGATACAAGTTGCCTACAATGGAACCTGTCTCCTTGGGAGGAGAGAATGTTCCATTTACAGAAAGCGCAAAATACCTGGGTGTTTTGCTGAACAGGAAATTGAACTTCAAATCCAACCTTTTTGAAAGGACAAGAAAGGCAAGGTGTTTAAGACCGTGTGCCATGCATTGGGTATATACTGCAGTTGTCAGACCTATTATGCTATATGGTGTTGTGGTCTGGTGGACGGCGCTTCTAAAGTCCACCTACTGCTCAATACTTAACCGTATCCAAAGGATGGCTTGTTTAATGCTACATCTTATGCCTCTGGACATTGTGCCTAGACAAATTGCAGCGACCACTGCCGTGAGGTTAGTGGTCCTTTATGACAGATCACTGTCTAATCGGAAAACATACTGACAGACTGAAGGTAGCCAGCAACAGCTTTTGCAGAAGCTGTGAGGACATCGAAGAAGAAGAGACTATAGAACACCTTCTGTGTGTGTGTGTCTCGTACTAGCAGTCAGAAGGAGTTTCACTTTAGGTTCTCGTTTCTTTGAGAACCTGTCTGATTTTGCGGATGTGATCATTCGCAAGTTATTGGGCTTTTTAAAACGATCTGGATGGTTCAACGGTAGGAACTAGAAGGCGTCTTCCTTCATCTGTTCCTGTGGTATCACAATGGACGAAAGCGTCTAAGTGAGTCTGATGGCTGCCACTGAATCTAACCTAACCTAATGGCTCAAATCGGTCTATAACCTCATATAGCTCGCATATAAAGCTCCCATACTCATATAAGCCGACTTCGGATCTTGATTTGAGCCGCTAGAGGGCGCAATTTGGCTGAAATTTTGCGTGAAGTGCTTAGTTTTCATCTTGATAAATGTGATCCATGGTGGAGGGTATAAAAGATTCGGCCCGACCGAACATAGCACGCTTTTACCTGTTCTTAATGACTTATTTAAAAGAAAAAGACCACCTGCCTAACTCAAAAGTCTTATAAAACTTTTACTAACTCTATATAGATATTTTTATTTATTTATTTGCTTTTTGTTTGTAGTCTTATACACGAAACAACCCACTTGACTCTCTACACCCTCATATAAATTAAACAAAATGTCAACTAAAGTTGATGGAAAAAAATCAATAAAATTATCTGCAGACGTAAATAAAGCCACTAATTCATGATTTATATAAAGACATGAAAACTAAAACGTATGGAAAGTGCATTGCTGCTATATGAAACACCATGAAAGCCCCTCCTTGTAATGAAAGAAAACAAAAAGCAAACATTTCCATATCCATCATTTGTCTCTATTATGCCATGGTGGTATGACTATGACGCGTTAGCCGCCTATGACTAATAGGTCATTTAAGTTTTTTTTTTTATGAAATTATAAAATTTCTGCTTTATTAGACCCTCCGGTGGATGTTTGACTGTGTGCAAAAAGGCTTATCAAATAGTTTATGAAACATCTGAAAATTTCCATATTTTCCAGAGGTGGCACATCACTTTAGCATGTTGTTTACTATGATGGACAATAAATGGAAGAAATTGACATAAAACTATTATTGTTTAAGTAATTGCATTAAAAATGCTAATGCAAACTGTGGAAATGTGAAAGAGCTTTAATGGCAGTGCGATACTTTGACAAAATTTTCTATAGTATTAAATGTCTGCTTGCGCTGTTTTATTTTGATTTTTATACCCACCACCGAAGGATGGGGGTATATTCATTTTGTCATTCCGTTTGCAACACATCGAAATATCCATTTCCGACCCTATAAAGTATATATATTCTTGATCAGCGTAAAAATCTAATACGATCTAGCCATGTCCGTCCATCTGTCTGTTGAAATCACGCTACAGTCTTTAAAAATAGAGATATTGAGCTGAAATTTTGCACAGCTTCTTTTTTTGTCCATAAGCAGGTTAAGTTCGAAGATGGGCTATATCGGACTATATCTTGATATAGCCCCCATATAGACCGATCCGCCTATTTAGGGTCTCAGGCCCATAAAAGCCACATTTATTATCCGATTTTGTTGAAATTGGGAACAGTGAGTTGTGTTAGGCCCTTCGACTTCCTTTGTCAATTTGGCTCAGATCGGTCCAGATTTGGATATAGCTGCCATATAGATCGATCCTCCGATTTATGGTGTAAGGCCCATAATAGCCACATTCATTATCCGATTTTGCTGAAATTTAGGACAGTGAGTTGTGTTAGGCCCTTTGACATATTTCTTCAATTTGGTCCAGATCGGTTCAAATTTGGATATAGCTGCCATATTGACCGATTTCTTGAGATATGGTTTTGGGCCCATAAAATGCTCATTTATTGCCCGAAGTCGCCGAAATTTAAAACAGTGAGTTAAGTTAAGCCCCCTTGACATACTTCTGCAATATCGCACAGATCTGTCCAGATTTGGATATAGCTGCCATATAGACCGATATCTAGGTTTTAGGTTTTGGGGCGATAAGCGACGCATTTATTGTCCGATGTCGCTGAAATTTGAGACAGTGAGTTTGGTTAGACTCTTCGACGTCCTTCTTCAATTTTGCCCAGATCGGTCCAGATTTGCATATAGCTGCCATATAGACCGATCTCTCGATTTAAGATTTAGGGCCCATAAAAGAGGCATTTATTGTCCGATTTCGCCGAAATTTGGGACAGTGCTTTGTGTTAGGCTTTTCAACATGTTTATGCAACTTGGCCCAAATCGGTCCAGATTTAGATATAGCTGCCATGTAGACCGATATCTCGATTTAAAGTCTTGGCCCCATAAAAGGCGCATTTATATTCCGATTTCACTGAAATTTGACACAGTGACTTATGTTCGGCTTTTCGACATCCGTGTCGTATATAGTTCAGATCGGTATGAGGTATATTTTGATGAAAGGTGGTTTACATATATACCCGAGGTGGTGGGTATCCAAAGTTCGACCCGGCCGAACTTAACGCCTTTTTACTTGTTTATATATGAAATTAAATTGCGAAAAAGTATCTTTTGTATTAAAAAAATTTACAAAATTTTAAAAAAAAAAATTCTCAAAAAATAATTTTGACAAAACTTTTTATCAAAATAAAGTTTTGACAAAATTTACTATAAATATAAAATTTTGACAAAATTTTCTATCTAAATCAAATTTTGACTGAATTTTTGACAGTTTTCTTTGGACATAAAATTGATCAAATTTTCTATAACAATAAAATTTAGACAAAATTTTCTATAGAATTCAAAGTTTGACAAAAACAAAATGTTGACAAAATTTTCTATAGAAATACAATTTTGACAAAAGTTTTCATAAAAAAAACACAATCCAAAATCAAAAGTGGACCGATCGCAACAATATGGGTACCAAATGAAAATTATTGGAGAGTAGAATACGAATATGGCATTAAAATTTGAGTCTATGTACCCATCGGGCCGCTCCAACCCAAAACTCACCCAAACAGACATATTGGACGTCCATGTCCATATGGAGCTCAAATGAAAGAGAGTAGATTACGAATCTGGCATACAAATCAGATCGAAGTATAGGGGGTCACCTCAGAATTCAAAAACGCCCCAAATAGGCATATGAAACAATCATGACTATATGAGACTCGGTTTGTTTGTTCCGTAGAATCAAAAATGGCTGAATCGATTTTCTTAAAATTTTCAAAGATTGTGTAAGTTTGTCTTGAAGAAAACATAGGCTATTTAGTTTTTTGATACCGGATCGTCCAAAACCAAAAATGGACCGATTGGCACAATATGGGTATCAAATCAAAAGTATTAGAGACTAGATGGTTGGGGTCAGATGCCTCGGGGGCCGCCCAAAATCCGCCAATCACTATAATATAGAGCTGAAACGAGAGATGCTTGAGAGGTCGAATCTTAGAAATCTACCACCGTGTATGCAAAATATATTTTGTTGAAGGGCATAATTTTATTCTACATACTAAACTTCTGTCAAACCAGCAAAAATTAAAGCTTCTAGAAACCGAACAAGGATGATCGAAAACCGGTTTACATGGGAACTATATCAGGTTATAGACCGATTTGGACGGTACTTGGCACAGTTATTTGAAAGTCATAACAAAAGCCTATGTGCTGAATTTCAGCCAAGTCGGAGAAAAATTGCGGCTTATACTCAAGAAGTCAAATCGGGAGATCGGTTTATATAGGAGCTATATCAAATTATAGACCGATTTGGACCGTAATTGCCACAGTTGTTGAAAGTCATAACGGAATAGAGGTAAAGCTTCTAGGAACCGAACAAGGATGGGAGCTATATCAGGTTATAGATTGATTTGAACCGTGTTGGGCACAGTTGTTGGAAGAAGTAACAGAACACCGCATGCAAAATTTCAGCTAAATTGGACAAAAATTGCGGTTTGTAAGGACTCAAGAAGTCAAATCGGGAGATCGGTTTATATGGGAGCTATATCAGGTTATATTGGGTTGCCCAAAAAGTAATTGCGGATTTTTCATATAGCCGGCGTTGACAATTTTTTTCACAGCTTGTGACTCTGTAATTGCATTCTTTCTTCTGTCAGTTATCAGCGAAAAAAAAAATGTAAAAAAGTATATTTGATTAAAGTTCATTCTAAGTTTTAATAAAAATGCATTTACTTTCTTTTAAAAAATCCGCAATTACTTTTTGGGCAACCCAATAGATCGATATGGACCGTATTGATCGCAGTTACTGGAAGTCATAATAGAACACTACATGCAAAATTTCATCCAAATCGGATGAAAATTGCGGCTTGTAAGGACTCAAGAAGTCAAATCGGGAGATCGGTTTTTATGGGAGCTATATAAGGTTATAGACCGATTTAGACCGTACTTGGCACAGTTGTTGAGAGTCATAACAGAACACTATGTGGAAAATTTCAGAAAAATTACGGCTCCCTGGGGCTCAAGAATTTAAATCGGGAGATCGGTATATATGGGAGCTATATCTAGCGGATAGTTTTACGCGTTCGACCGTTATCGTGATTTCGACAGACGGACGGACGGGCATGGCTAGTTCGAATCAAAATTTCGAGACTATCAAGAATATATCGACTTTATGGGGTACCAGATCAATATTTCGAGGTGTTACAAACAAAATGACTAGATTAGTATGCCCCCATCCTATGGTGGCGGATAAAAAAATTGTCTTTCAATAAAAATTTTTCCGTTAAGCATTACCCTCGTTAAATATAAGAATTTCTTTAAACAGCACACGCAAAGAACTGAAAATAATTAGAAATATAACACCTGTCTACTTTCCTTGGATGAGTAGCTTACCGTATAACATATACTATAAATTAATAGTTCTTCCTTCCCTTACCTTCCGTAATACAATTTTTTTGGGGTTCTTTTGGACAACCCATCGCACACGCATTCTACCCACTCATTGTACATTGCGACCATTATGGTAGTTGGTTATTTGGGTCTGTGGCAGGAAAAACCCGCACGTACTCATGCAATTGCTTGGGGTCTTGTGTTCACTACGCAATACGTGACACTATTCGGTATGTGGTAGAGTGGTTCAAGGGACCTACTTGAACAAATAAATGGCTGCGGGCTAAGCAATGCCTAGGGAAGTGGTAATTATTCTAATTACACTAAATATTAGTCCGAAGACAAGTGAATGAGTGAGTGAGTGTGAGTAAAAGAACATTACCATCCACCATGATGGTGGTTGTTGGTTACGTTAATGATGACAATGTTCTTAGAACATTGTTAGAATTGGTAAGAGCAGTATGCGAAAGAGACAGTCATTCGAACTGCACGTAGTGCATACGAGTACATACTATACCCAGAACCCACACATGTTGTTCAGATTCTTAGACCGATAAAAGCTTTGCATGACTATTGCGTTTCCTATTGCCAAGTTTCACATTTGTGTCTATCTCTAATATGTTTTTTTTTTCTGATAAGATTCTGAAAATGATAAAACTCCAATAAAATTATCGAGAAACATTGTAATCTAAGCTCTTGTTATGAGTGATGGGAACATTTATTTTTTATAAATGCATGTGGCGAATTTGTATTGAATACAATTTACGCGATAAAAACTAAAGCAATTGGAATATTTCATCAAATATTAGAGTTAGGATTTTATGCATTACTTTAGAGCACCTACATATGCGTATATGTTATTTTGTATAGAAAATTTTGTCAAAATGTAATTTCAATAGAAAATTTTGTCGAATTTTGATTCCTATAGAAAATTTTGTCAAAATTTTATTAGGTACAGAAATTTTGTAAAAATTAAAATTTTATGCAATGTTTATACGCTCTACCATAGGATGGAGGTATTCTTATATCGTCATTCTGTTTGTAACTCCTCGAAATATTCGTCTCAGACCCCATAAAGTATATATATTCTTGATCGTCATGACATTTTATGTCGATCTAGCCATGTCATGGCCCATATCGGTCCATGTTTTAATATTGCAGCCATATATACCGATCTGGGGTCTTGACTTCTTGAGCCTCTAGAGGGCGCAATTTCCGATTTGACTTAAATTTTGCTCGTGGTGTTTTGCTATCACTTCCAACAACTATGCAAAGTATGGTTCAAATCGGTTCATAACCTGATATAGCTGTCATATAAACCGATCCTGAGTCTTGACTTCTTGAGCCTCTAGAGGGCGCAATTCCTATCCGATTTGGCTGAAATTTCGTCACATCTTCCAACAACTGTACCAAGTATGGTTCAAATCACTGCATATCCTGATATAATTGCCATATAAACCGATCTTGAACCTTAACTTCTTGAGCCACTAGAGGACGCAATTCTTATCCGATTTGTCTGAAATTTTGCACGAGGTGTTTTGTTATGATTTTCAACAACTGTGCCAAGTATATGCGAAATCGGTGCATAATCAGGGGTCTTGACTTCTTAAGCCTATAGAGGGCGCAAATCCTATCCGATTTCGCTGAAACTATGGTTCAAATCGGTTTATAACCTGATATAGCGGCCATATAAACCGATCTGAGATCTTGACTTGACCTTTATAGGGCGCAATTATTATCTGATTTGGGTGAAATTTGTACAACATGACCTTCAACATACCTGTCAAATATATTCTGAATCGGTCTATAACCTAATTCAGCTCCCCTATAGAGTGATCTCCCAATTTTACTTATGGAGCCCCTGAAGGGCGCAATTCTTATTCGATTTGGCTGAAATTTTACACAATGGCTTCTACTATGGTCTCCAACATTCAATCCATTATGGTCCCAGTCTGACCATATCTTGATATAGCTCCAATAGCATAGCAATTATTTTCTTTTATCCTTTCCTGTTCTTTGTTTGCCCAAAAAGAGACACCAGGAAAAAAACTCGACAAATGAGATCCATGCTGAAGGGTATGTAAGATTCGGCCCGGCCGAACTTAACACGCTTTTACTTGTTTGTTTTAATTTTGTTTCAACAGAAAATTTTTTTCTCAAAATGTTTATACCCTACACCACCACTGTGGAACTTTTGAAAAAAATCTGTCCACATTTAGATATAGCTCACATATATATCTTTCATCCGATGTGCCCTTTTAAAGCTGTAGAAGCCACAATTTTGGTCCGATCCTTACAAAATGTGGCACAAAGTTTTTTTTTTTGACGTCCCAATATGTGTCCAAAATTTCATCAGATTCGGATCAGATTTAGATATATCTCCCATATATATCTTTCTACATAAGCTGTAGAAGCCACAATTTTCGTCCGATCTTTACCAAATTTGGCATGAAGCAGTTTTTGTGACGTTAAAATATATGTGCAAACTTTAATCGAAATCGGAACAGTTTTAGATATAGCTGCCATGGTTGCCCAAAAAGTAATTGCGGATTTTTCATATAGTCGGCGTTGAAAAATTTTTTCACAGCTTGTGACTCTGTAATTGCATTCTTTTTTCTGTCAATTATCAGCTGTTACTTTTAGTTTGCTTTAGAAAAAATTTGTAAAACATGAATATTTGATTAAAGTTCATTCTAAGTTTTATTAAAAATGCATTTACTTTCATTTAAAAAATCCGCAATTACTTTTTGGGCAACCCAGTATATCTTTCATCTGTTATGGCTTTTAAGTCTTTAGTATCCACAATTTTGGTCCGATCCTTGCAAAATTCAGCAGTAGATGTTTCGTGTGACGTGTTAATGTGTGTGCAAAATTTCATCAAAATCGGTTCAGATTTAGATATAGCTCCCATATATATCTTTCATGCGATTTGACCCATTAAGGCTGTCGAAGCCACAATTTTGGTCCGATCCTTACAAAACTCAGCATAAGATGTTTCGTGAGACGTGTCAATGTGTGTGCAAAATTTCATCAAAATCGAATCAGATTTAGATATAGATCCCACATATATATTTCAAGTGATTTGACCCATTAAGGCTGTCGAAGCCATAATTTTGGTCCGATCTTTACCAAATTTGGCATGAAGAGGTTTTTTTTTGACGTCCCAATATATGAGCAATATTTTATCAGATTCGGCTCAGTTTTAGATATAGCTCCTATATATATCTTTCATCCGAGTTGATCTATTAAGGCTGTAGAAACTGCAATATTGGTCCGATGTTTAAAAACTTTTGCAAGAGATGTTTTATTTAGCGCTCCAAACGATTGCAAAATTTCATTTAAATCAGGTCAGATTTAGATATCGCTCCCAGATATATCTTTCAGCCAATATGGCATTTTAAGACTGTAAAAGCCACAGTTTTGCTCTTTACATTATACGGCATGATGTGTTTTATTTATGTTTTTATGAAAATTGGTTCAAATTGAGCTATGGGTTCCATATATATATTTCATCCCATAAGACCTGTTAAGACTGTAGTCGTCACAATTTTGGTTCGAACTTTATAAAATTTAGCGTGATTTAGATAGAAAACCGATCTAGATTTAGATATATATTCGATATGGGCCTTAAAGTCTGTAGTAGCGACCATCTAAGTCCTATCTAAAAAAAAAAAACCTTACAAGGTTCTATTCAGTTTTTCAATAGGTTTCATATATTGAAAGTAGAATGTATGTTGACTCGTTTTATAGAAAAATTATGTTTTATTTGGAACAGTTTATATCTAGAGCCCATATCTGTTCTAACAATGATTTTCATAAGTCCCATTTACCTCTCTTATACATCTTAGAACCTCTCCTTTCTGGGAACTCAGAAATTCCCCATAATTCTTCATTAGGATAATATGGTCTTTTGGGACACTAAATTGTTTGAAAGCATATTTCATCTACTCACATCAACATGCAAAAACCAACACAAGCCACAGTCATTGTAAATTTAGTTTTTTTTTTGCAAAATTTATGGTTTGCTGTAGGGTCTGAAGCGTGTGGGCATTAATTCTTACAAAATTCACGCACTTTTGGGATTTGGTCACTAAAGTAGAGTGACGTTTGCTCAGGGTTGTTTTTCTCGTGCCAGAGCCCAATAGCTATAGTGACGTCTGTGGTCTTTTAGTCAAATTAAAATAATATGTAAAATTCACAAATGGTGTAGAAGGTGAGGGGGAAAAGAGGCAAAAAATATAAAATAAAATGACCAAATTTACCTTGAATTTTGTTAGCCAAAAAGAGAAGAAGTAGGCAGTTTAAGGCACTGTGAAATATACAGAAGTAATTGTGTAGAAGGCGATATACAGCTGCTCTCAAAATAATAGCACTAATATAAATTTTTCAAGTCAATTGTCGGTTTTATTCCATATAACATCCGAACCCTTTATAATTTTATTTCAACGATTTGTGGATTTTGATGGAGGTCTATAACATAAAATAATAAAGCTGTCACAATATTGGTACCTCATGTAACGAATTGGCCAAACATTATATTGATACAACAGAAACATAAACCAGTGAAGGGGTTTTAATTAGAGATTGGAACAATCTCAAAATTTTTTGATATTAGGTGACGTGTCCCTTGTGAGTAATGACAGTATGAATAGCTCAATATACCCTATATCACATTTCAGTGGCTTTTGTTTCTTGTTAGATCTCTTGGATACTCTCCTTTCTTAACTTCTGTTTAAATGATGTGACTTTTCTGACCCATAAAGTGGCCACTTTTTGGGTTGTCCGCAAACCACATTTTACTTCTTTGCTAGTGTGTTTGGGACAAATATCGTGTTGGAAGAACCTAACCAGCGGCATTTCACAGAGCCAAATTTCCTCATGAATGGTGACATGTTGGATTGGATCCATGATATTTCTTATACAATATATTGATCCAGTATCTTGGCATGAAAACCAACCCCATAGCACTAGGGTGAAACCCCCATGTTTTTCAGATTTTGTTATGAAATGCGGGTTTCTTTTTCGCTCATCAACTCATCCGTGCAAATAACTTTCTGCCATTTTTCATTCTAGCTATGTATTTAGCGGAAAGAAGGCGCAACTTTCTTGGACTATTCGCATTTAACTTTTTGCTCCAGAGTAAACGGCATAAAACTTTCACATTTTCGGGTACATTAAGACATTTTCTTAGCTCCTCGGTAAGCATAATTCGAACCAAACGATCCTTTACCGGAAGACTAACAATTAGTTTTGATTTCATTGTAAACTTGAACAAAAGAGAGTATATGATCATTTTTTCCTTATATCCGAATAAGATTTTCCCTCAAATATCAGCTTTTTGATCAAATTTTGAGTTTTCATCTGTGGAGTGCTTTCCTTGTCCCATTGCAATGCAAAATGGTGAAGATTTTAACTGATTAGAGTTTAGCGGTACAAAGTATCAAAACATTTTCCAAAAAGATGGGATTTGGGAGAGAAACGTCATGTGGTGCTATTATTTTGACTGCCGGAATATTGGCACCTACATGAAAAATAGATTAGAATATATAAACAAGTGTAATTTGATAAACAAATGCATACGGTTTCAAAAGATAACATAATTATCTATCTTCCCTATAAAACTGAAGGCAATAAGAAATATTTTAATGTGTATGTTATACATAAGAATGCAGGTAACCTTAATGGTGCTATTATTTTGACCGGCACTCTACATGTATGAACAGTATGATGGTTTATTATATACTAGCTGGCCCGGTGTGCTTCGCTGCACCCATAAGTGTTAGCGGTCCCTTTTGACAAGGTTCAAATTTTAAAGTTATCTTTATTCGTATTTAACTCTCAAATAACTTGCATTAGAATATTGTTCCGATTGGTATACATGTCCATCTGGGGCATAATTTTTGTGGGTGAGGCGACTCGACGGGAATTGATCCAAATTTTTATACAACTAGCCGGACCAGGCCCGCCCCGCTGCGCCTTCTTTAACTCTGTAATATCTTTTTAGGGTGGGGACACTTCGCCCTGAATGCGGATAGCACCTCAGACATTTCGACTCAAATGTGAATATAAAATTCGTGCTGCACTTCCAAATCCCTTTAATTTGAGCCCCATATTGCCATGGCCGGTAAATATGAACCATTTAGAGGGTGTTTTGGGGCAGGGGCGGCCACCGGCTCTTTGCACTGAAAATAGATATCAAATTCGTTCCTTATTACCAACGGAAATGAATTTCAGTTTAGGGGGTGCTTTAGGGCGTACCCCAAAAAACTTGGCTCCAAAATTGGATATCAAATTAGTTTTCTACTCTCAAATACCTTTCATTTGAGTCCCATATTATCATAATGGGTCAAATAACCAATTTGATGTATCTTTAGGAGAAAAAACGCCACCTAGACTTGAACGCAAATTTTAATGTCATATTCGTAATCTACTCCCTAATACCTCTCATTTAAGTCTCATATAGCCAAGGTCGGCTAATATGCCCATTTGGGGTTATTTAGGGGTGGGCGACATCCCATTACTTGGACCTAATATTTTATGCCATATTTGTAGTCTAGTGCCTAATAATTTGAGTCGCATATTGACATGAACTTCGAATATATCTGGTAAGAGGAGTTTTGGGGTCGGGAGAGCCCAAGTACCCAGGACCCAAATTTCAATACCATATTAGTTTTTTGGTTTCCAAAACCTTTCATTTGATACCAATATTGTGTCCATCGAACCAAATTCGGATATGGGTGGTGTTTTTGAGGTAAGGGGAGGATCCGCCTCGAAACGATATCTAAAAATTATATAGCCTATGTTTCCTTCTAGACAAACGTACACAATCTACGAAATTTTTAAGAAAATCGGTTCAGCCTGTTGTCATATAGTCATAATGGGTCTAATGGCGTTTTTGAGAGGTGGCATGATCCTCTATACTTCCATCTGATTTTGTATGCCAGATTCGAAATCTACTCCCGAATACCTTTCATTTGAGCCCCATATTGAAATGAACGTCCAATATGTCTGTTGGGGGAGTTTTGGGGTTGGGGCGGCCTGATGGGTACTTAGACCCAATTTTAATACCATATTCGTTTCTATTCTGCAATACCTTTCATTTGATACATATATTGTCCCGATCGGTCCACTTTTGATTATGGGTTGTGCTTTTGACATAAGCCTATGTTTCCTTCCATACCAACCTACACAATATGCGAAAATTTCGAGAAAATCGGTTCTGCCGTTTTTCAGTCTATACGGAACAAACAAACCGAGTCCCATGATTGGCTAATGTGCTTATTTTCGTTAGTTATCTACTCCCGCAAACATTTCATTTGATACCCTTATTGTCCTTATCGGCCCACTTTTGATTTTGGGTGGCGTTTTTGGGGTAACGGTGGAGGGTCCGTCCCCTTCCGATATCAATAAATTATAAAGCCTATTCCTACTTCCTAACCATATTCGTAAACTACTCCCGAATACCTTTCATTTGAGTTCCATATTGTCAACATCGTCAAATAAACCTTTTGGGGCTGGGGCGTAAAATTTCAGCAAAATTGGAGAATAAATGCGTCCTTTATGGTCTTTAGACCCTAAAGCTGAAGATCGGTCTCTATGGCTGCTATATCTAATTTATTCCCTCTCTGGATCATTTTCGGGACAAATGTTGGGAGTATTAAAACAACTCACTGTTCCAAATTTCACCGAAGTCGGGTAATAAATGTTCCTGTTGTAGGCCCAAGGCGAAGTGTCTCTTTCGGGAGCGTACAGAGAAGGTTCACTGTGGTTGGGCATTGTACAGAAGGGCCGTAGACCCGAAATGGGCCCTGATAGTCCATTGGCTCTACAGGAGCTTAATTAGACCAATACTTACTTACGACTCAGTAGTTTAGCGAACTGCGATGGAGAAAAGGCGCAACGTAAAGATAATACAACAGGTTCGGACAATATGGTGTCGTAGAGGGCGATGAGGACCACGCTCACTTGGGGCTGGAAACTATTCTAGATATCCGATTTAACTTCTTGAGCCTCTGGAAGCAGAAAAATGTTGTCCGATCTGGCTGGAATTTTTCTTGAAGTGTTTTGTTATAGCTTTCAACAACTGTGCCAAGTACGGTCCACATTGGTCTATAACCTGAAATAGCTTCCATATAAACCGATCGCCCGATTTGATTTCTTGAGCCCCTGGAAGCCTCATTTTCCATCCGATTTGGCTGAAAATGTTCACATAGTGTTCTGTTATGATTTCTAACGAGTAAGGTCCATATCTGTCAAGGACCTGATATAGCTCCCATATAAACCAATCTCTCGATTTGACTTCTTGAGCACCTGGAAACCTCAATTTTTGTCGTCTGATTTGGCTGAGATTTTACATATGGTGTTCCGTTATAACTTTCCACTACTGTGCTAAGTACGGTAGAAATGGGTAAAGAACCTGATATAGCTTCCATATAAATCAATCTCTCGATTTGACTTCTTGAGCACTTACAACGCGCGATTTTTGTAGGTTTGCCAGTTTGAATTTATTTGCACGAAATGTGATACGGATTGTTTTATAATCCAGCATCCGGCGTGGTCCATCAAAAATGGTTCATAATAAGATATTACTCCCACATTGTACTTATAGGGTAGGTGTAGGGTATTATACAGTCACCACCGCCAGACTTTTGCCTTTCCTTAGTGTTTTTTTTTTTTTTGTAAATTTTAATTTTTTAATTAAAAATGCAAATTTGCCCTTGAAAATTTCATGAAGGAAGAGGGGCAAAATTCAATGATACGGCCAAGTCCTAATGGCGTGCCGCAGTGAGACATCTCCTTGGGGAGAAATTTTTACATGCGATATTACCTCCGAAATATTGTCAGAATTAGAAAATGAAAACCACTGTTGAAGAAATGTTTCTGATGTTCTAGCCTGGATTCGAACCCAAGCGTTCAGCGTCATAAGCGGACAAGCCAACATCTGCGTTGCGGTGCCCTTTATTTTTTTAAATTTGTTTTTTTTTTTTTCTCTTTTAAAATATTTCTATGTCATTGGGGGGTTTGTGTTTGTTTTAATTGTACAAACGCTAGTTGGTATTTGCAGTTTCTTTTTCTTTTTTTATGTTTTACTGTTTGGCTAAAATAGTCATCAACCATTGTGTGAATGTCTCCAAAAATATTCAAATGAACCTGGTAAACAAAAGAGTGAGTAATTCTTTGTTTTGGGTCGAATCGTGGAAACAATTAAACTAGGTGAGGTCAGTTTTGGATTTCAAATCCAATAACGTGAGGTCTTTTTTATGCAAATGACTCTGTTGAGATATGGCTGATGCTTCATTTTGGGGCACTATGATAGTTTTAATTATAATACAAAATGGATTTTTCATGATAAAGGTTTTAAGGCGCTTATTTTTAAAAATTCAGTTCACATGAACTAAATTTGTAAGCAATTGCAATGGCTATTAGTAGGTAATAAATCTTTAAAAATTGAACAATTCAATAAAAGTATTTTAACATCCAACCGTAGATTGCTTTCGGCTAGTACTCCAGACAATTTTATCTTGTCATAGACAACATTTTTCCAACTCCCATAAGAACTTTGCTGATGCCCATAATGGTAAAAACTTGTATATGTAATGAAAAAAAAATTTTTTTTCACCTATTTCAACCTACATTTTGCTTGAGTGTATTGCATTAGAGTTAATAATAATAATAATTATTCAAATGTAGATATGTAGCTACGATGTGTGTGCATATGTTTGTCTATCTTCAATTTCTACAGCATGAAGAAAGTTTTTTCAAGCAAACATTTGTCTATTATTTTGTTATTTTCTTTCTTTCTATTTCCCTTTCTTTGCCTTTCTATGGTGGTGTTTCGATTTCTGTTTCTATTTTTTTGTGTCTGCGGTGATATATTTGCATAATGTGGTTTTTATATTCTTTAAAGCGAGCGCAGTGAGTGAGTTAGAAAAGACTAGAATTGAATTGAAGAAATAATAAAAATAGGGAATATGAAGAAATTGAAAATAAGATGCATGTGCAATTGAGTTTCACTTATATAGGCTAATTAAGACGTACAATGTTAAGGGGATAAACTAAAGATTGAATTATAAACAAGTGAAAGCGTGCTAAGTTCGGCCGGGCCATAACTTGGGAACCCACCACCATGGATTTTGCTAAAATATGGGAGCTATATCAAGTTATAGACAAAATTGGACCGTACTTCGCGCAGTTTTTGAGAGTCATAACACAACACTATATGCAAATTTTCGGCCAAATTAGAAAAAAATCACGGCTTGTAAGGGCTCAAGAAGTCAAATCGGCAAATCGGTTTATATGGGAACTATATCATGTTCTTAATCAATTGGAACCGTACAAAGCACAGTTGTTGGAAATTATAACAGAACACCATGTGCAAAATTTCACCCAAATCGGAAAAAAATTACGGCTTCTAGGGACTCAAGCAGTCAAATCGGGAGATTGGTTTACATGGGAGCTATCGGGAGATCGTTTCATATGGGAGCTCTATCAGGTTATAGACCGATTTTGACCTACCTAGCACAATTGTTGAAAATCATAACAAAACACTATGTGCAAAATTTCAGCCAAATCTGATGAAAATTGCAGCTTGCAGGGGATCAAGAAGTCCAATCGGGAGATCGGTTTATATGGGAGCTACATGAGGTTCTTAACCGATTTAAACCATACTTGGCACAATTGTTGGAAGTCATAACAGAACACCATGTACAAAATTTCACCCATATCGGATTAAAATTACGGCTTCTAGGGGCTCAAGCAGTCAAATCGGGAGATTGGTTTACATGGGAGCTATATCCAAATCTGAATCGATATGGGCCATTTGCAATCCACAACGACCTACATGAATGTAAAGTATCTGTACAAAATTTCAAGCGCATAGCGCAAATCGTGATTTTGACAGACGGACGGACGGACATGGATAGATCGACTCAGGATGTCAAGACGATCAAGAATATATATACTTTAAGGGGAGCCAGATCAATATTTCTAGGTGTTACAAAAGGAATGACTAGACTAGTATACCCCCATCCTATGGCGGTGTGTATAAAAAAAGGTCAAGTAAAACAGCAAAATTTGGTAATTGATGAATAGACAATTGGTGTTAGGTACAGGAAAATAAAGTAGTTGAAGAACAAAAGATCATACAAATACTGATTATTATAGGTCATATCCAATCTCTGCATTAGGTTTTGAGGTAAATTAACCCCTATTAACACAAATTACCAGTCATATCAGCAGTCATTCTAGTCCATTGCGTGGCTGCTTTGACTTATTATACCCACCACTGTAGGATAGGGGGTATATTTATTTAGTCATTTCGTTTGCAACACATCGAAATATCAATTTCCCACCCTATAATGTATTGGGTTGCCCAAAAAGTAATTGCGGATTTTTCATATAGTCGGCGTTGAAAAATTTTTTCACAGCTTGTGACTCTGTAATTGCATTCTTTCTTCTGTCAGTTATCAGCTGTTACTTTTAGCTTGCTTTAGAAAAAAAAGTGTAAAAAAATTATAAAGGGTGATTTTTTTGAGGTTAGGATTTTCATGCATTAGTATTTGACAGATCACGTGGGATTTCAGACATGGTGTCAAAGAGAAAGATGCTCAGTATGCTTTGACATTTCATCATGAATAGACTTACTAACGAGCAACGCTTGCAAATCATTGAATTTTATTACCAAAATCAGTGTTCGGTTCGAAATGTGTTCAAATTTTGACAAATTTTGTTCAGCGATGAGGCTCATTTCTGGTTGAATGGCTACGTAAATAAGCAAAATTGCCGCATTTGGAGTGAAGAGCAACCAGAAGCCGTTCAAGAACTGCCCATGCATCCCGAAAAATGCACTGTTTGGTGTGGTTTGTACGCTGGTGGAATCATTGGACCGTATTTTTTGCAAAGATGCTGTTGGACGCAACGTTACGGTGAATGAACACATTTCGAACCGAACACTGATTTTGGTAATAAAATTCAATGATTTGCGAGCGTTGCTCGTTAGTAAGTCTATTCATGATGAAATGTCAAAGCATACTGAGCATCTTTCTCTTTGACACCATGTCTGAAATCCCACGTGATCTGTCAAATACTAATGCATGAAAATCTTAACCTCAAAAAAATCACCCTTTATTTGATTAAAGTTCATTAAAAGTTTTATTAAAAATGCATTTACTTTCTTTTAAAAAATCCGCAATTACTTTTTGGGCAACCCAATATATATATATATATATATATATATATATATATGTATATATATATATATATATATAACGATGTCCGTGTGTCTGTCCGTCTGTTGTAATCACTCAACAGCCTTCAAAAATTGAGATGTTGAGCTTAAAATTGTCACAGAAATGCATTTTTGATGCTTGAACGGACCAAATCGGACCATATTTAGATATACCTGCTATATAGCCCGATTTCCCGATAAAGGGTCTGATGCCCATAAAATCTTTATGTTTCATCTGATTTTGCTGAAATTTTAAACAGTAAATAGTTTAAAGCTTACCGAAAACTTACCCAAATATGGTTTATATCGGATTATATTTAGATATAACCCATAAAAGCTTTATTTATTACCCGATTTCGCTAAAATTTGAAACAGTGAGAAATTTTAGACTTTTCGACATCTGACCCAAATGTGGTTCAGATCGGACTACATTTAGATATAGCTGTCATATAGACCGATCTCCCGATAAAGAGTCTGAAGCCCAGATATGCTTTATATTTTATCCGATTTCGCTGAAATTTGAAACAGTGAGTAATTTTAGGCCCCCCAACATAGGATCCAAATATGGTTCAAATCGGACTATATTTAGATATAGCCGTCATATAGACCGATCTGCCAATAAAGGGTCTGAAGATCATGAAAGCTTTATTTTTACCCAATTTCGCTGAAATTTGAATCAGTGAGTTGTTTTAAGCCACCCTCCATCTGCCCCAAATATATTAAATATTGGAATATATTTATATATAGCTGTCATATAGACCGATATGCCGATTAAGGGTCTGAAGTTCATAAAAGTTTTATTTATTAACCGAATTCGTCGCAATTTGAAGAAGTGAGTTGGTTTAAGCCTCCCGACATATAAGTCAGATCAGACTATAAAGATATAGCTGTCATATGGACCGATCTTCCAATTTAGGGTCCTAATCCCATAAAAAGTGGATTTATTGTCTGAAAATGTTATTTGTATATGTGTCCTTGGGACCTGAATAAAATGCCATTGAGACCAGCCACCATTGAGATATAATTACGGATATAGTAGAGGAGTTATAATAAAATAGGTTGATTATTATATCCTTGTTTAATTTGGTCCAGATCGGTCTGGATTTGGTTATAGGTGCCATATAGAACGATCTTTCGATTTAAAGTTTTGGCCCTATAAAAAGCGCAATTATTATCCGATTTCGTTGAAATTTGATGCAGTAACTTATGTGTTACTGTCTTATATGGTTCAGATCCGCTTATATTTGGATATAGCTGCAAAAAAGACCAATATTTTGTTCTACAAAATTGAACAGTGACTTATATATATTAGACCACTCAAAGTCCGTGCAGAATTTGGGTGCTTAAGTTATCCAATTTTCACCGGATTCTGGCGAAGGTGGCTTTACATATATACCCGAGGTGGTGGGTATCCAAAGTTCGGCCCAGTCGAACTTAATGCCTTTTTACTTGTTTTTTATTTAATTTAATAAAAAAAAAATATCAAAAATTATAAGTTCAGGAGTTTTTAATTCTAAATCAATATTTGATCAGGTGATATGATGTGTTCGTCTAAACCGGAGAAATGACAGGTTTTTTTTTAACCTGGTGAAATGACTGATTTTTGAAACCGGTGAAGTGGTTGGTTTTTTTTTAAGCAGGGAAAATTACTGATTTTTCAAACCAGTGAAGTGACCGACTTTTTCAAACCGGTGAAGTAACCAATATTTCAAACCAGTCAAATGACCGATTTTTTTTTTTTTTTTAACCGGTGAAATGATATATGGATATTCCGGGGACCGGTCATTGGTCACACAAAACCGGTAAATTCATTACATTAGGCTACACTCTTTACACACTTTAAGATTTTTTTAATAACACTGGTGGAAATGTTAAAATTTTACCACAAATTCAGTTGACTTACGTCAGTCAAATTTTGTTATAGTTTTTTCCATCTTTGTTTTGGTTTTTTATCACCGCCATGACTCCATTGAATCGTTTTGTTTCTTTGTATGTTTTCGTTTTATTATGGTGGTCAAATTAAAGCTTTTTTTTAAGGTGGTCGCCAGTTGTTGCCATTCTCTTCTATCTGCCAAAAATAAAAAAAAAAAAAATAAAAAAAACTAAATTAACATATGCGAAATAATACTGTGCTCCACAATTACTAAGACAAAACACAGTCACACAATGAATTTTAAATACGAGTTCATTTTTTATGCAAAACCCAAAATATTAATGTCAACCAACCAACAACTACTGCTCATCCTTTCTAAATGCGCCACATTATAAATGATTAAAGTTTTTAGCAAAAGTTTCAATTTAAAATTTAATTAAATTGAATTTAAATTTTTTATTCGTATCAAAACTTGATTAGCTCATGTTTATGTGAGCAGTTGTCCGACAATATTTTAAGTGTGGGCGAAAAACAGATCATTTTGTAACCTCAATTTATAGCTTAAGTCATTTTTTATGATTGCCATTGATCTTTATTATCCGAACAACATTCCTTATAAGCGTAGGGGATATGAGTGATATTCCATAACGGGAACTTTGTTAACATCTTAAATTTACATTTAAAACAACGTAGTGAGTTTACCTTAAAATAGGTTTATTAGATAGTTCTATGATGGAAATCCATGAAATAAACCTATTTAAAATCTATTGGTTGCCCAAAAAGTAATTGCGGATTTTTCATATAGTCGGCGTTGACAAATTTTTTCACAGCCTGTGACTCTGTAATTGCATTCTTTCTTCTGTCAGTTATCAGCTGTTACTTTTAGCTTGCTTTAGAAAAAAAGTGTAAAAAAGTATATTTGATTAAAGTTCATTCTAAGTTTTATTAAAAATGCATTTACTTTCTTTTAAAAAATCCGCAATTACTTTTTGGGCAACCCAATACATTAAGCTTTGTGAATAACGGTGTTATGGGTTTTGGAAATTTAAAACAAAAATTCATTTTCAGTAAAAATTAAGTTTTTCAAAATTTCAATGTATATGACAGTTTTGAAAAATTTTATATAATATAAAAAAAAACAAGTAAAAAGGCATTAAGTTCGGCCCGGCCGAACCCACCACCTCGGGTATTTATGTAAGTCACCTTTCATCAAAACCCGGTGAAAATTGCATACCTATGTCCCTTAGCAGTTATAACGAAATATGTTCCTATTTGGACCAAATACACATATGTCCAAGTCATTGTTCAACTGTGTATAACAAAATATTGGTCTTTTTAGTAGCTATATAAAGGGTGATTTTTTTGAGGTTAGGATTTTCATGCATTAGTATTTGACAGATCACGTGGGATTTCAGACATGGTGTCAAAGAGAAAGATGCTCAGTATGCTTTGACATTTTATCATGAATAGACTTACTAACGAGCAACGCTTGCAAATCATTGAATTTTATTACCAAAATCAGTGTTCGGTTCGAAATGTGTTCATTCACCGTAACGTTGCGTCCAACAGCATCTTTGAAAAAATACGGTCCAATGATTCCACCAGCGTACAAACCACACCAAACAGTGCATTTTTCGGGATGCATGGGCAGTTCTTGAACGGCTTCTGGTTGCTCTTCACTCCAAATGCGGCAATTTTGCTTATTTACGTAGCCATTCAACCAGAAATGAGCCTCACCGCTGAACAAAATTTGTCAAAATTTGAACACATTTCGAACCGAACACTGATTTTGGTAATAAAATTCAATGATTTGCAAGCATACTGAGCATCTTTCTCTTTGACACCATGTCTGAAATCCCACGTGATCTGTCAAATACTAATGCATGAAAATCCTAACCTCAAAAAAATCACCCTTTATAAAAATAAACCGATCTGAACCATATACAACATAAATGTCGAAGAGCCTAACATTAGTCGCTGTTTAAAATTTCAGTGATATCGGATTATAAATGCGCTTTTTTGTGCCCAGCATATACAACATGCATGTCGAAGAGCCTAACATAAGTCACTGTTTCAAATTTCAATGATGTCGGATTGTAAATGCGCTTTTTATGGGGCCAACACTTTAAATCGAGATATCGGTCTATATGGCAGCTATATGCAAATCTTGATCGATCTAGACCAAATTGCAGAAATATGTGGAGGGGCTTAACTTAACTCTCTGTCCCTAATTTCGGCGACATCGAACAATAAATGTGCCTTTTATGGGCCCAAAACCTTAAACCGAGAGATCGGTCTATATGGCAGCTATATCCAAATCTGGACCGATCTGTGCGATATTGCAGAAGTATGTCAAGGGGCTTAACTTAACTCACTGTCCCAAATTTCGGCAACTTCAGACAATAAATGAGCATTTTATGGGCCCAAAACCTTAAATCAACAAATCGGTCTATATGGAAGCTATACCCAAATCTGGACCGATCCGGGCCAAATTAACGAAGGATGTCAAAGAGCCTAACTCAACTCACCGTCCCAAATTTCAGCAAAATCGGATAATAAATGTGGCTTTTATGGGCCTAAGACCCTAAATCGGCGGATCGGTCTATATGGGGGCTATATCAAGATATAGTCCGATATAGCCCATTTTCGAACTTAATCTGATTATAAAGTATTATATATTCTTGATCGTCTCGGCATTCTGAGTCGATCTAGAAATGTTCACATTACGACACAGTCGTACGCGTAAAGCTAGCCGCTTAATTTTGCACAGATACTTCTTGTTGATATAGGTCGTTGAGAATTGCAAATGAGCCATATCGGTTCGGACTTGGATACAGCTCCCACATAAAACGATCTCCCGATTTGACTTCTGAGCCGTTACAAGCTGCAATTTCTATCTGAATAGACTAAAAATTTGCATGTAGTGGTCTGTTACGATTTCTCACAACTGTGCCAAGTACGGTCTAAATCGGTCTATAACCTGATATAGCTCTCATATAAACCGATCTCCCGATGTCAAGGGGATGCAGTAATACCCAAGATAAGAGCTGCCTTAGAAAAATTCTTGCTTGAGTTAGGAAAGAGGAGCGTACTGAGAAGGTTCACAGATGTTGGGCACTACGTAGACTTGAAAATGGGACCTGAATCCGGGGATAGTCCACTGGCTCTACAGTAACGTGATTATACCAATATTTATTTACGTCTCAGTAGTTTGGTGGTATGGAGAAAAGTGCAACATAAGGACCATATAACAGGTTCAGAGAACATGTTGTATTGGTATAGGCGGAGCGATGAGGACCACGCCCACTAGGGCACTGGAGACTATTCTAGATATTCGACCCATTGACATTCAGATTTTTGAGGCAGTGTGAGGCAGCTCATACCATTGCGGTAAAATCAAGGTGACTATAGGAAATCTGGAAGGAATGGAAGAGGTTTCCTATCGGATAGCTGAAACGAAACTTTAGGTGGAGGCGAGGCAGAGTCTTAAATGGACGGAGCCCTAAGATCAAAGCTAGAGGGCAGAGTGGGCCTGGGGGTCTACATTTAGAACCCAGGGACCTGAGATCTGTTTTATACTGCTTGACCCTAATACGGTCCTGCAGGCGGAGCCAACGCGAGGACGTCGAGTGTGAACATCTTTACGAACAGTAAAATTGCCATCGGGGTCACGAATAGTCTTGAAGTGTAAGTAGGAGATTAACGCTTTGTCTGAGGATGGCAAAATCCTCATCGTTTGCGTGCCGAGCCATAACGAAGTAATAACGGTGAAGGCCAGAGGAATCGGGTCGACAGAGGAATCGGGTCGACATAGTCCCTGCATGTAACCCTGTGGAACAGCGAAATGGTAGGTAGGACGGCGAAAATCCTATTTGGGATCTAGATCGTGAGAAGACGAGGCTATTACTAAATGGAAGTAAGTAGGAGGTTAGTAAAGCTATTGATATTATGACGGGACACATAGGACTACGAGCTCACTTAAGTAAAATCGGTGCGGCATGTGTAGGGCATGGGGGAAGATGATGAGACGTTGGAGCATTGTCTTTGTCATTGCCCGGCTTTCGCGTCTAACAGATACCGGCACTTAGGTGGGGACACAATACCAGACATGAATCAACTTAGGGGAGTGGTTTGGAAAACATCTAAGGATTTTGTAAGTAGCACGGAATTCCTTACTTAGATTTTATTTTTCGAGGTTATTTTTTTTTTTTTGTATTTAGAGCACACAACAAGCCGATTACTGGCTTAGGTGAATGTCCATAGTGGCATGGGCCGGATTAACCTTCTTTTCAACCTAACCTAAACAAAAACTTGTTAAAAAAATGTTGGAAAAAGTTTTTTGAATAGCATATTTAATAAATTTTAAATCAAATTTTTAATAAATTACAAATACATACATATTTTGTAATTAAATTTTTAAAATTATTTTTTCAAACTAGAATTTATAATTTTTTTTAAGGAAAATTTTAATAAAAATTCTAAAATATTTTGTAATTAAAATTTGAAAAAATTTTAAATTAAAAAATATTTTAAATAAAAGATTTGAAATAATTTTTTTAAACTAGTTAAAAAAAAATAATGAAATAAAAAAAGTTCTAAACAAAATTTTGAAAAAAAATTATTTTGGAAAAAATTAAAAAAAAAAAATAATTTTTTCAATAAAATTTTTAAAAAGTTTAAAATAAAATTTTTTAAAGAAATTCCTGATTAGTTTTATACAAATATTTTAAAAATCAATTTAAAGTAAATTTTTAGCAAACTTTTTTTTAAAAAATACATTTCAGTAAAATTTAAAAGAAAAATTTAACTTGTTTTAAAAACAAATTTAAATAAAATTTTTAAAAATAAATTTTAAGTAAAACTATTAAAAATAAATTTGAAGTAAATTTTTTTTAAATAAGTTTTAAGTAAAATCTTAAGTAATTTTTTCTTTTTTTTGTATTTTATTGATCTGTTGTTTTCTCATAGTTCTTCCTGTACTCCATGCGTTCAAGATCCCCATTCCACCATAGAATGGGGGTATACTAATTTCATCATTCTGTTGGTAACACCTCGAATATGCGTCTGAGACCCCATAAAGTTGGAGTTGACAAATTTTTTCACAGCTTGTGACTCTGTAATTGCATTCTTTCTTCTGTCAGTTATCAGCTGTTACTTTTAGCTTGCTTTTGAAAAAAAGTGTAAAAAAAGTATATTTGATTAAAGTTCATTCTAAGTTTTATTAAAAATGCATTTACTTTCTTTTAAAAAATCCGCAATTACTTTTTGGGCAACCCAATATATTCTTGATCGTCATGTCATTTTAAGTCGATTTAGCCATGTCCGTCCGTTCGTCTGTCTGTCTGTCGAAAGCACGCTAACTTTCGAAGGAGTAAAGCTAGCCGCTTGAAATTTTGCACAAATAATTTTGGGCCAAATCGGTACATGTTTTGATATAGCTGCCATATAAACCGATCTTGGGTCTTGACTTCTTAAGCCTCTAGAGGGCGCAATTCCCGTCAGATTTAACTGAAATTTTGCACGTGGTGTTTTGGTATCACTTCCAACAACTGTGTTAAGTATGATTCAAATCGGTTCATAATCTGGTATAGCAGTCATATAAAGAGATCTTGGATCTTGACTTCTTGAGCCAATAGAGCGCCCAATTCTCATCCGATTTGGCTGAAATTTTGCATGAAGTGTTTTGTTATGACTTTCAATAACTATGCTAAGTATGGTGCAAATTGGAACATAACCTGATATAGCTGCCATATAAACCGATCTGGGTTCTTGACTTCTTGAGCCTTTAGAGGGCGCAATTCTCATCCGCTTTGGCGGACATTTTGTACAATGGCTTCTCGCATGACCTTCAACATACTTGTCTTCTATGGTCTGAATCGATCAATAGCTTGATACAGTTCCCATATAAACCTATCTCCCGATTTTGCTTCTTGAGCCCCTACCAGGCGCAATTCTTATCCGAATGAACTGAAATATTACACAATGACTTCTACAATGTTCGACATTCATTTATGGTCCGAATCGGACTATAACTTGATATAGCTCCAATATCATAACAGTTTTTATTCAATATTCGTTGTTTGCCTAAAAAGAGATACCGCGCATAGAACTCGACAATCCATGGTGGAGGGTATATAAGATTCGGCCCGGCCGAACTTAGCACACTCTTACTTGTTTTTGGCTGGCATTTACCACAGGGATAACTTTCAAAACCAAATGTTGCCCAACTTATTTATTAGTTGACAACCGTGGGTGATTTATTTATTAATTAAATTCCCATTTGGTTTTAAAAAAATAAATATTTTCGAAAATTTGGTCGAAACCTTATGCAGTGGAGCTGTATGAAAATCAAAAATGTTTTCAAAATTTTTACTGACCGCTTTCTTCGAAGTTATGAGCAATAGTGCTTTTCTCATTTAGACTATTTTTGTCTAAGCTCATAACATTGATGATTGACTGAGTAATTCGTCAAAGAAGGCTGCTGAAGAAGGGATAGATGGAATCCCAGAAATTGCTATTAACCAAATTTTTGAAAATATTTTTGATTTAAAAAAATCAAATGGGGATTTTATAGGTATTTGCTTACATTTTGCCAAGAATACCAAATATTTACCCACTTAAAGACCAATTTAACATTTCGATTATAAGCAAATAACTCACCTCAGCCAACAACAGAATGAATAGTGGCAACGTTTTTAATGACGGATTTCTATGTGGACCATGTAAGGTTGAACACACACAAAAAACAAAGTTGTCACGCTTTTGGTCTCCGCTTTGCTGCTTTGTTTCATTTTATTGATCATTTTGTGTTAATCATTTGGTGGAACTGTTGTTTTTTAGTTTTTGTTTTTTTTTCAGCACTTGGCCAACACCAACAGATAGTTAAGCTCTGTTTAGAGGGAGAGGGGCCAAACAACAACTAAATGGCCGTAATAAAGAATTGAAATAGGAAACGGGTTTTCTTTTCTACCAGTAGTTTGAATATATCTGATTTAATTTTGTTGCTGTTATTTTTTTTTTTTGTTTTCATAGAACACTCATATGCTGCAAAGAGTGAATGTTTTTTTTTGCTTTAGAAAATGAGTAACATAAAAACTTTTGCTCATTGATGATAAGGCAATAAAACGGAGTATGTTATTAAGAATGAAAGCTGAAAAGAAGATTTAACATTAAAATTTCCCCATAAAATACGGGTACAATAGCGATATATGTTAATATAATGGAGAAATTAGTCCCATTTATATGATTTACTGTGGCGCTTTCGATGGTAGTGATCATAAAAGAATGGCTAAACGATTATACACTCGAGGAAAAATGAAAGTTTTTTTATAAGGGTGACTAATTTTTATTGTACATGTTTTGTTTAAAATAAAGGGTGTTAAAGGATGATTTTTTAGCTATCATCTGTTTGGAAACAATGGTTTAGACAGCTCACGCACCTTTCGTGGTTTGTTTCGCTGTCAAAGATCTTCAGTTTGGTCTATAATTAAAATCGTCATACAAACGAACAACGCTGAGTGCTTCTTACATTTTACGATGAAGCTCAGTCGATAGTCGATTTTGGAGTTAAGATCAGCCAGAAGCATTGCAAGAGCTACCAATGCATCCAAAACAAGTAAAAGAGTGCTAAGTTCAACCGGGCCGAATGTTAGGAACCCTCCACCGTTGAATCTGCTCAAAATTTATACAAAATAAATTTAGTTGAAGGGCATAATTTTATTCTACATACTAAAATTCTGTCAATCCCGCAAAAATTAAAACTCGAGGAACCGAACAAGGTTGATCGAGAAACCGATTTTTATGGGAGCTATATCAGGTTATAGACTGATTTGGACCGTATTTGGCACAATAGTTGGAAGACATAACAGAACACCAAACGCCGAATTTCAGCCAAATCGGAGAAAAATTGCCGCTTGTAAGGGCTCAAGAAATCAAATCGGGAGAACGGTTTATGTGGGAGCTATATCAGCTTCTAGACCGATTTAGACCGTACTCGGCACAGTTTTTGCAAGTCATACCAGAACACTACATGTCAAATTTCAGCCAAATCAGTCAAAAATTGCAGCTTCCAGGGAGATCGGTTTACATGGGAGCTATATCAGGTTATAAACCGATTTGGATTTTAATTGACACAGTTGTTGAAATTCATAACAAAACACTACGTGCAAAATTTCAGCCAAATTGGGCAAAAATTGCGGCTTTTAAGGGCTCAAGATGTCAAAACGGGAGATCGGTTTATATGGAAGCTATATCAGGTTTTAGACCGGTTCGGAACGTACTTGGCACAGTTTTTGGAAGTCATAATAGAACTCTACATGCCAAATTTCAGCCAAATCAGGCAAAAAATTGTGGCTTCCAGGGGTTCAAGAAGTTAAATCGAGAGATCGGTATATACGATAGCTCTATCAGGATATAAAACGATTTGGACCGCACAGTTGTTGAAATTCATAACAAAACACCACGTGCAAAACTTCAGCCAAATCGGGCAAAAATTGTGGCTCAAGAATTCAAATCGGGAGATCGGTATATATGGGAGCTATATTAGGTTATATACCGATTTGGATTTTACTTTACACAGTTGTTGAAACCCCTAACCAAACACCACGTGCAAAATTTCAGCAAAATCGGGCAAAAATTGCGGCTTGTAAGGGCTCAAGAAGTCAAATCGGGAGATCGGTATATATGGGAGCTATATTAGGTTATATACCGATTCGGGCACCCAAATCGGATAATAATTGCGCCCTCTAAAGGCACAAGAAGTCAAGATTCCAGAACGGTTTGTATGGCAGCTATATCAGGCTATTGGCCCATTTAAATCATATTTGGGAGTCATAATAAAATACGTCATGAAAAATATCATCATAATTGGATAAGAATTGCGCTCTGTAGTGGCACATAAAGTCAAATTCCCAGATCGGTTTGTATGACAGCTATATCAGGTTATGGAACGATTTGAACCATAATTAGCAAAGTTGTTGGAAGTCATAACAAATTACCTCATGCAAAATTTCAGCCAAATCGGATAAGAATTTTGCCTAGTAGTGGCTCAAGAAGTCAACATTCAAGATCGGTTTATATGGCAACTTTATCAGGTTATGAACCGATTTGAACCATACTAACCACAGTAGTTAGAAGTCATAATGAAACACCTCGGGCAAAATTTCAGCCAAATCGGATGAGAATTGCGCCCTCTAGAGGCTCAAGAAGTCAAGACCCCAGATCGGTTTATATGACAGCCACGTCAGGTTATGGACCGATTTCAAACATACATACTTAGCACAGTTGTAGAAAGTCATAGCAAAACAACTCATGCAAAATTTCAGCCAAATCGGATGAGAATTGCATCCTCTATTGGCTCAAGAAGTCAAGATCCAAGATCGGTTCATATGGCAGCTATACCAAAACAAAGACCGATTTGGCCCATTTACAATCCTAACCGACCTACACTAAAAGGAAGTATTTGTGCAAAATTTCAAGCGGCTAGCTTTGCTCCTTCGAAAGTAAACGTGTTTTCGACAGACAAACGGACGAACGGACATGGCCAGATCGACTCAGAACGTCGAGAGCATCAAGAATATTTATACTTCATGGGGTCTTAGACGAATTTTTCAAGGCGTTATAAACGGAATGACTATATTAGTATACCCCGTCCTATGATGGTGAGTATAAAAAGAACAAACTCAAATCCGTTTGACACTGTACAAAATCGTGTTAAGATCATAAAATTAAATACAATTCTAAAACTCATTGATGCTTATATTGCATTAAGAGGAATGGCAGACCTATCCAAGTGTTCAGTGGACTCCACCCAATATGAAAAAAAAAAAAAATATCAGCACCCCAAATGCTCTGGGAGACCTTGTACCACCAAAGTTAGATATGGAATTGGCCAACTTATTGTTGTTTAATAGGAAATAAAGCAAAAAAGTCAAATTGTCCGCAACAATGGCAAACGTATGTAGCTAAAACTTGATTTAGAGGAATTTAGTTAGCGTTTTCTTCATCTCTCTCTCTCTCAGTTTGAGTTTTTGGTAGCAAACTTGGCCCTCGTTTTTTTTTTTGGTTGATGGTGCTGGAAATGCGTAATTATTTTGGTTTTTGCTTCTTCTATTGCTGCTGGAAGTGCCACTGAAGTGGTTATAATTATTTTGCCATGATGTCGGTGGAGGGGTTGTGTATGTATGTGTGCCGGTATTTCCAACTCTCTGCCAACTCCATGTGAAGTTCATTAACTTTGGCTAAATTGTTGATTCATGCAATCCAACATTTTTGAAATGATCTCATTTCAGTTTTTTTTTGCTTTATTTGCCAGGTCATTTAACTGATTTGCGTTGTGTGATGGCGGTAGTTTAGGTTTGTCGTGGGACAGTGGTCGGAGGAAATTTAAAAGAAAAAGTTGGTAAAAATTATAAGTTGACAAAATTTTCTATAAAAACAAAATTAAGACAACATTTTCTGTAGAAATACAATTTTGACAGTAAAATTTTGAAATGACAATAAAATTTTAAAAATTTTCCATAGAATTTATATTTAGAGCAAATTTTCCATAGAAATGAAATTTTGTGAACATTTTCCATGCAAATGAAATATTGACTAACTTCAAACCAATTTGGGGAAAAGTGCTGTAGAAACAACATTTTTGGAAAATTTTTTATGAAAGTAAAGTTTTGAAAAAAAAAAAAACAATTCTATAGAAGCCAATTTAAAAAAAAAAATCTACAAAGTATATGTATATCGGATAGTCGAAACATTCTATGGCGATTTAATGATGTCCGTGTGTCCGTCAGTTGTAATCACGTTGCAGTCTTTAACAATTAAAAGCGTGCTAACTTCGGCCGCGCCGAATCTTGGGATTCTGTTCATCATTTATACAAAATAAATTTAGTTGAAGGGCATAATTTTATTCTAAAGGGTGATTTTTTTGAGGTTAGGATTTTCATGCATTAGTATTTGACAGATCACGTGGGATTTCAGACATGGTGTCAAAGAGAATGATGCTCAGTATGCTTTGACATTTCATCATGAATAGACTTACTAACGAGCAACGCTTGCAAATCATTGAATTTTATTACCAAAATCAGTGTTCGGTTCGAAATGTGTTCATTCACCGTAACGTTGCGTCCAACAGCATCTTTGAAAAAATACGGTCCAATGATTCCACCAGCGTACAAACCACACCAAACAGTGCATTTTTCGGGATGCATGGGCAGTTCTTGAACGGCTTCTGGTTGCTCTTCACTCCAAATGCGGCAATTTTGCTTATTTACGTAGCCATTCAACCAGAAATGAGCCTCATCGCTGAACAATTCAATGATTTGCAAGCGTTGCTCGTTAGTAAGTCTATTCATGATGAAATGTCAAAGCATACTGAGCATCTTTCTCTTTGACACCATGTCTGAAATCCCACGTGATCTGTCAAATACTAATGCATGAAAATCCTAACCTCAAAAAAATCACCCTGTACATACAAGCTTCTGTCAAACCAGCAAAAATTAAAGATTTTAAAGACCGAACAACGATGATCGAAGGACCGGTTTATATGAGAGCTGTATCAGGTAATAGACTGATTTGGACCGTATTTGGCGCAGTTGTTGGAAGCCGTAATAGAACACAGCCTGCAAAATTTCGGACAACTCGGAAAAAACTTGCGGCTTCTGAGGACTCAAGAAGTCAAATAGGGAGAATGGTATATATGGGAGCTATATCAGATTATAGACCGATTTAACCCGTACTTAGCACAGTTGATGAAGGTGATAACAAAACACTATATGCTCAATTTTAGCCAAATCGAACCAAAATTACGGCTTGCAGGGGCTCCAGAAGTCAAATCGGGACATCGGTTTATATGGGAGCTATATCAGGTTATATACCGATTTGGACCGTAGAATAATACATGGATTTGCACCGCAGAATAATACATGCAATATTTAAACCAAATCGAACAAAAATGGCGGTACCCAGGGGTTCAAGAAATCAAATCGAGAAATCGGTTTATGTGGGAGCTATATCAGGTTAGAGACCGATTTGAACCATGCTAAGCACAGATGTTGCGAGTCTTATTACAGCCCAGCATGCAAAATTTCAGCCAAATCGGACACAAATAGCGGCTCCCAGGTGCTCAAAAAGTTAAATTGGGAGATCAGTTTATATGGAAGCTGCATCAGGTTATAGACCGATTTAGATTTAGTTTTTGGAAGTTTTATCAGAGCAAAGCATGCAAAATTTCAGCTAAATCGGGAGAAAGGGGCTCAAGAAGTCAAATCTGGAGATCGGTTTATATGGGAGCTATATTTAAATCTGAACCGATATGCGCGGCTGGCTTTACATTTTCGACCGCTATCATGATTTGGACAGTCGGACGGATGGACATGGCTAGATTGACCCAGAACGTCGAGACGATCAAGAATATAAATACTTTATGGTGTCTTAGTCGAATATTTCGAGGTGTTACAAATAGAATGACTAGATTAATATACCCCATCCTATGGTGGAGGGTATAAAAATTGAGATATTGAGTTGAAATTTTGCAGAGACTTGTATTCTTCTTCTAACTGGTGACTCGTATTTCTTCTAACCGGTCAAAAATAGCGGCTCCCAGGGGGTGAAAAGTCAAATCGGAAGATCGGTTTATATGGCAACTATATCAGGTTATAGACCTATTTGAACTGTACATAGCATAGTTGTTGGGAGTCTCATCAGATCACAGCATGCTAAATTTCAGCGAAATCTGACAAAAATAGCGCCTTCCAGAGGCCCAAGAAGTTAAATCGGGAGATCGGTTTATATGGGAGCTATATCATTTTGTTGACAGATTTAAACCGTACTTGGCACAGTTGTTGGAAGTCATAACAAAACACTACATGCAAAATTTCAGCCAAATCGGACAAAAATTTCGGCTTCCATGGGCTCAAGAAATCAAATCTGGAGATCGGTTTATAAGGGAGCTATATCTAAATCTGAGGAGAACACCGTAGCGCAGAGGTTAGCATGTCCACCTATGACTCTGAACGCCTGGTTTCGAAACCAGGCGAGACCATCAGAAAAATGTTCAGCGGTGGTTTTCCCCTTCTAATGCTGCCAACATTTTTAATGTACTATGCCATGTAAAATTTCTCTCCAAAGAGGTGTCGCACTGTGTCACGCCGTTCGGACTCGGCTATAAAAAGGAGGCCCCTTGTCATTGAGCTTAAACTTGAATCGGACTGCACTCATTGATATGTGCGAAGTTTGCTCCTGTTCCTTAGTGGAATGTTAATGGGCAAAATTTGCGTATCTAAATCTCAATCGATATAGCCCATTTTCAATCATCACCTACCTACATCGATATTAAGTATCTGTGCAAAATTTCAGGCGGCTAGTTTTACGCGTTCGCCCTCTATCGTGATTTCGGCAGGCGGACATGACCAGATCGATTCAGAACGACAAGACGATCAATACATACTTTAGGGGTTCTTAGACGAATACTTCGAGGTGTCACAAACGGAATGACTAGGTTAGTATACCTCCATCCTATGTTGGCGGATATAAAAAAACACATAAAATTCAGAAAAATACATGAAATCTTTATTTGAATCGATGGTACGGTCCATATAATTTAATGTTTGAAGATTATTTCATGCACATGTTGACAGTGACTGCGCCTCAAATGGTCCATTCGCTTAGTCCAATTTTGGCATACTCTTTCCAACATTTCGGCCCGTATCTTACGAATAAATGCTTCAATGTTGTTCCAATGCGTCAATTGAAGCGGGCGTGTCTGTATAGACATGAGATATAACATAGTCCCACAAAAAAATAGTCTGATGCCGAACGTGAAAAAATTTTAATATTCCATTGTTGCGGGTGCTGTGTGGCATGTGACACCGTCTTGTTGAAACCACATGTCATGCAAGACAAGTTCTTGCATTTTTGGCAAAAAAAGTTGGATATCACCATTCACAATTACGTTACAATTCGCATCATCTTTGAAGAAGTACGGTCCAATGATGCCACCAGCCCATAAACCGATGAGCTTCTGGCTCATCTTCACTCCAAAATCGACAATTCTGCGTATTTACGTGCTCATTAAGCGAAAAATGAGCTTCATTGCTCAATGGAAGAAGCGAGCTATGAACTTTCTTAACAGAGCAAGCATTTGATAATAAAATTCAATAATTTGCAAGCGTTGTGCATTTGTAAGACGTTTCATGGCTAAATTATAGACCAAACTGAAGATGTTTGACAGTGATACAAAATGTGCGTGAGCTGTTTAAAGCAGCGTTGCCAAAAAGATAATAGCTAAAAAAGCATCCTTTATATACATTATTGGGTTGGCAGATCAATATTTCGTTGTGTCCCCTCCATCCTATGGTGGTGAGTATAAAAATATGGAACTAAAATTTTGGCATTTGGCCATAATACTTTGGTTTATTGCTTTCAGCTGTCATAACCACTGTCTCTGTGGATCAGTCTTTTCTCTCCCTATTACACATAAAGATAGGTTTTGCTTGGTCTGTTTTATACCATAAGTTATTGCAAATTGTTGATGATTATTGTTCGACCAAAGTTGAGAGTTGTCTTAAATGTTGTTGTTGTTGTTGTTGGCTTATGCTCTATTGGCATTGTTGTAAACATTTATATGAATTATAAAATTGAAAATAATTTCAAAATTGACTTTTTTACACTGTTCGAAAAACAGTCCAAATCATTGGATATAATAGATATTGGAAAAACCTAAAATTAAAGCTGTAACTGATTTGTTATGGGGAGTTAGAAGCAAGAGGCTATAGGCTAAGCCAAAATATTGTAACATCAGCAACAAGCAGAAACGATGTAATATGCAGTTCATTATTATGTCTTCAGATAGTTTACTATATACGATGTTATGGTTGTTAAGAGCTTTGAAAGGTTTTTTTTTAAAACTTGTTACGCATATTTTGTTTTTGAGGTGTTGAGTGTTTCTTAATGGATTTTATTTTTTTTCCTATTCTGTTGTTGGCGGTTATAAGCATCTAAGGTCAATTGTGTACGTTACCATAATTTGTGGAAAATTGAATTCACAAAGCGGAAAATACAAAGAGACACATTTGTTATACTGAAGGGTATACTTACTTCGCCATTCAATATGTAAGGGCAAAGCAGGCAAACTATCGATGATTGCAACCTTCGATATTTTCGATATTTCTCATAAAAAAATATCGATAAGATCGATGCTATCGTTAATTTCACATTGCCTATATTTGAATTTTCGTTTAAAGCAATGAAGGAAACATCTTGAAATCGATTTTCATAGAATTATTTTTAACCCATAGACCGAATAAAACCAAATTTAATAAAGTCAGTTGGAAGTCATGAGAGAAATCATTGTACAAAATTTTAGCCCAATCGAATGAAAACTGCGCTCTCTATAGGCGCACTGTATCTTACAGGATGCATTCGGTTTCGGTAACACCATCGGCCGGGCTGAATCTTGGGAACCCACCATCATGGATTCTACTACAATATGGGAGCTATATCTGGTTATAGACCGATTTGGACTGCACTTGGCACAGCTATTGAGAGTCATAACAAAACACTATATCCAAAATCTCAGCCAAATCGGAGAAAAATCACGGCTTGCGGTTTATATGGGAGCTATATCAGGTTCTTAACCGATTTAAACCAAATTTGGCACAGTTATTGGAAGAACAATATGTGCAAATTTTGAGTCAAATCGGCTGAAAATTGGAGTTTCCAGGGGCTGAAGAAGTCAAATCGGGAGATCGGTTTATATGGGAGCTATATCAGGTTCTTGACCGATTTAAACCGAACTTGGTACAGTTATTGGAAGTCATAACAGAACACTATGTGAAAAAATTTCAGACAAATCGGGAAAAAATTTCGGCTTCCAAGGTCTCACGAAGTCCAATCGGGAGATCGGTTTATATGGGAGCTATATCAGGTTTTTGACCAATTTAAACCGAACTTGGTACAGTTATTGGAAGTCATAACAGAACACTATGTGAAAAATTTCAGACAAATCGAGCAAAAATTTCGGCTTCCAGGGTCTCACGAAGTCCAATCGGGAGATCGGTTTATATGGGAGCTATATCTAAATCTGACCCGACATGGCCATATGGGCCATGGCCGATGACCTACATCAAAAGTAAGTATCTGTGCAAAATTTCAAGCGGCTAGCTTAACGCGTTCGACCTCTATTGGGATTTCGACAGACGGACATGGCTATATAGATTCAGAACGACGAGACGATCAAGAATATATATACTTCATGGGTTCTTAGACGAATATTTCGAGGTGTTACAAACGGAATGACTATATTAGTATACCCCAATCCAATGGTGGTGGGTATAAAAATAGGGCTAAATACATATATGGCAGCTATATGTAAATCAGAACAAGTTTGCAACGAAATTCAAAAGTAATATAAAAGACGTAAAATATCCTTCCTGCCAAATTTTGAGAGAATCGGTTAACAAATGAGCACTTTATTGCAATATTAGTCCAAATCTGATGAATATATATAATTGGGAGCTAAATATAAATCCGAACCGATTTCTAGCAAACTTCTTAGATATTTTGGTAGTCGTTGGGGAAAGCACTGTACAAAATTTTGGCTAGATTGGTCAATAAATGCGCTTGGAGTTACCATACAGGTGAAAATACGTCGGTATATATTTATTGCAGCTATATCTAAACCTGGACCGATTTCCATGAAATTCACCACTAAAGTCTAGAGTTATGAGGAAATCTTTTCTGCTAAATTTCTAGAGAATCGGTTAACAAATGAGCACTTTATTTAAGCGAAATGTTGTGTGCTCACATATAGTACCCTGAAAATAGAAATTTGGTATCCAAATTTCGAATGGGGTACCTAGGGGGGCTGCCTTACCTTAAAACCTACCAAACAAATGAAAGGTAATTAGGATAAAAAAAACGGTATTTGATATCCAAATTTCGGACCAAGTGCTAGGGGGACCACCCCAAGCCCCAAAACCTCCCTAAATCGGACATATTTACCGACCATGGCAATATGGGACTCAAATGAAAAGTATTTGCGAGTAGAATACAAATCTGATATCCAAATGTGGGACCACATTTCTGGGGGTCCACCCTTTCTCAAAACACCCCCCAAACAGGACTTATTTAGTGACTATGGGAATATGGGGCTTAAATAAAAGGTATTTGAATGTAGAATACAAATCTGATATCCAAATATGGGACCAAGTGTTTGGGGGGCCGTCACTCACCAAAAACATCCCCCAAAGGGGACAAATTTACGACCATAGCAATATGGGGCTCAAATGAAAGGTCTTTGGAAGTAAAGCACGAAACTGATATCAATATTCGGGAAAAGTGCCTATGGGGCCACCCCACCCCCACAATACCACCCATATAGTAAGTATTTGCTGACTATTGCAATATGAGGCTCAAATAAGAGGGTTTTTAAAGCGGAACACGAATCGGATATATATTTTCAAGGCCAACTCACTGAGTGGCCGCCTATGCCACAAAACACCCCCCAAGCCGGTCATGTTTGCCGACTATGGAAATATGGGGCTCAAATTAAAGGTATGTGGGAGTAGACCACGTATCTGATATCAACATTAGGGGTCAACTGTCTAGCGGATGCCCCACCAAGACAAATTGAGTCCTAAAGAGAGTGGATCAAAATATTTATAGTTTTTAGGGCCAATACCCCAAACGGGAAATATTAGCTGACTTTTGCAATAAAGAGTTTAAATGAGATTATAATCATATCCAATTTTGAGGGCAATGGCAATATGGGGTTCAAATAAATGATATATAGATATATGAGAATAGAGCATTTTGCTGATATATTTTCCAGCCTTAGTGGTTGTGGGACCATCCCAATCCACAAAACACCCCTAAATCGTGCATATTTAGCGACCATGTCAATGTGGAGTTTAAATGAAAGGTATGGGGGGGGGGGGGTAGAGCAAGAATTGATACCCACTTTCGGGACCAATTTTCTGGGGGTCTACCCCTTTCCCAAAATACCCCACAAACAGCAATTTTTTAGTTACCATCGGACCATCCCAATCCACAAAACACCCAAACTAAATCGTGCATATTTAGCGACCATGTCAAAGTGGAGTTTAAATGAAAGGTATGGGGGGGTAGAGCAAGAATTGATACCCACTTTCGGGACCAATTTTCTGGGGGTCTACCCCTTTCCCAAAATACCCCACAAACAGCAATTTTTTAGTTACCATCGGACCATCCCAATCCACAAAACACCCAAACTAAATCGTGCATATTTAGCGACCATGTCAATGTGGAGTTTAAATGAAAGGTATGGGGGGGTAGAGCAAGAATTGATACCCACTTTCGGGACCAATTTTCTGGGGGTCTACCCCTTTCCCAAAATACCCCACAAACAGCAATTTTTTAGTTACCATCGCAATATGGGGCTCAAATAAAGTTATTTGGGAGTAGAATACGAATTTGATATCCAAATGTAGAACCATGTATTTAGAGCATCACCTCTTTCTCAAAACACCCCCAAAGGAAAAAAAAATTTTCCACCATGCCAATATGTGGCTCAAATGAAAGGTATTTGACATTAGAAAACAAATTTGATAACCTATTTTGGGGCCATGTGTTTGGGAGACGACTCATCCTGTAAACTCCTCTTGAGCCAATGGCAATATGGGGTTTAAATAAATGGTATTTGAGAGAAGAGCACGATGCTGATATTTTTTCAGGGCCAAGTATCTGGGGGACCACCTCTCCCCCGAAAACACCACTAAATCAGACATCATGAGAATATCGAGCTGAAAAAAAGTATTTTAAGAATGGAGTACACTTTACATCCAAACATAAATTCGTAGACCAATAAAGATCATATGGGATTCAGATAAAGGCACTTATATTGTTAAACTGTTAGTCAAGTTAGCATGGTATTTCACTAAAAGCTCTTTAATTGTCCAAAAAAATATTCCAAAGAAACTTTTGTTCCATTTAAAGTAAAAGAAGGTGCAGAGGAGCGGGCCCTGGTCAGCTAGTATATATATATATATATATATATATATATATATATATATATATATATATATATATATATATATATATATATAAATATATATATAAATATATATATATATATATATATATATATATATATATATATATATATATATATATATATATATATATATATATATATATATATATATATATATATATATATATATATATATCGCCCGATTTTCACTTCTACCCACTACCCAAGCGCCTTTTTCGACCAATCTTGCAAAATGTTGTACAACGCTTTCCTCGACGACGTCCACAATATCCATAAAGTTTGGTCGAAATCAGTTCAGATTTAGATATAGCTCCGATGTATATGTTCGTCAGATTTTGGGTAATTTGTTGTCTTTTGTCAACCGTAGTTATTACATTTGGAACATATTTGCTATGCTCGAAATTTGATACAGGAATTTTAATAATCTATCTGGATACATCCGCCGAGGTCCATCAAAATTGTTTCCGAATTAGTTGTAGCCCCCTTTTGTTTTTATGGGGTAGGTGTTGGGTAGTAAAAAGTCGGCACCGCCCGACTTTTGCCTTTCCTTACTGCTTGGTTTAGCTACAGTGCTTAAAATCGATAGTTTTTGGGAATAAATGTGATTTAATTAACAATAACTTATATAGAATGGTCAAATATACAAACACATTAAAATTTAATATCAAACGGACAGCGATTTCATCTAATTTCATACCTTTTTTTTCTTCGCTTTACGAAACGTGTTGTGATTATTTATTATAGTTCGATTTTTGTTCAAAGTTTGGGCAATAACAAATGCAAGCTAAACTCTCGCACATTTGTTTCGATTGTTAATTGTTTTTTGCGTTTTGAGTTGCGCCGTTTTTTTTTGTACAGCTTTGAGTAGTAACAACTCAACAGCTTTCGAGCTGTATTAATTCAAGGTTTACCACTACTCGATGGGTATTTTGTCTGTCTGTGGTCGTGGTTTTTTTCTGCGTTTGTTTTTTCCTCTTTTTTTTCATTTTATCACTCATTCGCTTGGTGGCTCATACGTTTGTGCATTGCAAAAAATAAAATCCGCAACTCCCCACTGTCGTACAATGAGTGTCCGGTTAATAATATAAACACATAAAAATATAAAAAAAATTTTAACATTTTTTAAAAATAAATTATTTGTTAAATCACTCAATGACGATGATTCATTATTCACACATGGGATATTGGCAACGTGTATACAATTAACAGGGTACTGCAAAAGACATAAAAAAAGGTGTATCCAAATAAATTTAGATAAAGGGACCTTTATTAAAATTGAATGTATGATTCACATTTTTGGGTTACAAAATAGGACAATCAAACTATCGGAACAAAGGTTGACAGGAATGTGACGTCCATTAATTATTCTCAATGGGAAATATCTTACTAAGCTTCAACCTTTGCGCATGGCTGCAAAGGTTTTTTTTTAATTTTTTCAGAAAAATGCCTTTGGTTCTATAAGTAAACGAGAGTTAATAGGTAATTTAAATAAATCAAGCGAACGAATTCCTTGTCGCATTGTTCGGAAATCTGAATGCCGATGAAGTTGGAAACACATCGTACTATTCATCCACACAATACCATAATATCGAATGGTGTTGAGCTGTGGTGGAGAAAGCATTTATGTGCTTTCGTTATTGTCCACTACACCACACCATATAATACTATGATATTCTGCAGAGTTATAGGGCGATTATACAAAATGATAATATTGTATGGTATGGTACTATGGTGAACAGTAACGCAAGCATTATTACTGTCCACCACAGCTCCACACCATACAACATTACGATATTTTCATTCGTACTATCAATCTTTCATTTACATATACTTTACCATCCCATAGTTGCCAACTTAATCTTTTGTCAATCAGCAAATTTTTGAATTAAGTGTCTAGGAAGGCCTCTTAAAATAAATCATACTATTAAGCTGTACAATAATGTAATATTGAATGGTGTGGAACAGTGTTAAACTGCAACGTAAATACAAAAGCTGTTCACCACAGTTCCACACCATATAAAGCTATAATATTGTATAATCGTACTATTTATATATACAATAACACTGCTTAACCATCTAAAATCATTCTCTAAACATCAAAGTTGACTCTCTTCAACATTTTTCTTAAAATTTGTTTTTGAATCTGTATTTTAGCAAAGTGTAATTATTTATGAGTAGTTAGACATTAGTCGGCAGTTTCTTTTTTAAATGCTAACACAGCCTTAATTTGCATAACCATCAATCAATAAAACTTTTATGAGTCATTCATTTAATGTTACATCCACATTCAATAAACTCAACTTACATGATTTGTTCGTTTTTTTATTATTTTCAGGTTTGTACATGACATTTTGGCTTGATTTATAAAATTGGGTAAGAATTTTAATTTTGTTTTTAATTTCTTGTGCATTATCAGAAAAAAAACGTAGACTTTTATAAAACAATTAAAAGCGTGCTAAGTTAGGCCGTGCCGAATTTTGTGGGCATAATTTTATTCTACATGTCAAACTAGCAAAAATCAAAGCTTCTACGAGGGACCGGCTTTACATGGGAGCTTTATCAGGTTATAGACCGATTTGGGTCGTATTTAGTACAATTGATGGATATTGTAACAGAACACTGCATGCAAAATTTCAGCCAAATCGGATGAAAATTGCGGCTTGTAAATCGGGAGATCAGTTAATATGGGAGCTACATCAGTTTATAGACCGTACTTGACACAGTTGTTGAAAGTCATAACAGAATACTACATGCAAAATTTCAGCCAAATCAGACAATCAAAATTGCGGCTTCCAGAGGCTCAAGAAGTCATATCGGGAGATCGGTTTACATGGGAGCTATATCAGGTTAGAGACCGATTTGGACCGTACTAGCAACAGTTATTGGAAGACATAGCAGAATACCACATGCAAAATTTCAGGCAAATCGAACAAAAATTGCGGCTTGTAAGGGCTCAAGGAGTTAAACAGGGAGATCGGTTTATATGGGAGCTATATCTATATCTAAATCTGAACCAATATGGCCCATTTGCAATCCCTAATGACCTACATCAATACGAAATATCTGTGAAAAAATTCAAGCTTTACGCGTTCGACCGCTATCGTGATTTCGACAGACGGACGGGCGGACAAGGCTAGATCCAAAGACGTAGCCAGGGTGTGGAGGCCCTCGAGCCGAAGCCCCAACTCCCAAAATGATTTTGTCTAAAGAAAAAATTTAAATAAATTTCTTCTAAACAAAAAATTTCAGTAACATTTTTTAAAATGATAAAATTTTATATTTATAATATTCTACAAAGACAAAATTTTGCTGAGGTCAGGGCCGCCTTAAAATTAGTTTTCTTAAGGACGAAATTGTTATGAAATTCTTAGCATAAAAAAGTTTTAGTGAAATTTAAAAAAAAAAATGTTAATCAAATTTTTCAGCATAATATTCTCTTATAACAAAACTTCAGCACGAGCCGGACCCCCCCGAAATTAGTTTTTAAAGATTAAATTTTTTTAAACATTTTCTAAAAACAAAATTTGTATAGACATAAATTTTATAAAATTTTTTCTAAAGACTACATTTTAATGAATTTTTTTTACGGACTAACTTTCAGCGAAAAGCTCTCTAAAGAAAACCTAAACTCGAGATTAGTTTTTAAAACCAAAATTTAAATTTTGCATAATCATTTTTAAAGTCTTTTTAGTATGCTTATCTGTCCCAAACAAAATTTTTCTAAAGACAAATTTCAATAGATATTTTTAAAGACAAAATTTAACTCATTACTCCTGACACTCGATTCCGTTGTCTTAGTCGGATGAAATTTTATCTCTGTTTATAAAAGAGAAGCGTGATTGACTGCCCAGACCAAACGGCTAAAGCTAGAGCCTTGGGACGCGCGATAAGACGGAGTTTTGTGATATTCGTACATTTAGGTACAAAAAGGTCGAAATGGTGACTCTTAACCCAGCAAGAACACATGGGGCTAGAATTATGATTTTGGGCTCAAATCTAAGATCGTCTCGAAAAAATAAAATTTGCTGACTAAAATTTCCCAAAATTGTGTCGGAAGTGGGAAAAATGGTACATTTAATACCGCAATTGATGCATTTTGTTACCTTGTTTGGTAATTGAGCTAGAGCTTTGAACTTTGGAATTTTGGGTACACTATGGCAACCTAAAGCGGGATGCCAAAAGGGTTTTGGACAAAGTACCAAAATAGTACGAAATAGGTGAACATTGCATGAGGCGAACGGGTAGAGCTAGACCTTCGAAATTTGGTTTAAATGATTTTTGTTGCGAAATGAAGTGGGTAGATTGAAAAAAAGTGAAAAATAGTAATGCAAACGGAAGAAACGAATGTTTAGTACCGTGTTTGGTACCATTTCATACTATAACGTATTGAAGTAGAGCTCTGAAATTTAACAAGTAGATTCTTCTAACAAATATATTTGGCTATCTAAGAAATTTCTAACAAATCATACATTTTGGTACCAAAAAGTCCGAAATAGCTTATTCACCTTTACAGTGAATGGACAAGGGTAAAATACCAAAATTAGCTAAAAACGGTCGATGTTTTCACAAATATTCGATGATTTGTACCAAATATGAAATGTTGAAATCCCACCAGGAGTGGAATAAAAATTACTTAAGTGCTGTAATTGGTACTATTTAGTATGTACCGGTGAAATTAAGGATACAGACACATCTTGGCAGTATGTAACGGATGACTAGAAGATTGATTTGAATTTTGTACATTTAGGTACTAAAACGTACAAAATGGTACTTTATTTACGAATTGAGCTAAATATCTCAAAATTGCGATACGGTTTTACCTTGACAGTATTTATCGACCGGTTAGAGGTTTTTTTAATTCGTACATTTAGGCACTGAAACTTTCGAAGTGTTCTTTCTTTACGGATAAAAAAATTGCCGACTTTTGACAAGCCAATTTTCCCCCAAAACATGACGGGAAAATTTGTAGTAACTGGTTTCAGTCGTTTACTTTACGCCAATTTTTCAAATTTCAAATTTCATTATGATACCTCTTTCCTTACTCAAGCTAGAATTTTTCTAAGGCGGCTCTATTGTTGGGTATTTTTCGTCGTTAATGCGTACCTGGGCACACGGAGCAACAGCAAGAGCCGTTGCCGATGTCTAGCGTTCGAAGCCATTAATACAACTTCCAAAAGATATTTGCACTATGTTGGCAATCAGTGTTAAATTCAGCTCTGACTTAATGACCAAATGTCGGTTTTGAAAAAAAGTATTGTGGTGAGTATAAAAATTAATTGATTGATCCGACATTATAATACCCTACACCTACCCTATAAATACAAAGTGGAAGCTATATATAATTCTGAAGCAATTTTGATGGACGTCGGTGGATGTTTTAAGATGTGTTATTTCAATCCCCGTATCAAATTTCGAGCAAAGCAAATATGTTCAAAATGTAATCACTACGGTTGACAAATGATAACAAATTACCCAAAATCTGACAAACATATATATGGGAGCTACATCTAATTCTGAACCAATTTTGATGGACCTCGGCGGATGCATCCAGATTGATTATTAAAATTCCTGTATCAAATTTCGAGCAAAGCAAATATGTTCAAAATATAATAACTACGGTTGACAAATCACAACATATTACCCAAAATCTGACGAACATAGACATGGGAGCTATATCTCAATCTGAACCGATTTCGACCAAACTTTATGGATATTGGGACGTCGTCGAGGAAAGCGTTGTACAACATTTTGGTAAGATTGATCAATAAATGCGCTTGCAGTGGCTCTAGAGGTGAAAATCGGGCGATATACATACCTGGTAGCTATATCTAAATCTGAACCGATTTCTATGAAATTCGCCAGTAACGTCGAGAATCAAGAGAAAATCCTTCTTACCAAATTTCAAGAGAATCGGTTAACAAGTGACCATTTTATTGCAGTATTACTGCAAATCGAACAAACATATGTATGGGAGCTATATCAAAATCTGCACCGATTTTTTCCAATTTCAATAGGCTTCGTCTTTAGACTGAGAAACATGCCTGTACCAAATTTAAAGACGATCGGATGAAAATTGCGACCTGTAGTTTGTACACAAATTAACATGGACTGATGGACATAGCTAAATCGAATCAGAAAGTGATTCTGAGTCCATCGGTATACTTATCAATGGGTCTATCTCTCTTCACTCTGTACCACAATAGTGGTGTAGGGTATAAAAAATGTTCAAGTAAGGTGCTTAAGTAAATTCAATAAAAGGCTATTTTGTCCCCTGCAATATAAAGGGAAAGAGATTTCAAAGATCCAAACGTCCCACATTTCGTCAAATCTATAGCAATACCATGGCAACCGGTTTTACGTGCAGGATTAACCGAATGGGGTCCTAAATCGGCCAAGAGCTGTCGCCTCAGTACACCAAACACTGCTACGATAACCACAACAAATTTATAGGGCACCCACAACAGGAATTTTTGAAGAGCCCCGCGGGGGAGTTTTTTTTTATACGCGTGGTCACTGACCTTTGCCCAAACAATGCACCGCAAGTTAATGTTCCAGGTACACAACTGTGTATCAAATATAGAAATAAATTGGAATTTTCAAAAAATATCAATAATATTTTTAATTGATCCAATTAAAAAATTTTTTGAAAACTTCAAAAATTTCAATAATTTTTTAATTGAATATTCAATTTTTTTAAATGAAATTTTTTTCAATTACTTTTTTAAAAACAGTGATTGATATTATCATTTTCGTGATTGAAGCAGTTTTAATTAAAAAAATTAATTGAATCAATTAATTTTGTGATTGAAACCGATTTTCTTTTCTTCTGTGCTCACAAAATTGTTATATAACATTTGAATATTTTCAATTAAATTTTTAACTGATCCAAAAAAAAAAAAAAAAATTGTAAATTTCGAAAACCTCAATTATACTTTTAATTGGATCAATTAAAAAATGAATTGAAAATCAATTTTTTAAAAGGAAGGAAAGGAAACAAAAAATTGCAATTATTTTTATACCCACCACCGTAGGATAGGAGGTTTATTCATTTAGTCATTCCGTTTGCAACACATCGAAATATCAATTTCCAACCCTACAAAGTATATATATTTTGGATGGTCATAAAATTCTAAGACGATTTAACGATGTCCGTTTGTCTGTCCATCTATCCGTCCGTCTGTTGTAATCACTCTACAGCTTCAAAAATTGACATAATGAGCTGAAATTTGGCACAGATACGTATTTTTGATGCACGCTAGTTATGTTCTTGAACGGGCCAAATCGAACCATATTTGGATATAGTTGCTATATAGACCGATTTTCCAACAAACAAATTTGAAATGGTGAGCAGTTTAAGGCCTCCCGACATTCGTCCCAAATATCGTTCAGATCGGACTGTATTTAGATATAGCTGTCATATAGACCGATGTGCCGGTTAAGGGTCTGAAGCTCATAAAAGCTTTAGTTATTATCCGATTTTATTGAAATTTTAAATACAAATTTTACAGTGAAATATAAATACAACATTCAACAGTTATGTTCATTAGACCACTCAATGTCCTTGCCGAATTTGGGTGCATAAGTTATCCAATTTTCACCGGATTGTGACGAAAGGGGGTTTACATATATACCCGAGGTGGTGGGTATCCAAAGTTCGGCCCGGCCGAACTTAATGCCTTTTTAATTGTTTTAATTTATTATGTTTTTTTTTTAAAGACATTTTTTCAATCTTCTTTTCCAAAAACTTTGATTGTTATTATCATTTTCGTGATTGAAGCAGTTTCAATTCAAAAATTAATTGGATTAATTAATTTTGTGATTGAAACCGAGTTTTATTTTTTCTGTGTAACTATTAGCTATGACTGTTGAATTATTAATAAAATAATAATATTGGGTTGCCCAAAAAGTAATTGCGGATTTTTCATATAGTCGGCGTTGTCTAATTTTTTCACAGCTTGCGACTCTGTAATTGCATTCTTTCTTCTGTCAGTTATCAGCTGTTACTTTTAGCTTGCTTTAGAAAAAAAGTGTAAAAAAAGTATTATTGATTAAAGTTCATTCTAAGTTTTATTAAAAATGCATTTACTTCCTTTAAAAATCCGCAATTACTTTTTGGGCATACATCACAAAATGATTGAACATATCCTTAGGTCATAACAGACTTTAACGTTAACTATTAAAAAAATAATTAAACATTTTACTTTCACTGCAATATGATGTTATTTCAGGCTCGTTCAAGAGTATTCTTAGTCTACGAAGCAAACTGGTTCATATTTGCATAAAATTCCCATAAGGTTTTTGGACCAACCATTTATGCAAAAAACTTAAAATTTCATGGTGATTAACGCAAACTTGAAACAAATAAAAATGTAAAGAAAAAAAAAAACAAAACAGAAAATGACAACACACGTTTAGAATTCAAAACATGACTTCATGCAATTCATTCATCCACTTTTATTGACTCATCTTCAAAGTACATGTTGTAGTCTATACAATATTGTATAAAACTTAAGAACAATGGTGATGGATTTTAAACAAAGACAGCCTTTAAAACACCTTTCATTTTTCTGCCTGTTATAAATAAAATTATCAAACAATTAGATATTCTGTATAATGTTTTATGTTTATTGAACTGGTGGCTAGCTGAAGACAAGATAAAGCCGTTAAATATGTGGGTCTTTAGCCATAATCACATTTAGTGGGTTGATACTTGAATGCAAGCGTAGACCACTTCCCACAGTCGAGGACATTTGGGTTATAAGATTTTATAAAATGTACACAGAAAGAAAAATAATATTCTAAATATGATTTGAACAAAAATCAAGTAAAACCGTGTTAAGTTCAGCCGGGCCGAATCTTGACAACCCACCATAATGGATTCTGCTAAAAGTATCAGTTCATAGACCGATTTGAACCGTACATGGCACGATTGTGGAAGTCATAACAGACACCACGTAAAAAATTTCAGATCAATCGGATAAAAATTGCTGCTTCCGAGGGCTGAAGACGTTAAATTGTGAGATCGGTTTCTTTCAGAGCTATATCAGACCCTACACCAAGTTGCACCATACTTGCCTCGATTGTTGACAGTCATAAACGTATAAATAATCAAGAGGTAAAATCTGGGTTATATCAGGTTATACGCCGATTCAGACCATACTTTTACGAGTATTGAAAGTCATAACAGAATATTGCGTGCACAATTTCAGCGCAATCTGATAACAATTGGGGCTTCCAGGGGCTGCAGAAGTCAAAATGGGAGATCGATTTATATGGTAGCTATGTCAGGTCATACACCGATTTGAACCATACTTGTAACGGAAGCCTATTTGCAAAATCGATTTGCGAGAGATCGATCTAAATGACAGCTATATCCAAATCTGGACCGATCTGTGCCATGTTGCAGAAGTATGTCGAGGGGCTTAACCTAACTCACTGTCCCAAATTTCGGCGATATCGAACAATAAATGCGCCTTTTATGGGCTTAAGATCCTAAACGATCGGTCTATTTGGCAGCTGTAACCAAATCTGGACCGATCCGGGCCAAATTAACGAAGGATGTCGAAGGGCCTAACACAACTCACTGTCCCAAATTTCGGCGACATCGAACAATTAATGCGCCTTTTATGGCCCCAAAACCTAAAACCGAGAGATCGGTCTATATGACAGCTATTTCCAAATCTAGACCGATCTGTGCCATACTGCAGAAGTATGTCGGGGGGCTTAACTTCATCAATAAATGCTCCTTTTATGGGCGCAAGACCTTACTCACTGCCTCAAATTTCAGCAAAAGCGGATAGTAAATGTGGCTTTTATGGGCCTAAGACCCTAAATCGGAGGATCAGTCTATATGGCAGCTATATCCAAATCTGGACCGATCTAATGAAATATGACGAAATATGACTGACGAAATTAACGAAATATGTCGAAGGGCCAAACACGACTCACTGTCCCAAATTTCATCCAAATTGGATAATGAATGTGGCTTTTATGGGCCTAAGACCCTAAGTCGGCGGACCGGTCTATATGGGGGCTATGTCAAGATATAGTCCGATATAGCCCATCTTCGAACAAAAAAAGAATCTGTGCAAAGTTTCAGCTCAATATCTCTATTTTTAAAGATTTTAGCGTGATTTCAACAGACAGACAGACGGACGGATGGTCATGGCTAGATGGTCTTAGATTTTTACGCTGATCAGGAATACATATACTTTATAGGGTCGGAAATGGATATTTCGATGTGTTGTAAACGGAATGACAACATAAATATACCCCCATCCTTCGGTGATGGGTATAAAAAGATTAAAATTTGTTAATAATTCTTTGAAAAATTAGATTGATAGATTTTTCTTAAGCATAGTAAAAAAAATTTAAAGCTATGTTGCAGATATTTTCGGAGTTTTATTTTATTCCTATCCAGTGCAATCAAAAAACTTAATGTAGATTTTAAATAGGTTTATTTGACAGATTTGCTTTACGGAACTGTCAAATATATCTATTTTAAGGCTTCATTAAGTTTTGTGAATAAGGCCGCAGATGTTCTGAAAATAATTTTAATGTAAAGATGTTCTGGGCAGGGTTTTGTTGTTGTAGCAGTGTGTTTGTTATACACTGAGGCGACAACCCTTGTCGATGAAGAACTCCTTCGGATCAATCCGGTACGGCTGGCATGAGATTGACCGCATACGAAACTTCATCTCGTATTTATTGGATGTCCTATCACTTTTATACACAAATTTTTTACGAATTAAAATAAATTATGAAAATTATAAATATATAAAAAAATAAATAAAAAAAACACATTGTTTCATTTAAAAAATTGCTAACTAAAATCTCCTTAACCATATTTAAACCTTTGATTTTAATGGTTTTGTTTTGGCTTCCGCACTTTTAATTCACACATTATCGAGAAAACCATTATTGGCTAGGTGCTATTATTAAACAACAGCTCTAGCCACTTTCTAATTAAATTAACACCTCTATTCCATACAAGTCCAGCAAAAAACAACAGATAGAAAGTTATGCCAGTCAGAATTTGCAATTAGAAAGCATTTAATATCTACAATATAAGTATTTGCGTTTTAATTTTTTTGTTACTACTTTACTTCATTTTGGGTTTTATACCCTCCACCATAGGATGGGGGTATACTAATTTCGTCATTCTGTTTGCAACACCTCGAAATATGTGTCAAAGACCCCATAGAGTATATATATTTCTGATCGTCATGACATTTTAAGTCGATCTAGCCATGTCCGTCCGTCCGTCTCTCGAAAGCACGCTAACTTTCGAAGAAATAAAGCTTGTCGCTTGAAATTTTGTACAAATACTTTTTATTAGTGTAGGTCGGTTGGGATTGTAAATGGGCCAAATCGGTCCATGTTTTGATATAGCTGCCATATAAACCGATCTTGGGTCTTGCCTTCTTGAGCCTCTACAGGGCGCAATTCTCGTCCGATTTGACTGATATTTTGTACGTGGTGTTTTGGTATCACTTCCAATAACTGTATGTTTCAAAGCGGTTCATAACCTGGCATAGGTACCATATAAACTAATCTTGGATATGGACTTCTTGACCCGCTAAAAGTCGATTTGGCTGAAATTTTGCATGAGATGTTTTGTTATGATTTCCAACAAATGTGATTAGTTTGGCGCAAATCGGTACATAATCTGATATAGCTGCCATATAAATCGATCTGGGGTCTTGACTTCTTCAGCTTTTGGAGGGCGCAATTCTTATCCGATTTGGCTGAAATTTTCCATGAGGTGTTTTGTTATAACTTCCAACCACTGTGCTAAGTATAATTTAAATAGGTTTATAAGCTGATATAGCTGCCATATAAACCGATCTTGGATCTAGACTTCTTGAGCCTCTAGAGGGCGCAATTTTCATTCAATTTGGCAGAAATTACTTCCCACAACTGTGCTTAGTATGAGGCAAATCGGTACATAACCTGATATAGCTGTCATATAAACTAATCTGGGATCTTGACTTCTTGAGCCTCTAGAGGGCGCAGTTATTATCCAAGTTGGCTGAAATTTTGTACAACGGCTTCTCCCATGACCTTCAACATACATATGAAACATGGTCTGAATCGAACTATAGCTTAATGCAGTTCCCATATAAACCGATCTTTTGATTTTGCTTCTTGAGCCCCTACAAGGCGCAATTCTTATCAGAATGGACTGAAATATTACACAATGACTTCTACAATGTTTAGCATTCAATTCAATTATGGTCCGAATAGGACTATAACTTGATATAGCTCCAATATCATTACAGTTCCTATCCATTATTCCTTGTTTGCCTAAAAAGAGATACCGCGCATAGAACTCGACAAATGCTATCCATGGTAGAGGGTATATAAGATTCGGCCCGGCCTAACTTAGCACGCTCTTACATGTTTTATTTTTTTTTTTTTTTTTTGCTTTTTGTGGGTTTGTTGTTTTGAGAGGTTTACAACATGTTTTAGGTGGTTGGGCGCAATGAAATGAAAATCTCAAAGTAAGCACGCATGACGTCTGTTGGACGATGATGAGATATAATTTATATTTAGACCATATCGAGAACTCTGTTGGGTACTGGGTCACTATTTTGCTAAGATGGAGGAGTGAATAGGTTTTTTTGTAAAATAAGACCAAGCTTTTTTTGTAAATTTTTTATTTTGAAAGTGAAGAAGGTGAATTATGTATGCATAAAAAAGAAAATGACTTGAAACAGTCTAAACGAAGGGTGGCTATGAGAATGGAAATGTAACAACTACGTCATGTTGTAAAAAAACAAGTAAAAGCGTGCTAAGTTCGGCCGGGCCGAATCTTATATACCCTCCACCATGGATCGCATTTGTCGAGTTCTTTTCCCGGCATCTCTTCTTAGGCAAAAAAGGATATAAGAAAAGAGTTGCTCTGCTATTAAAACGATATCAAGATATGGTCCGGTTCGGACCACAATTAAATTATATGTTGGAGACCTGTGTAAAATTTCAGCCAATTCGTATAAGAATTGCGCCCATTGGGGCTCACGAAGTAAAATAGAGAGTACGATTTATATGAGATCTGTATCGGGCTATAGACCGATTCAGACCATAATAAACACGTTTGTTGATGGTCATGAGAGGATCCGTCGTACAAAATTTCAGGCATATTGGATAATAATTGCGACCTCTAGGGGTCAAGAAGTCAAGATCCCAGATCGGTTTATATGGCAGCTATATCAGGTTAAGAACCGATTTGAACCTTATTTGACACAGTTGTTGAAAGTAAAAATAGAATACGTCATGCAAAATTTCAGCCAAATCGGATAGGAATTGCGCCCTCTAGAAGCTCAAGAAGTCAAATCCCCAGATCTGTTTATATGACAGTTATATCAGGTTATAGACCGATTTCAACCATACTTTGCACAGTTGTTGAATATCATAACGAAATACCTCGTGCAAAAATTCATTCAAATCGGATAAGAATTGTGCGCTCTAGAGGCTCAAGAAGTCAAGACCCAAGATCGGTTTATATGGCAGCTATATCAGGTTATGAACCGATTTAAACCATACTTGGCATAGTTGTTGGGTATCATAACAAAACACGTCTTGCGAAATTTCATTCCAATCGGATAAGAATTGCGCACTCTAGAGGCTCAAGAAGTCAAGTCCCCAGATCTGTTTATATGACAGCTATATCAGGTTATAGACCGATTTGAACCATACTTGGCACAGTTATTGGATATAATAACAAAACACGTCGTGCAAAATTTCATTTCAATCGGATAAGAATTGCGCACTCTAGAGGCTCAAGAAGTCAAGACCCAAGATCGGTTTATATGGCAGCTATATCAGGTTATGGACCGATTTGAACCATACTTGGCGCAGTTGGTGAATATCATAACAAAACACGTCGTGCAAAATTTCATTCTGGTCGGATAAGAATTGCGCCTTCTAGAGGCTCAAGAAGTCAAGACCCAAGATCGGTTTATATGACAGCTATATCAGGTTATGGACCGATTTGAACTACACTTGGCACAGTTGTTGGATATCATAGCACAACACGTCGTTCAAAATTTCATTCCAATCGGATAAGAATTGCGCACTCTAGAGGCTCAAGAAGTCAAGACCCAAGATCGGTTTATATGGCAGCTATATCAAAACATGGACCGATATGGCCCATTTACAATACCAACCGACCTACACTAATAAGAAGTATTTGTGCAAAATTTCAAGCGGCTAGCTTTACTCCTTCGGAAGTTAGCGTGCTTTCGACAGACAGACGGACGGACGGACAGACGGACGGACATGGCTAGATCGACATAAAATTTCACGACGATCAAAAATATATATACTTTATGGGGTCTCAGATGAACATTTCGAGTAGTTACAAACAGAATGACGAAATTAGTATACCCCCCATCTTATGGTGGAGGGAATAAAAAAAGCCGAAATTAAATTTTCACTAACACAATGGAACCCAAACAAGGAATTTTGACCATTCTCGGTACGAATGTCGAGAAGCCTACCATAACACATTGTGGGACTAATTAATATGGCTTTATTAGGCCATAGACCTTAAAACAGCAGGTTGGTCTATAAGGGAGCTAAATGAAGATATAGTCCGATGAAGCTAATCCTAGAACTTAACCTACCTACGGACAAAAAACAAGAATCTGTGCAGAGTTTCAGCTTAATATCTCCATTTTTAAAGAGTTTAGTAGCGTTATTACAACAGACAGACGGACATGGCTAGATCGTCTTAGAATTTTACGACGATCAAGAATATATAGGGTCAGAAATGGATATTTCGATGTGTTGCAAACGGAATGACAAAATTAATATGCCCCCATCCTTCGGTGTTGGGTACAAAAATGTCCCTTGTCAAATTTGACTTAAAGTCACTGAACAACCAAAATCTTTATACGTGTGTATGATACGAGTTACTAACTAACTAACTTGCATTCTTCTTAACGCCTTTTATTTGAGTCCCACACTGTCCCGATCAGCTAATGTTCACTCTCGAGGTGGTTTGGAGTCCTTTGGGGTCATATTTTCTGAAAGTCGAACTCCCAAAATGTATTGACTTTCACGAATACAACTTGTTCCTTGTAAAATGCTAATATGCTTAGTATACCCTCCACCATTGGATGGGGGGTTCGAATCCTGGCGAGAACATAAGAAACAATTTTCAGCGGTTGTTATCCCTTATATATTCTTGATCAGCGTAAAAATCTAAGACGATCTAGCCATGCCAGTCCGTCTGTCTGTTGAAATCACCCTACGGTCTTTAAAAATACAGATATTGAGCTGAAATTTTGCACAAATTCTTTTTTTTTTTTTTTGTCAATAAGCAGGTTAAGTTCGAAGATGGGCTATATCGGACTACATGTTGATATACCCCCCATATAGACCGATCCGCCGATTTAGGGCCTTAGGCCCATAAAAGCCACATTTATTTTCCGATTTTGCTGAAATTTGGGACAGTGAGTTGTGTTATATCATTCGGCATCCTTCTTCAATTTGGCCCGAATCGGTCCAGATTTGGTTATAGCTGCCATATAGACCGATATCTCGATTTAAGGTTTTGGGCCCATTAAAGGCGCATTTATTGTCCGATGTCGCCGGAATTTGAGACAGTGAGTTGTATTAGGCCCTTCGAAATTCTTCTTCAATTTGGTCCAGATCGGGCCAGATTTGGATATAGCTGCCACATGGACCGGACTCTCGATTTAAGGTTTTGGGGCCATAAAAGTCGTATTTATTGTCCGATTTCACTGAAATTTTACACAATGACTTATATTAGGCCCTTCGACATCCTTCTTCAATTTGGCTCAGATCGGTCCAGATTTGGATATAGCAGCCATATAGACTGATCTCTCGATTTAAGGTTTTGGGCCCATAAAAGGCGCATTTATTGTCCGATGTCGCCGAAATTTGGGACAGTGAGTTAAGTTAAGACCCTTCACATCCTTATTTTATTTGGCTCAGATCGGTTCAGATTTGGATATAGCTGCCATATAGACTGATCTCTCGATTTAAGGTTTTGGGCCCATAAATAGTGAGTTAACTTAGACCCTTCGACATTTTTCTTCAATTTGGCTCAGATTTGGATATAACTGCCATATAGACCGATCTCTCGATTTTAGGTTTTGGGGCCATAAAAGGTGCACTTATTGTCCGATTTCACTGAAATTTGACGCAGTGATTTATGATAATCTTTTCGACATCCCTGTCGTATATGGTTCCTTTTGGTCCAAATCGGAACATTTTTATATATAGCCCCTATGGGGCATGAGGTATGAATTTTTCACCGGATTTTGACCAAAGGTTGTTTACACATATTCCCAAGGTGGTGGGTATCCAAAGTTCGGCCCGGCCGAACTTAACGCCTTGTTTTCTTAACCTACTTGTTTTCTTCTTTCTTGTGTCGCGCCTAGAACCCACGACCTATATTTGTGCAAAATTTATTCATTATTCATTTAGTCATTCTGTTTGAAACACATCGAAATATCAATTTCCGACCCTACAATATATATATATTTCGGATCGTCGTAAAATTATAAGACGATTTAACGATGTCCGTGTGTCTGTCCGTCCATCCGTCTGTTGTAATCATTCTACAAGCTTCAAAAATTGAGATATTGAGCTAAAATTTGGCACAGATACGTCTTTTTGATGCACACTGGTTAAGTTTTTGAACGGGCCAAATCGGACCATGTTTGGATATAGCTGCTATATAGACCGATTTTCCGATAGAGCGTCTTATGCCCATAAAAATTTAATTTTTCATCCGATTTTGGTAAAATTTTAAACAGTGAGTAGTTTTAGGCCTCCCGACATTTGAACCAAAAATGATTCATATCGGACTATATTTATATATAGGTACCATATAGACCAATCTGCCGATAAAGGGCCGGAAGCCCATAAAAGCTTTATTTTTTATCCAATTTCGGTTAAATTTGAACCAGTGAGTAGTTTTAGGCTACCTATCATAGGACTCAAATATGGTTCAGATCGGACTATATTTAGACATAGCTGCCATATAGACCGATCTCCCGATAAAGGTTCGGAAGCCCATAAAAGCATTAATTTTTTTCCAATTTCACTGAAATTTGAAACAGTGAGTAGTTTTAGACCACCCGCCATCCGACCCAAACATGATAAAAATAGGACTGTATTTAGATATAGCTGTCATATGGACCGATATGCCGGTTAAGGGTCTAAAGCTCATAACAACTTTATTTATTATCCGATTTAGTTCAAATTTGAAATACAAAATTCAACAGTGACTTACATTTATAAGACCACTCAATGTCCGTGCCGTGGGTGCAAAAGTTATCCAATTTTCATTGGATTGTGACGAAAGGGGGTTTACATACATACCCGTGGTGGTGGGTCCAAAGTTCGGCCCGGCCAAACTTAATGCCTTTTTACTTGTTTTTATATATAAAGAGAAAAAGAAGATACATACTTTACGGAGTCGCATATGAATATTTCGACGTATTTTAAAAATATTTATGTGTTTTTAACATTGTCAAAACGCCAATTTTTCGTGGACTATCATTTAACAACTTTAAGGCTCTTTAACTGAAGCTCTTTCAAATTGCCTTTCAGTTTATTTGTTGTTGCGTAAGTATGAAGTAGTCAGTACAAAAGAACTAGGCAACCTTCTCTTTCCGGTGGTGCCGAACATAAGAAAGTAGTATTTAACCTTAATTTCATTCCCAATAATTGTACTTCAAGTTGCAGACATGTACACTACAAATTCATATGGGTTGCGACATACAGAGAGATTGAAAATAGGTGGGGACTTTAAACCTGTTAGTAGTAGAATAGGTCGTACAAAAAACGAACATTATCCAAATAAAAGGGTGGGAAATTTGGAGCATATTCACAAACACATTTTGGAAACATTTGTGAGGGGATTACCGTAACTGTAAAATTGATTATAACAAATGTGAAAGATATGAAAAAAAAAAAAAACTAAAACATCTTTTTGACTTCAGATCAGTTTATCCGACAGCCCACTTTTAACTAGCAAGTGTTCAGAGATTTGGTTCTGTTGTAATATCATATCTATAACATTGTGCTCCTTTGGCCTAAGAACGACAAACCATTCTTTCTGTATTTTCTCTAAAAACCCATATGTGATGTTTTTACGCATGGGCCTCGACCCGATCTAATACATGAAAGTAATATAACTACATACATTTTTTTATAGGTATATATGGGTATAATGAGTGTAACAAAAGACCGGGTATAAAATTTAGGACATCTATAATGTACATATTAAGCACTAGAAAGTAACACAAGGAATGAATTAAAATGTAGGACATTGGCATTTAAATAATATTCTGTTCAATGTTAAATAATGCAGAAGAAGTACTACATAGGAATGAACCGAAGAGCGAATTTCCGTACATCATTATAATATTGTTTTAACTTTGGAATCACTCTACATCCTTTGGTCTACCATGCTTTTCCACGGCAAACCAATTATTACTTTTTATACCCACCACCGTAGGATAGGGGGTATATTCATTTAGTCATTCCGTTTGGAACACACCGAAATATGAATTTCCCACTCTATAAAGTATATATATTTCGGATCGTCGTAAAATTATAAGACGATTTAACAATGTCCGTGTGTCTGTCCGTGTATCTGTCTGTTATAATCATTCTACAAGCTTCAAAAATTGAGATATTGAGCTAAAATTTGGCACAGATACGTCTTTTTGATGCACACTGGTTAAGTTTTTGAACGGGCCAAATCGGACCATGTTTGGATATAGCTGCTATATAGACCGATTTTCCGATAGAGCGTCTTATGCCCATAAAAATTTAATTTTTCATCCGATTTTGGTGAAATTTTAAACATTGAGTAGTTTTAGGCCTCCCGACATTTGAACCAAAAATGATTCATATCGGACTGTATTTATATATAGCTACCATATAGACCAATCAGCCGATAAAGGGCCGGAAGCCCATAAAAGCTTTATTTTTTAACCAATTTCGCTTAAATTTGAAACAGTGAGTAGTTTTAGGCTACCTATCTTAGGACTCAAATATGGTTCAGACATAGCTGCCATATAGACCGATCTCCCGATAAAGGTTCGGAAGCCCATAAAAGCATTAATTTTTTTCCAATTTCACTGAAATTTGAAACAGTGAGTAGTTTTAGACCACCCGCCATCCGACCCAAACATGATAAAAATAGGACTGTATTTAGATATAGCTGTCATATGGACCGATATGCCGGTTAAGGGTCTAAAGCTCATAACAACTTTATTTATTATCCGATTTAGTTCAAATTTGAAATACAAAATTCAACAGTGACTTACATTTATAAGACCACTCAATGTCCGTGCCGTGGGTGCAAAAGTTATCCAATTTTCATTGGATTGTGACGAAAGGGGGTTTACATACATACCCGTGGTGGTGGGTCCAAAGTTCGGCCCGGCCAAACTTAATGCCTTTTTACTTGTTTTTATATATAAAGAGAAAAAGAAGATACATACTTTACGGAGTCGCATATGAATATTTCGACGTATTTTAAAAATATTTATGTGTTTTTAACATTGTCAAAACGCCAATTTTTCGTGGACTATCATTTAACAACTTTAAGGCTCTTTAACTGAAGCTCTTTCAAATTGCCTTTCAGTTTATTTGTTGTTGCGTAAGTATGAAGTAGTCAGTACAAAAGAACTAGGCAACCTTCTCTTTCCGGTGGTGCCGAACATAAGAAAGTAGTATTTAACCTTAATTTCATTCCCAATAATTGTACTTCAAGTTGCAGACATGTACACTACAAATTCATATGGGTTGCGACATACAGAGAGATTGAAAATAGGTGGGGACTTTAAACCTGTTAGTAGTAGAATAGGTCGTACAAAAAACGAACATTATCCAAATAAAAGGGTGGGAAATTTGGAGCATATTCACAAACACATTTTGGAAACATTTGTGAGGGGATTACCGTAACTGTAAAATTGATTATAACAAATGTGAAAGATATGAAAAAAAAACTAAAACATCTTTTTGACTTCAGATCAGTTTATCCGACAGCCCACTTTTAACTAGCAAGTGTTCAGAGATTTGGTTCTGTTGTAATATCATATCTATAACATTGTGCTCCTTTGGCCTAAGAACGACAAACCATTCTTTCTGTATTTTCTCTAAAAACCCATATGTGATGTTTTTACGCATGGGCCTCGACCCGATCTAATACATGAAAGTAATATAACTACATACATTTTTTTATAGGTATATATGGGTATAATGAGTGTAACAAAAGACCGGGTATAAAATTTAGGACATCTATAATGTACATATTAAGCACTAGAAAGTAACACAAGGAATGAATTAAAATGTAGGACATTGTTCAATGTTAAATAATGCAGAAAAAGTACTACATAGGAATGAACCGAAGAGCGAATTTCCGTACATCATTATAATATTGTTTTAACTTTGGAATCAATCTACAGCCCCTTGGTCTACTATGCTTTTCCATGGCAGACCAATTATTTCTTTTTATACCCACCACCGTAGGATAAGGGGTATATTCATTTAGTCATTCCGTTTGGAACACACCGACATATCAATTTCCGACTCTACAAAGTATATATATTTCGGATCGTCGTAAAATTCTAAGACGATTAAACGATGTCCCTGTGTCTGTCCGTCTATCCGTCCGTCTGTTGTAATCACTCTACCGCCTTCAAAAATTGAGATATTTATTGGGTTGCCCTAAAAGTAATTGCGGATTTTTTAAAAGAAAGTAAATGCATTTTTAATAAAATTTAGAATGAACTTTAATCAAATATACTTTTTTACACTTTTTTTCTAAAGCAAGCTAAAAGTAACAGCTGATAACTGACAGAAGAAAGAATGCAATTACAGAGTCACAAGCTGTGAAAAAATTTGTCAACGCCGACTATATGAAAAAACCGCAATTACTTTTTGGGCAACCCAATAGTTTAAATTTGGCACAGGTACGTCTTTTTGATGCTCGCTGGTTAAGTTCTTCAACGGGCCAAAACGGACCATATTTGGATATAGCTGCTATATAGACCGATTTTCCGATAAAGGTTCTAATGCCCACAAATACCTTATTTTTCCTCGGACTTTGCTGAAATTTTAAACAGTGAGTATCTTTAGGCCTCTCAACTTCGGACATAAATATGGGTCAGATCGGACTATATATAGATATAACTGCCATATAGACCGATCTGCCGATAAAGGGTCTGAAGCCCATAAAAGCTTTATTTATTGCCCAATTTCGCTGAAATTTGAAACAGTGGGCTATTTTAACCCTCGACATCTGGCCTAAATATGGTTCAGATCAGACTATATCTTCTGGGTATGACAAACAAATTCACTAACTTATAATACTCTGTGCCACCAGTAGTGGTGAAGGGTATAACCAGTAAGGAAAGGCAAAATTCGGGCGGTGCCCTACACCTACCCTATAAGTACAAAGTGGGAGCTAAATATTTCCTAAAATATTCGTGTTCGGACAAAGTTTTCGTTTTTTAATTGTTTGGATCCCCATGTCTCCTATATACAAGATTTTTGATATATGGGAGTAGTTTCGCGATCAATCCCCGTATGCGTCGTTCTCCCACCACATCTGTCACTTTCTTGTAGTCTCGTCTTTTTACCGATCTTGGGTCTTGACTTCTTGAGCCTCTAGAGTGCGCAATTCTTATCCGAATCGAATGAAACTTTGCACGACGTGTTTTGTTATGATATCCAACAACTGTGCCAAGTATGATTCAAATCGGTCAATAACCCTATATAGATCTTGGGTATTGACTTCTTAAGCCTCTAGAGTGCGCAATTCTTCTCCAATTGGAATGAAATTTTGCACGACGTGTTTTGTTATGATATCCAAAAACTGTGCTATGTGGTTCAAATCGGTCCATAACCTGATATAGCTGTCATATAAATCGATCTTGGGTCTTGACTTCTTGAGCCTCTAGAGGGCGCAATTCTTGTCCCATTTGAATGAATTTTTGCACGAAGTATTTTCATATTCAACAACTGTGTCAAATATGGTTCAAATCGGTTCATAACCTGATATAGGTGTCATATAAACAGATCTGGGGACTTGACTTCTTGAGCTTCTATAGGGCGCAATTCCTATCCGATTTGGCAGAAATTTTGCATGACGTATTTTATTCTTACTTTCAACAACTGTGTCCAATATGGTTCAAATCGTTTCATAACCTGATATAGCTGCCATATAAACCAATCTGGGATCTTGACTTCTTGAGCCTCTAGAGGTCGCAATTATTATCCGATTTGCCTGAAATTTTGTACGACGGATCTTCTCACGACCATCAACATACGTGTTTACTATGGTCTGAATCAGTCTATAGCCTGATACAGCTCCCATATAAATCGATATCTCTATTTTACTTCTTGAGCCCCCAACAGACGCAATTATTATTCGAATTGGCTGACATTTTACACAGATGTCCAATATATAATTTAATTGTGGTCCAAACCGAACCATATCTTGATATCGCTCTAATAGCAGAGCAAATTTTTTCTTATATCCTTTTTTGCCTAGGAAGAGATGCCGGGTAAAGAACTCGACAAATACGATCCTTGGTGGAGGGTATATAAAATTCGGCCCGGCCGAACTTAGCACGCTTTTACTTGTTTTTCATTTTTTTCATTTCTGTAGTTTTGGGTGGTTTCACCGTTGTTTACTCTCGCCTTGAAAAGTGCAAAGCGTTCCTCGGATTGTAGGTCTAGCGGTGGCATTCCTGTTACTATCTGCACCGCAGCAGCAGAAACGGTCCGATACGCCAAAGTCACTTTTAATGGAGCGGTTCGCAGAACTTAAATCAGCTGTTGTGCTCTGGGCCTGACATGAAGGCTATCTCCCCAGATTTCGCACTCGTAGAAGAGGATGCTTGTAAAAGTTTCCTCTTTTTGGGTAGTGGCCCTCCTGTGGTCGCCGTAAGTTTGCTCAGTTAGGCTGTGATTTCAATCGATTTCTGAGCAGAGAATTTTATCTGCGAACCGAACGTCAGTTTGGAATCCAGTCGAATACCGAGATAATTTACCGCCTTCCTTGTCGTAATGACTATCTCTTCCAATTTCATGTCTTTTTCCAAGGGGATTCGTTGTCTGTTTGGTATTACTAGCCAATTCCTCGAGCGGATCATGATCTGCTTAGCCTAAAAGTAAGATCTCGTCAGGTAACTCCATCCTTAGGATGTCATGGTAGCTAATGTCGTTTTGTTTCCTCTTGGAGTTTTGATTTGCGGCATCGCCTTGCTGTAGGCTTTGGTGAATACATCCATTGTCTGGCGAAATATGGTTCTGGCATCTCCTTCGAGCTGTTGGCTACCTGACTTGAGACTTGAATACAGAGGTTTCCAGCTTATTTACGTTCCACTTGCGGGTGCTCTTGACTGCCCTTCGTTCAGTGGTTGTGTTGCGAATATGTAATGTATATGAGATATACTGGTGGTCCCTTGCTGTGTATATCTCTAGGACTCTCAATTTTATTATTCTGTCCGATATAACATCTGTCACATCGGGGATGGTGCCCTCGCAGCCGACAGCCTGAAGGTTGAAACTCTTTCAACATTGGCCCGCCATTTGTACAACACGTCTGCCCCTGGTGTAAGTCGTTTTTGATCCCCATTCTTTAGCTCGTGAGTTTAGATCACCTACCATTGTGATTTAGCCTTCAGCGCTTCTAATCTCATCCTCTATCTACTAACTACTAAAATATTGTTACTACATCGATTCTTATTCATAGGAATTCATTTCCTTTGCCTGTGTTTCCTGTTCTCAGGTTACTTACATTCGGTATCCATATTGCTGCAGTTCCTGATAAGTCAACGAACTACTGCCCGGTCTCTTTTTTTTGAGTACTACTCGCTAATTACTATAACGTCCGCGGTTTGCTTTAGATCTAGCTGTGAGAGTTCAGAGTCTGCGAGTTTAAATGGTGATTTTTTAGCTATTATCTTTTTGGCAACACTGGTTTAAATATTTCACGCACGTTTCGTGTTCTGTTTCACTGCCAAACATCATCAGTTTGGTCTATAATTTAACCATGAATCGTCTTACAAACGAATAACGCTTGCAAATTATTGAATTTTATCATCAAAATGCGTGCTAAGAAAGTTCATAGTGCGCTTCATTGTGTTCAGCGACGAAGCTCATTTTGGGCTCAATGGATGCGTTAATAAGCAGAATTGTCGATTTTGGAGTGAAGTTCAACCAGAAGCATTGCAAGAGCTAGCAATGCATCCAAAAAAAGTCACAGTTTGGTGCGGTTTATGGGCTGGTGGCATCATTGGACCGTACTTCTTCAAAGACAATGCGAATCGTAACGTAACTGTGAATGGTGAGCGCTATGGTGAAATGATATCCAACTTTTTTTTTTGGCCAAAATGCAAGAAACCGTACCACATGCTTAACAGCACGCGTAGCAATAGACTTGTTGGTGTGTGCGATTTAACCCCTTTAGACTATTTTTTATGGGGCTATACAGACAAGGCCGCTTCAATTGACGCATTGGAAGGCAACATTGAAGAATTGATTCGTTAGATACCGGCCGAAATGTTGGAAAGAGTATGCCAAAATTGGACTAAATGGATAGACAATTTGAGGCGCAGTCACGGTCAACATTTGCATAAAATAATCTTCAAACATTAAATTATATGGACCGTACTATCGATTCAAATAAAGATTTCATGCATTTTTATGAATTTTATGTGGACCGCTATAGCAAGATACTGCGAAGACATCCTAAGATGAAAGAAAACTGATCTCGACGAGGTATTAGTGATTTGAACGATGGGAACTTTGACGCAATATCTTAATCTGAACCGATCTGGACCAAATTGAAGAAATATGTCAAAGGACCTAACACAACTCACTGTCCCAAATTTCAGCAAAATCGGATAATGAATGAGGCTTTTATGGGCCTTACACCATAAATTGGAGGATCGATCTATATGGCAGCTATATCCAAATCTCGACCGATCTGAGCAAAATTGACGAAGAATGTCGAAGGGCCTAACACAACTCACTGTCCCAAATTTCAGCAAAATCGGATAATAAATGTGGCTTTTATGGGCCTAAGACCCTTAATCGGAGGATCGTTCTATATGGGGGCTATATCAAGATATAGTCCGATATAGCCCATCTTCGAACTTAACCTGCTTATGGATAAAAAAAAGAATCTGTGCAAAATTTCCGCTCAATATCTCTATTTTTAAAGACTGTAGCGTGATTTCAACAGAAAGTCGGACAGACGGACGGACATGTCTAGATCGTCATAGATTTTTACGCTGATCAAGAATATATATACTTTATAGGGTCGGAAATGGATATTTCGATGTGTTGCAAACGGAATGACAAAATGAATATACCCCCATCCTTCGATGGTGGGTATAAAAATTTCAATTTTATATCAGCAGACAGTGTTTGCCGATATCAGCAGACAATTTTTTCCGAGTGTACTACATCAATATAACTGATAGAACCATTGGGAACTATAATATTCCTGTGATTGTGCGTATTTGTATGTACGTTGAGGCCACCTTAGCTCAAAGATAAGCATATCCATCTATGACGCTGATCGCCTTGGTTCGAAGCCGAGCGAAAACTTCAAACAATTTTTCAAAGGTGCTTATCACCCCCCATTAATGCTGCCCAAAATTTATGCGTTATCCACAGTGTAGTAAGTGGTGTCGCTCAGAGGTGCGCCCTTAGAACTAGAGCTGGAAAAATATCGATGGCACTATCGATACTGTCGATACTGTATTTATTGCCTAAATATCGATTGACATTTTTCCTATCGATACTATCGGCAAAGTTAATTTTTTTGCAAAATTGCGAGCCGACACTGAATGTAATTAATTAACGATAGTAACGATACTATCGATATTTGTTTATTAGAAATATGGAAAATATTGAATGTTGCGCTTGGCTATTAACAGGTGGTCCCTTTTTAATAGGCCATGCGTGGCTTAGCGAGAAAGTTACACTGGCTACTTTCATATACTAGTAAATCGGTTTTAGCTTACAATACAGCTCCCATATATGTATCTGTCGATTTTCACTTTTGGGGCCGTTGCAAGCGCATTTATCAACCGATCTTCTCAAAATCTTGCATAGCCATATTCTCTGTGCCTTCTAATTTCGATGACTTAGTTTGCATATCCAATGTGGTTTAGGGTATCAATACTTATTTGTAGTCGATTCCGAACGGCATGCCGCAAAAATTTTTATACTTTTACTCCCGAAAGGCTTTTATTCAGAGTTTTTTTGGACGAGGATGACTCTTTAAACACTGAGTTTCTATTATGGATCTCAGATTCGTACTACAATCATATCCCTTTCATAGAGTCATTTGTATCCCATATGGTCTAGGCCGAAACGCTTTTATTTAGAGTTTTTTTGGACGAGGATGACTCTTTAAACACTGAGTTACTATTATGGATCTCAGATTCATTTGTCATTTGTATCCCATATGGTCTAGGCAGGCCTACATGTCCGTATTGAGATATTTTTGTGTGAGAGTGGCCCCCTAACACTTGTCTCAAAATGTTATGTGTGGGACTGGTAATCTACTCCCAAATAACTTTCATTTGATACCCATATTGTCACACTCGGTCTCCATGTCCATTTTTGGGGGGTTTGGGTGGAACGTTCGCCCAGATTTCGTGATTTTGAATTTCAATAAGTTTGAAAACAAAACTTTGCTTAAATGGATCGATATTTCAATGCTTAAATAGATCGAAATTTCAATGCTTAAATAGATCGATATTTCAATATTTATAGAGCACTTCCATTCCGTAAGTGCAAATTCGATCATTGCTTGCGATCGTAATTTTTCAAAAAGTTATCGATTTCGGGGAAGAAAAAATCGATACGCCGAGCATATTTTGCCATCTCAGAGGTAAACAAAGAAAATGGTGTTTGTTAAAAAAGTTATTACTAATATATCCATTTCCGACCCTATAAAGTATATATATTCTTGATCAGCCTAAAAATCTAAGGCGATCTAGCCATGTCCATCCGTCTGTCTGTTGAAATCACGCTACGGTCTTTAAAAATTGAGATATTGGGCAGAAACTTTGTACAGATTATTTTTTTATCCATAGGCAGGTTAAGTTCGAAGATGGGCTATATCGAACTATATCTTCATATAGACCTATCCGTCGATTCAGGGTCTTAGGCCCATAAAATCCACATTTATTATCCGATTTTGCTGAAATTTGGGACAGTGAGTTGTGTAAGGCCCTTCGACATATTTCTTCAATTTGGATCAGATCGGTCCAGATTTGGATACAGCTGCCATATAAACCGATCTCCCGATTTAAGGTTTTAGGCCCATAAAAGCCACATTTATTATCCGATTTTGCTGAAATTTGGGACAGTGAGTTAAGTTAGGCCCTTTGACATTCTTCGTCAATTTGACACAGATCGGTTCTGATTTGGATATAGCTGCCATATAGGCCGATCCGCCGATTTAGAGTCTTAGGCCCATAAAAGCCACATGTATCCGATTTTGCTGAAATTTGGGACAGTCTATCGTGTTAGGCCTTTCGTCAATTTTGCCCAGATCACTCCAGATTTGGATATATATAGCTGCCATATAGACTGATATCTCGATTTAAAGTCTTGTCGCCATAAAAGGCGCATTTATAATCCGATTTCACTGAAATTTGACACAGTGACTTATGTTAGGCTTTTCGACATCCGTGTCGTATATGGTTCGAGATCGGTTTATTTTTATTTTTAGATATAGCTACTTAAAAGACCAATATTTTGTTATACACAAATGAACAATGACTTGTACTTATTAGTATTTGGTTCAAAATGGAACTAATTTCGATATAGCTGCTATGGGGTATAAGGTATGCATTTTTCACTGGATTTTGATGAAAGGTGTTTTACAAATATACCCGAGTTGGTGGGGTATCCAAAGTTCGACTCGGCCGAACTTAACGCCTTTTTACTTGGTACACTATAAATTGCTGTTTTCTGGCAGGCACAATGGAAACAACGTCAAAACCTGGATAAAGTCAAAACCTTTTCCTTGAAAAAATACCATGCTGCCTTAAATTAAGTGGTTAAATGATATAACTTTCGGTTTGGTCTTGTTTGATTTTGTCCAATTTAAGGGATCAAAAATGTGAGAGTATTTATGAATTAATACACTTCGATGTCCTATTTTTAGTTTAGTTTCTTGAAAATGGACCAACATTTGTTATATACGATAGGTAAATTGCTGCAGGCAAAAGCTCGCACATTTCTATTCGAAGTTTCGAATGGAATTAATCGATAACGGATGCCATAATGCAAAAAATGCGAAGCTCGATAGTAATAAGTCAATTGCGGATACGAGAATTAGGCCACTGGACAATATCCTGTTGAAATAATACAATTTTTATACCCTCCACCATAAGATGGGGGGTATACTAATTTCGTCATTCTGTTTGTAACTACTCGAAATATTCGTCTGAGACCCCATAAAGTATATATATTCTTGATCGTCGTGAAATTTTATGTCGATCTAGCCATGTCCGTCCGTCTGTCCGTCCGTCCGTCCGTCCGTCCGTCTGTCTGTCGAAAGCACGCTAACTTCCGAAGGAGTAAAGCTAGCCGCTTGAAATTTTGCACAAATACTTCTTATTAGTGTAGGTCGGTTGGTATTGTAAATGGGCCATATCGGTCCATGTTTTGATATAGCTGCCATATAAACCGATCTTGGGTCTTGACTTCTTGAGCCTCTAGAGTGCGCAATTCTTATCCAATTGGGATGAAATTTTGCACGACGTGTTTTGTTATGACATCCAACAACTGTGATAAGTATGGTTGAAATCGGTTCATAACCTGATATAGCTGCCATATAAACCGATCTTGGGTCTTGACTTCTTGAGACTCTAGAGTGCGCAATTCTTATCCGATTGGAATGAAATTTTGCACAACGTGTTTTGTTATGACATCCAACAACTGTGCCAAGTATGGTTCAAATCGGTCCATAACCTGATATAGCTGCCATATAAACCGATCTTGGTTCTTGACTTCTTGAGCCTCTAGAGTGCGCAATTCTTATCCGATTGGAATGAAATTTTGCACGACGTGTTTTGTTACGATATGCAACAACTGTGCCAAGTATGGTTCAAATCGGTCCATAACCTGGTATAGCTGTCATATAAACCGATCTTGGGTCTTGACTTCTTGAGCCTCTAGAGGGCGCAATTCTTATCCAATTTGAATGAATTTTGCACGTAGTATTTTGTTATGATATCCAACAACTGTGCCAAATATGGTTCAAATCGGTTCATAACCTGATATAGCTGCGATATAAACCGATCTGGGATCTTGACTTCTTGAGCCTCTAGAGTTCGCAATTATTATCCGATTTGCCTGAAATTTTGTACGACGGATTCTCTCATGACCATTAACATACGTGTTTATTATGGTCTGAATCGGTTTATAGCCTGATATAGTTCCCATATAAATCCATCTCTCTATTTAACTTCTAGAGCCCACAAAGGGCGCAATTCTTATTCGAATTGGCTGACATTTTACACAGTTCTCCAACATATAATTTAATTGTGCTCCAAACCGGACCATATCTTGATATCGCTCTAATAGCAGAGCAAATCTTTTCTTATATCCTTTTTTTGCCTAAGAAGAGATGCCGGGAAAAGAATTCGACATATGCGATCCATGGTGGAGGGTATATAAGATTCGGCCCGGCCGAACTTAGCACGCTTTTACTTGTTTTATATCATAAGAACCAAATATTGGTATAATTTCTTAAAAAAAATTAGACGAAAATCAATAAATTTTCCAACATACAGGCCAATCTGCATTTAATTGTAACAATTCATTGATTTGAAAACACAATAAAAATAATCCATAAAATTTAATTGCTGCAATATTTCTTATGATGCTATAAAAAAGAAAAAATGATTTCTAACTCAACATTTTTTCTATTGTCAATGAATTAAACAGATTTTATGTGGTATCTTAAATTCAAATATAAACATGGCCGTCCTTTCAATACAGTTTTTGCCTTAATTGAAGTCTTAAATATTGATGTGCTGCACAGATGTGGATAGAGAGAAAATAAGTAACTCCCTCCCTCAAAAGAAAAAAAAAAACGGTTAATAAGCCACAATAACCAATCAAATCGAACAATCCTAGCACAAATTTGTTAAGGCAAAAAATTAACACTTAAGCGTAGTTATGAAAAATACCACAAATGAACAGACAGACAATCGAATGGAGGGACATGTGAGTAAAAACAAGTAAAAAGGCGTTAAGTTCGGCCGGGCCGAACTTTGGATACCCACCACCTCGGATATATGTGTGAACCAGCTTTCCTCAAAATATATCCAAATCTGGACCGATCTGAGCCAAATTGACGGAGGATGTTGAAAGGCCTAATACAACTCACTGTCCCAAATTTTCTCAAAATCGGATAATAAATGTGGCTTTTATGGGCCTAAGACCCTAAATTGGAGAATCGGTCTATATGGCAGCTATATCCAAATCTAAACCGATCTGAGGCAAATTGACGGAGGACGTCGAAGGGCCTATCACAACTCACTGTCCCAAATTTCAGCAAAATCGGATAATAAATGTAGATTTTATGGGTCTGTGACCCTAAATCGGAGGATCGGTCTATATGGCAGCTATATCCAAATCTAAACCGATCTGAGCCATATTGACGGAAGATGCCGAAGGGCCTAAGAAAACTCACTGTCCCAAATTTCAGCAAAATCGGGTAATAAATGTGGCTTTTATGGGCTTAAGACCCTTAATCTGAGGATCGGTCTATATGGCAGCTATATCCAAATCTAAACCGATCTGAGGCAAATTGACAGAGGATGTCGAAGGGCCTAACGCAACTCACTGTCCCAAATTTCAGCGAAATCGGATAATAAATGTGGCCTTTATTGGTCTAAGACCCTAAATCGGTGGATCGGTCTATATGGGGGCTATATCAAGATATATTCCGATATAGCCCATCTTCGAACTTAACCTGCTTATGGACAAAAAAAGAACCTGTGCAAAATTTCAGCTCAATATCTCTATTTTTGAAGACTGCAGCGTGATTTCAACAGACAGACGGACAGACGGACGGACATGTCCAGATCGTCTTAGATTTTTACGCTGATCAAGAATATATATACTTTATAGGGTCGGAAATGGATATTTCGATGTGTTGCAAACGGAATGACAAAATGAATATACCCCCATCCGTCGGTGGTGGGTATAAAAAGATGAAGCACCCAGCAGCCATAATAAAATAAAAATTTCGAATAAAATGTTACCATAAATGAAGCCAAGACAATGACTGTGGATTTGTGAAATCGCCAATGACTATTTCATTGGTGGCGGGGGGTTATTAATGTGGCCCAAAACAAACTCTCATATTAGCCAAGCAAGCAAGCAACCAAACCACCACCCATCATTAACTTGGCCAAACTCAAACATTTGTATCAAGAAGCGTAAGACTTCACTAAAGCTTTTTTGTGCCCACTTTGGGAGCAAATCAAAAGAAACATCAAAGCAATTAACTATGAACTACTCAATTCGAGTACACATGTGAGCGAATAGTAGTAGGCTTGAGTTGCTTATATGACTATGAACGAGTATCGAATAAAATGAAGTCGTAAGCATTTCCTATTGTTTTCTGTTAGGGTATTCATATTTGATTTAGTCATCGATGGTGCTTTTTTTTTATATACCCACCACCATGGGATAGGGTATTTATATTTAATTTGCCATTCCGTTTGTAACACATCTAAGTATTTATTTTCGACACTACAAAGTATATATAAATATATCGGATCGTTGTAAAATTCCAAGACGATTTAACGATGTCTTTGAAAATTGAGATATTGAGTTGAAATTTTGCACAGACTCGTATTTCTTCTAAGTTCTTGAATGGGCCACATCAGACTATGTATGGTTATCGCTGCCATATAGACCGATATGTCGATTTAGGGTCTTAAGCCTATAACCGTCGCATTTATTACCCAATTTTGCTAAAATTTGGCAAAATGAGTTTAGTTAGGCCCGCCGATATCCGAATCAACAATATTTCAGATCGGAACATATTTTCATATAGCTGCCACATAGATCGATTGATTTTGGGTATTAGGCCTATAACAGGCGCATTTATTACCAGACTTTGGAACTCGGAGTGAGTGAGTTGTATCAATACTTCCAACATCTTGGGCTATATTTAAATATAGCTTCCATAGATACCGGTCTTCAGCTTTAGGGTCTAAAGACTTTAATGGTATTAACTAATGTATTCACTGATTTTGCTGAAATTTGAAACAGTGAGTTGCACTGGGGTCCTCGACATCCGACACGCATATATTGCATATCGGACCATATTTATATATAGCTGCCATATAAACCGATATGACAATTTAGGGTCTTAAGCCTATAACAGGTGCATTTATTACCCGATTTTGCTGAAACTCAGAAAAGTGAGTTTTATCAGGTCCATCGATATCGCAACCAATGATGGTCCAGATCGGAACATAATTGGATATAGCTGTCATATGGACGGTTCTGCCGATTTCAGGTCTTAGGCTTATAACAGGCGCAGTTATTAACCGACTTGGCTGAATTTTGGAACAATGAGTTGTATTAAGACTCCCAACATCTGTCCCGAAAATGATCCAGATTGGACCATATTTATATATATCTGTCATATAGATCGATCATCCGGATTAGAGAATCACATGAACGGTGCACTTATATTTGGATATTAATATGGATATAGTAGTGCTATGGGTATCAAATGTTCGGCACGGACGAACTTAATGCGTTTTTACTTGTTTTTATACTCCCCACCATAGGAGATCAACTTAAAATGTCATGACATACTAATTTCGTCATTCGGTTTGTAAGACCTCGAAATATGCGTCTAAGACCCCATAAAGTGAATATATTCGTCATGACATTTTGAGTTGATCTAGCCATGTACATCCATCTGACGCTAACTGCACGCTCGAAGGAGTAAAGCTAGACACTTGATATTTCGCACAAATATATCTTATAAATGTAGGTCGGTTGGGATTGTAAATGATCCAAACCGGTCCATGTTCTGATATAGCTGCCATATAAACCGATCTTGGGTCTTGCCTTCTTGCGCATTTAGAGGGCGCCATTCTTATCCAATTTGGCTAAAAGTTTGCACGTGGTGTTTTGGTATCACTTCCAACACCTGTGCTAAGTATGATTCAAATCAGGTCATAACCTTATATAGCAATTCTCATCCGCCTTAGCTGAAATTATGCATGAAATGATTTGTTATACCTTCTTACAACTGTGCTATGTATGGTTTAACTCGGTCGATAACCTGATATAGCTGCCCCATGTACCGATCTTGGATCTTGACTTCTTAAGCCAATAAAGGACGCACTTCTCATCCGATTTGGCTGAAATTGTGCATGAAGTTCTATAGTATTACTTCCAAAAAATGTCCCGAATATGGTTTAAATCGGTTCATAACCTGATTTTGACTTCTTGATCCATTAGAGGGTGCAATTCTCATCAGATTTGGCTGAAATTTTGCATGAAGTTGTTTGTTATTACTTCCAACAACTGTGCTATGTATGATTCAAATCGGTCGATAACCTGATATAGCTGCCCTATATACCGATCTTTGATCTTGACTTCTTGAGCCAATAGAGGGCGCAATTCTCATTCGATTTAGCTGTAATTTGTTTGTTATTACTTCCACAAAATTGTGCCGAGTATGCTTCAAATCGGTCCATAACCTGATACAGCTGCGATATAAACCGATCTGGGATCTTGTCTTCTTAAGCCTCTAGAGGGCGCAATTCTTACCGATGTTGTCTAAATTTTTTTTACAACGGCTTCTCTCATGCCCCTCAACATACGTGTACAATGTGGTCTTAATGGATCTATAGCCTGATACAGCACCCATATAAACCGATCACTCGATTATGCTTCTTGATCCTCTACAAGGCGCAATTCTTATCCGAATGGACTGAAATATTACCCAATGACTTCTACTGTGGTCTTCAACATTCAAATCACTTATGGTTCGAATCGGACTATAACTTGACATATCTCCAATAGCATAAAAATTCTTATCCATTATTCCTTGTTTGCCTAGAAAGAGATACAGCGCAAACTCGACAAATGCGATCCATGGTGGAGGGTATATTGGATTCAGCCCGGCCGAACTTAGCACGTTTTTACTTGTTTTTTTTTTTTTTGTATTGTCCCCAGATAAAAGTTTAGCCGTGTTAGGTGCATGTTTAACCACCATAGCATAGGTCCCGTGAGTTGAGGGTATTGGCTGTAAGTAAAAGGGAGCTGAAATCTCAGCAACAAAACATTTAATACAAAGGTCTTCCACCCAGACATGGCCCGTTGTGTGGCCAACTATAGCCAAATTGGCTACATTGAAAACTTAAATATAATAATTGCTTTTTGGCTTTTGATTTTTGCGTTTTGCCTCCATGTTCCATAATTGATGAAATTTGCCAATGAACAAAAGAAACTTTGGCCAGACAACAACCAGAGTAGACTCCAAGAGAGAGAGAGAGAGAGACACACACAGATACAGTCAGACAAACAGACACATACAAGTAGCTAACACAACAATCATAAGGAAAATATTTATAAGAAATTAATTAGTAAACAAAGCACGCGTTATTTGAATATGAACGAATTCGTAATGAAATACAAAGCACTACACAGAGCAGGAGGAGATAAATAAAACAATAAATAATAAAAATTAACCATAAATATTTGACTGCTTGGAGGAGGGGGTCGTTGGATGGGTGGCTAGGTATCACACCCAAAAGGATGTACATGCCATGCAATTGACAGACAAATCAAACGAAGATATATTGCTGTGGAAAAAAAAAACAAAAGTGAACTCCAGATGGCGTTTGGGGAAAAATATTAGGTGTGTTTTTGTAAGTTCTACAGAGGGTATAAGGACATAAGCCAAAAAAGGTAAGGCAAACGTTGTAAATTATTTAAACGCCTTAATATAAATATAAGTATAAATTGGGCGATATCATTGACCGACAAAGGTTCTCAGATGAGAGCTATAGGAAAGTAAAAAGGTTTTAAGTTCGGCCGGGCCGAACTTTGGAAACCCACCACCTCGGGTATATATGTAACCCCCTTTCGTCACAATCCGATGAAAATTGGATAACTTTCAAATTTCAACAAAATCTGGAAATAAATAAAGTTTTTATGGGCTTCAGACCCTTTATCGGCAGATCGGTCTATATGGCAGCTATATCTAAATATAGTCCGATATGGACCATATTTGGGTCAGATGTCGGGAGGCCTAAAGCTACTGACTGTTTCAAATTTCAGCGAAACCGGATGAAAAGTAAAACTTTAATGCGCTTTAGACCCTTTATCGGCAGATCGGTCTATATGGCAGCTCTATCTAAATATAATCCGATCTGAACCATATCTGGGTCCTATGTTAGCGTTAAACTACTTACTGTTTCAGATTTCAGCAAAATTGGTTAAAAACTAAAGCTTTTACGGATTTCAAACACTTAATCGGGAGATCGGTCTATATGGCAGCTATATCTATATATAGTCCGATCGGAACTATATTTAGGTCAGATGTCAGGAGGCTTAAAATAACCCTCTGTTTCAAATTTCAGCGAAATCGGGTAATAAATAAAGCATTTATGGGCTTCAGACCCTTTATCGGCAGATCGGTATATATGACAGCTATATCTAAATATAGTCCGATATGGACCATATTTGGGTCAGATGTCGGGAGGCCTAAAACGAAATCAGATGAAAAACAAGTAAAAAGGCGTTAAGTTCGGCCGGGCCGAACTTTGGATACCCACCACCTCGGCTTTAAATGTAAACCACCTTTCGTCAAAATCCGGTGCAAAACTCTTAACTTATGTCCCATAGCAGAAATATGTGGAGGGGCTTAACTTAACTCTTTGTCCCAAATTTCGGCAACATCGGACAATAAATGCGCTTTTTATGGCCCCAAAACCTAAAACCGAGAGATCGGTCTATATGGCAGCTATATCCAAATGTGGACCGATCAGTGCGATAATGCAGATGTATGTCAAGGGGCTTAACTTAACTCACTGTCCCAAATTTCGGCGACATCGGACAATAAATGCGTGTTTTATGGGCCTAAGACCCCAAATCGGAGGATCGGTCTATATGGCAGCTATATCTAAATCTGGACCGATCTGAGCCAAATTCACAGAGGACGTCGGAGGGCCTAAGACAACGCACTGTCCCAAATTTCAGCATAATCGGATAATAAATGTAGCTTTTATGGGCATATAACCCTAAATCGGAGGATCGGTCTATATGGCAGCTATATCCAAATGTAAACCGATCTGAGCCAAATTGACGAAGGACGTTGTAGGACCTAACACAACTCACTGTCTCAAATCATAGCAAAATCGGCTAATAAATGTGGCTTTTATGGGCCTAAGACCCTAAATTTGAGGATCGGTCTATATGGCAGCTATATCCAAATCTCAACCGATCTGAGCTATATTGACGGGGGATGTCGAATGGCCTAACACAACTCACTGTCCCAAATTTCAACAAAATCGGATAATAAATGTGGCTTTTATGGGCCTAAGACCCTAAATCGGCCGATCGGTCTATATGGGGGCTATATCAAGATATAGTCCGATATAGCCCATCTTCGAACTTATAAAGTATATTACATATACTTTATAGGGTCGGAAATGGATATTTCGATGTGTTGCAAACGGAATGACAAAATGAATATACCCCCATCCTTCGGTGGTGGGTATAATAAAGCAATTATGGGCATTATACTATTTATCGTCAGATCGGTCTATATAGTAGCTATTTCCAAATATGGGCCGATTTGGCCCTTTGAAGAACTTAACCAGCGTGCATCAAAAAGACGTATCTGTGCCAAATTTCAGCTCAATATCTAAATTTTTGAAGGCTGTATGGTGATTACAACAGACGGAAATACACACGGACAGACACACGGACATCGTTACAACGTCTTAGAATTTCACGACGATCCGAAATATATATATTTTGTAGGGTCAGAAATTAATATTTCGATGTGTTGCAAACGGAAAGACTAAATGAAAAATGAATATACCCCCTATCCTACGGTGTTGGGTATAAAAACACATAAAATTCACAAAAATGCATGAAATCTTTATTTAAATCGATAGAACGGCCATTATAATTTAATGTTTAAAGATTATTATGCTTACCCTGACTGCGCCTCAAATGGTCCATCCGCTTAGTCCGATTTCGGCATACTCTTTCCAACATTTCGGCCGATATATCACTAATAAATGCTTCAATGTTGTCTTCCAATGCGTCAAATTAAGCGGTCTTGTCTGTATAGACATGAGCTTTAACATAGCCCCACAAAAATAGCCTAAAAGCGATAAATAGCACGATCCAGGAACGTGAAATAAATTGTTCACCGAACTCGCCCCTCAATAAGTCCATTGTTACGCGTTCTGTGTGGCATGTGACACCGTCTTGTTGACACCACATGTCATGCAAGTCAAGCACTTGCATTTTAGGCAAAAAAAAAAATTGGATATCATCTCACGATAGCGCTCACCATTCACAGACCTTCGAATGCATCTAGGTAAATTGATTTTTGTCCTACATTGATTTTGACTTAATTCGCCTTGAAGTGCATTTTCAATTCCTTTCGCATAACAATTCTAATAGGATTGAAATGGCGATGATAGCGAAGACAATGTTGATGTTTTCGCAAAAATATTTTTTTTTTCCATCAATTGATGTGTTTTGTCTTTGATGTTTTTTTTACATCTATGTATTGTTTTTTTTTTTTTTTTTTTTTTAATCACATCAAGTGTGATGTTTACCAAATGAATTTTCTTTTCATGTTTTGTAGTAGAAGCCCATGACCTAATCATGGGAAAAGTTGCTAGTAATGCGACTGATGTGCCACATTTGGTCAAGGCCATGACTATTATTCAAATGTAATTACAATGCAAAAGTAGATTTAGAAGTGGAACTGCTGATAGTTGCATTACATAGAGACAAGAATGGATGAAAATTTAAAAAATTAAAAATTTTTTATCAAAACATCAAAAATAACTATAAAAGTGTGAATGACAGCATATAAGATAAAATAAGTAAAAGCGTGCCAAGTTCAGCCGGGTCGATCTTATATCCCCTCCACCATGGATCGCGTTTGTCAAGTTCTTTGACCGATATCCCATTATATACAAACAAGGGATAATGGATAAGAATTGCTATGCTATTTCAGCTATATGAATCGATTGGCTTGGCTGTGGAATTCATTGTGCAAAATTTCAGCCAAATCGATGAAGAATTGCTGCCTCTAGAGGCTCAAGAAGTATAATTGGTAGATCGGTTTATATTGGAGCGTTATTAGATTGTGCACCTATTTGAGCCATACTTGGCGCAGTTGTTAATGGTCAAACCAAAACACTTCATGCAAAATTTCAGCCAAATCGGACAAGAATTGCGCCCTCAAGTGGCTCAAGAAATAATATTGGGAGATCGGTTTAATTACGAGCTATATCAGGTTATGGACCAATTCGGGCCATATTTAATACATATGTTAAAAATTTCAGAAAATTCAGATAATAATTGCGCCCTCCAAAAGCTCAAGAATTCAAGATGCGAAATCGGTTTATATGGGAGCTATATCATGTTATGAACCGATTTAGACCATTCTTGGCACAATTGCTGACGCCCTCTAGAGAGGCTCACGATCTCATGATACGGGAGCTATATCAGGTTATAAATCGATTGGATCTATACTTGACACAGTTGTTGATGATCAAATGAAAACACTTTATGCAAAATTTTTACCAAATCGGATAGGAATTGCGCCCTCTAGAGGCTCAAGAAATCAAGATCCGATATCGGTGTATATGGCAGCTATACCAAAACATGGACCGATGTGACCCATTTAAAATCCCAACTGACCTGCTTTAATTAGAAGTATTTGTGCAAAATTTCAAGCAAATAGCTTTACTCCCTCGAGAGTTAGCGTGCTTTCGACAGACAAACAGGCAGACGGACGGACATGGCTACATCAACTAAGAATGTCAAGACGAACAAGAATATATATACTTAGTTGGGTCTCAGATCGATATTTCGATGTGTTACAAACGGAGTGACGAAATTAGTATACCCCCATCCTATGGTGGTATATGTTTAAACATAAATTGATCATAATTTATGAATAAAATAATTAATTTTTTTTTATACCCACCACCGAAGGATGGGGGTATATTCATTTTGTCATTCCGTTTGCAACACATCGAAATATCCATTTCCGACCCTATAAAGTATATGTATTCCTGATCAGCGTAAAAATCTAAGACGATCTAGACATGTCCGTCCGTCTGTCCGTCTGTCTGTTGAAATCACGCTACAGCCTTTAAAAATTGAGATATTGAGCTGAAACTTTGCACAGATTCTTTTTTTGTCCATAAGCAGGTTAAGTTCGAAGATGGGCTATATCGGACTATATCTTGATATAACCCCCATATAGACCGATCGGCCGATTTAGGGTCTTAGGCCCATAAAAGCCACATTTATGGTCCGATTTCGCTGAAATTTTGGACAGTGAGTTGTGTTAGGCCCTTCGACATCCTCCGTCAATTTGGCTCAGATCGGTCTAGATTTGGATATAGTTGCCATATAGACCGATCCTCCGATTTAGGGTCTTCGGCCCATAAAAGCCACATTTATTATCCGATTTTGCTGAAATTTGGGACAGTGAGTTGTTTTAGGCCATTCGACATCCTCCGTCAATATGGCTCAGATCGGTTCAGATTTGGATATAGCTGCCATATAGACCGATCCTCAAATTTAGGGTCTTAGGCCCATACAAGCCACATTTATTATCCGATTTTGCTGAAATTTGGGACAGTGAGTTGTGTTAGGCCATTCGACATCCTCCGTCAATATGGCTCAGATCGGTTCAGATTTGGATATAGCTGCCATATAGACCGATCCTCAAATTTTGGGTCTTAGGCCCATAAAAGCCACATTTATTAGCCGATTTTGCTATGATTTGAGACACTGAGTTGTGTTAGGCCCTACAACGTCCTTCGTCAATTTGGCTCAGATCGGTTCACATTTGGATATAGCTGCCATATAGACCGATCCTCCGATTTTGGGTTATATGCCCATAAAAGCTACATTTATTATCCGATTTTTCTGAAATTTGGGACAGTGCGTTGTCTTAGGCCCTCCGACGTACTCTGTGAATTTGGTCCAGATTTAGATATAGCTGCCATATAGACCGATCCTCCGATTTGGGGTCTTAGGCCCATAAAACACGCATTTATTGTCCGATGTCGCCGAAATTTGGGACAATGAGTTAAGTTAAGCCCCTTGACATACTTCTGCATTATCGCACTGATCGGTCCAGATTTGGATATAGCTGCCATATAGACCGATCTCTCTGTTTTAGGTTTTGGGGCCATAAAAAGCGCATTTATTGTCCGATGTTGCCGAAATTTGGGACAAAGAGTTAAGTTAAGCCCCTCCACATATTTCTGCTATGGGACATAAGTTATGAGTTTTGCACCGGATTTTGACGAAAGGTGGTTTACATATATAGCCGAGGTGGTGGGTATCCAAAGTTCGGCCCGGCCGAACTTAACGCCTTTTTACTTGTTTTTTGGATAAAGTACAGTCTTTGTTGTTAATTATTTACAACATGCAAGTGCCATAAAATAAAAAAAGTAATAATGGAAAAGGCTTCCATGGAAAAATTAATTACCGACCAGTAGTGGCTACAACGGCACCTCAGCCATATTAGTCCAAGTTATTTTATTGCCTTGCTTATCATTTTAGAAAAAAGTCATGATGAGTTTGAGGTTTTCATGGGTTTCGAGGTTTCCATGGGCTGCCAGAAACCATTATTTCAAGCAATCATAATAAAAATGACACTGTTGTTTATAAAAGGACAGGTGTGGGAAATTTGGGTTTTATCTTTAAGTGTCATTCTTAATGGTTCTTTTTTAAACTAATTTCGTCACTCCGTTCGAAACTTCTCGAAATATTCATCTAACGCCCCATAAAGGATATATATTCTTGATCGTCACATTGTAAGTTGATCTAGCCATGTCCATCCATCTTTTCGTCCGTCGAAAGCAGGCAAGCTTTCAAAGAATTAAACTTAAAATTTTGCAAAAATAGTTGTTGTTAGTCTAGGTCGGTTGGGATTGTAAATGGATCAAATCGGTCCATGTCTAGATGTAACTCCAATATAAACCGATCTCCCGATTATACTTCTTAACCCTCTACAGGGCGTAATTCTTATCTGATTTGGCTAAAATTTTTTATGAAGTGTTTTGTTTTGACTTTCAACAACTATGCTTAGTGTGGTTCGAAACGGTTCAAAATCTAATATAGCTCCCATATAAACCGATCTTCTGATTTGACTTATTGAGCCTCTACAGGTTGAATTTCTGATCTGATTTGGCCGAAATTTTGCATAATGTCTTTTTCTATGACCTGCACCAGATATGCCATGTGTAGTTCGAATCGGATTAAAACCCGATATAGCTGCCATATAAACCGATCTCCCGCCATTTACACCCAGATAAATTAGTCTGCTGATATCAGCAAACACTGTCTGCTGATATTAAACAAAAAATTTTAAAAAATTGTAAACTAATGAATGAATCCATACAAAATTTTTCAACTTCTAAACAACAATTGAGGCATTTGCTATATATTAATAGAAACAAGTAAAAATGTCATAAGTTCGGCCACGCCGATCTTTGGATACCCACCACCATGGATATAGTATTCATCCTAGTTTATTATAACTCCACTAGCATAACCATAGTTATATCTAAATAGGTAATAGTTTCAGCGAAATCAAGCAATAAATCAGCTTTTTATGGGATAAAGACCCTAAATTACAACATCGGTCTATATGGCAGCTATACCTATATAGTCTGATATGGATCATATTTGGATTGGATGTCGGGAAGCTTTAAAAAACTCACTATTTAAAATTTCAACGAAATCGATTAATAAATAAATCTTTTTTTTTCAGACCCTTAATCGGTAGATGGGTCTTCATGGCAGCTAATTCTAAATATGGTCCGATCAGAACCATATTTGGGTCAGCTTGCGGGAGGTTTAAAACAACTCTCTAATTATAATTTGTGCGAAATGGGGTAATAAAAAAATGTGATATGGGTTTCAGACCCTCTATCGGCAGATCGGTCTATAGGGAATTTATATCCAAATATGGTCCGATCTGAACCAAATTTGGATGGGATGTCGGAAGGCTAAAAATAACTTATTTTTCTAAATTTATGCCCAATAGGGTAATAAATAAAGCTTAAATGGGCTTTAAACTCTTTATCGCCAGATCGGTCTATATGGCTGCAAAATCTAAATATAATCCGATCTAAACCATATTCGGGTCAGATGTCGGCAGGTGTAAAACAAGTGACTGTTTTTAAATTTTAGCGAAATCGTGTATTAAATACAGCTTTCATGGGTTCCAGAACCTTAATTGGCAAATCGGTCTATCGGTCGGAGGCTTAAAGCAACTCACTGTTTCAAATTTCAGCGAAATCGGATAAAAAATAAAGCTTTTTTGGGCTTTAGACCCTTTACCGGCTGATCGGTCTATATGGTAGTTATATCTACATGTAGTCCGATTCAATCCATATTCGGGTCGGATATCGGGAAGCTTAAAACAACTCATTGTTTCAAATTTCAGTGAAATCGGGTAATAAATAAAGTTTTTATTGGCTTTAGACCCTTTTCCGGCTGATCGGTCTATATGGTAGTTATATCTACATGTAGTCCGATTCAATCCATATTCGGGTCGGATATCGGGAAGCTTAAAACAACTCATTGTTTCAAATTTCAGTGAAATCGGGTAATAAATAAAGTTTTTATGGGCTTTAGACCCTTTATTGGCAGATCGGTCTATATAGCAGCTATATCCAAATATAGTCCGATTTGGCCCACTCAATAACTTAACTTGCGTGTAGCAAAAAGACGTTAATTTTTTGTTGAAAAGCATATATATAATAGTGGTAGTTACCATTTTGTCCGCTGTTATTAAAATTCGTTCAAAAATTAGCGCATTGTACAAAATTAAAATAAAAAAATGTTGCTATATGCTTGTAAAATTGAAAGATAAGATGGAATATAAAATTTTTTGAAATATTTAAAAAATTATTGAGCTTTTTAGTTGTTTTAGCAAGCAATTATTGTTGTCCCATTTTCAGCAGATTTTCTGCTGTTAAAGCAAACATTGTTGCTGTTTTTACTAACAACGTTCACTGAGTGTAAGTAAATGAAGTAAACTGCACTCCCTTCGCGCACAGGGACTACATTGTGTTTTCACTTTTTGCTAATCAATGACATGTTGGTTTCTCCGTAACTGTGTAAATTATTTAAATTTTAGAAACTACAAATCCAACCAAATAAACCAACCTAAGTACTACGCATAAGGTGTTGTGCTATGTTATAACTTTGATTTTTCCCCTCAAAAATTAATGTCATTTTCCTTAAATCTATGAATTTAACTAATGGTATCTTGATTTTGAAAGGAAGTTGTAATGAAACAATAAAACAGCAAATGATATTTTTCTTTCTTCAATAATGAGCTAACTAATGTGTAAACACATCACAAAGTGCCTGAATTGATGGTTGGACAATAAGAGAGAGAAAGACGGACTTGCATGCTTGGCTAACTTGATGGGCCGCTAGCCATGGGCCATCAGCAATCATCACTCCACATCCAAACATTTTCATTGCTGTATTTTCATATGCAGTTCAAGGCAAAATTTCAGTTATCTTCTTTGCTCCATGATGGCCACTGGAGGAGGTTTAGTTAGATTTTTTGTTTTAAGGGTGACAATGCGATAGTTGGTAGTTTCATTAAATCATGCTTGAGTTGTAATTCTGTCTTCTGCCACCACCAATGAGGGGCCTCATTGTTTAGTGGTCTTATTTCTTTTTTATGCATTTTGCTTATAAATATGTTGGACGTTTTTTTTATTATTTCCAAATTGTTTGGTTTTTGTTAGCGGGTTTTTATTCTTTTCAACATACAACATTGTTAACAATGGTCATAACTTTACACTTGACTTCATTGGCCTGACTGTCTGTCATCAAGAAACCCACCCAAAAAAAAAACCCACGAAGAGCCTTGAACACAAATCTTGTTAATAATTTTGTAATAATGTCATGTAATTTATGGAGTTTTCAAAAAAAAAAAAAAAAAAAAACATGTAAAAAGGCGTTAAGTTCGGCTGGGCCGAACTTTGGATACCCACCACCTCGGGTATATATGTAAACCACCTTTCGTCAAAATCCGGTGAAAAATGCATACCTTTTGCCCCATAGCAGCAATGTCGAAATTTGTTCCGATTTGGACCAAATACTTATAAGAACAAGTCATTCTTCAATTGTGTATAAAAAAAAATATTGATCTTTTTAATAGCTATATCTAAAAATAAACCGATCTGAACCATATACGACACGGATGTCGAAAAGCCTAACATAAGTCACTGTGTGAAATTTCAGTGAAATCGGATTATAAATGTGCCTTTTCTATATGGCAGCTATATCTAAATCTGGGCCGATTTGAGCCAAGTTGCAGAAAAATGTCGAAGAGCCTAACACAACTCACTGTCCCAAAATTCGGCGAAATCGGACAATAAATGCGCCTTTTATGGCCCAAAAAACTTAAATCGAGAGATCGGACTATATGGCTGCTATATCCACATCAGAACCGATCTGTGCCAAATTGAAGAAGGATGTCGAAGAGCTTAACCTAACTCACTGTCCCAAATTTCGGCGACATCGGACAATAAATGCGTCTTTTATGGGCTCAATGGCAGCTATATCCAAATCTGGATCGATCTGTGCCATATTACAGAGGTATAGCGAGCGGCTGAACTTAACTCACTGTCCCAAATTTCGGCGACATCGGACAATAAATGCGCCTTTTATGGGCCCAAAGCCTTAAATCGAGAGATCGGTCTATATGGCAGCTATATCCAAATCTGGACCGTTCTGAGCCATATTGCAGAAGTATGTAGAGGGGCTTAACTTAACTTACTGTCCCAAATTTCGGCAACATCGGAAAATAAATGCGCCTTTTATGGCTCCAAAACCTTAAATCGAGAGATCGGTCTATATGGCAGCTATATCCAAATCTAGACCAATCTAGACCAAATTGAAAAAAATGTCGAAGGGCATAACACAACTTACTGTCCAAAATTTCATCAAAATCGGATAATAAATGTGGCTTTTATGGGCCTAAGACCCTAAATCGGCCGATCGGTCTGTATGGGGGCTATATCAAGATATACTCCTATATAGCCCATCTTCGAACTTAACCTGCTGATGAAAAAAAAGAGTCTGTGCAAAGTTTCAGCTCAATATCTCTATTTTTAAAGACTGTAGCGTGATTTCAACAGACAGCCGGCGGACATGGCTAGATCGTCTTAGATCTAGTCTCGAACAACGATAATCTCTCTCGAACGACGATGATGGTGAGGCCGGTTTCCATGAGAGCTATATCAGGATATAGACTGATTTGGACAGTACTTGGCACAATTGTTGGAAGACGTAACAGAACACGACATGCAAAATTTTAGCCAAATCGGACAAAAATTGAGGCTCGTATGAGCTCAAGAAGTCAAATCTGGAGATCGATTTATATGGCAGCTATATCAGGTAATAGACCGATTCTGTACAAACAGAATGACTAGATTAGTATGCTCCCAACCTATTGTGTGTATAACAATTAAAAGCGTGCCAAGTTCAACCCGTCCGAATCTTATATACGCTCCACCTGGGATCACATTTTTCAAGTTTTTCAAAAAGTATAATCGAGAGAACTGTTTAAATGGGAGCTATATATCAGGTTATGAACCGATTTGCACCAGACTTGGCTCAGTAGTTGAAAGTAAATACCAAACACTTTATGCAAAATTTCAGCCAATCTTAAGAGCTATATCTTAGTCTGAACCGATTTTCATAAAACTCAATAGAAATATCACCAGTCATAAGACTGTACTGTATGCGAAATTTTGTAAGGGTCGGTTAAAAAATTACCGCACTGTTAAAATTTAAGTCCAAATCGGGGGAATATATGTATATATGAGAACAAAATCGTAATCGGAACTGATTTTTCCATATTCAGTGTGAAATAATCGACTATTGAATCTTCATAATCCAATTGAATAACCATTTACATTGAAAACACTTTTTAAAGGGCAGAATTTTATTAAATTCTTTTATACCCACCACCAAAGAATGGAGGTAAACTAATCTAGTCATTCCGTTTGTAACACCTCGAAAATTGATCTGCGACCCCATAAAGTATTATATTCTAGATCGTCTGGACATTCTGAGTATATCTAGGCTTGTCCGTTCGTCCGCCCGTCTGTCGAAATCACGATAGCGGTCGAACGTGTAAAGCTAATTTTGCACAGATACGTCGTGTTCATGTAGGTCGTTAGGCCACATCGGATTGGATTGGGATATAGCCCCAATCATTGGCGTCATCAGCCAATTTGCCTGGTGGGAGGGGGGATCTAAAACCCTTTGAGAAGCATAAAAATTAAAAATTTTGTCAACTTCATTGTAATTTTGGGGGGTTGGGGGGTTCTAAAACTTTTCTGGGGGGTGCTTAGCCCCCTCTATAAACCGATCACCGGATTTGAATTCTTGAGACCCTAGAAGCCTAAATTCTCATCCGATTTCGCTGAAATTTGGAACATAGTCTTGGGTTATGACTTCCAACATACATGCCAAGTATAATCCTAGTCGGTTTATAAACAGATATAGCCCCCTTATAAACAAATCCCCGGATTGGACTTCTTGAGCCCCTAGGAGCCTCAATTTTAAATTTGCAACAAAGACTTGTGTTATGACTTCCAACATTAATGCCAAGTTTTATCCGAATTGGTCAACATGGTGATATTGGCCACCCTAAGTACCGATATCCCGATATGACTTCTTAGGACCAAAATAATTCAAATGCAAACTCAGTTAATGAGAGTACATTTTTTAGCGGAATTCATGGTGGTGATTACCCCAGATTCGGCCCGACCGAACTTAGCACGTTTTTACTTGTTTAAAGCTTAATATAAATACTCTTGAGGGGGCAATTCTTATCCGATGTAGCTGAAATGCAAGTGTGGTGCAAATCGGTTCATATACTGATATAGCTGCCATATAAACCGATCTCGGATCTTGACATTTTGAGCCTTTACAGTGCACTATTTTCATCCATTGTGGGTGAAATTTGGCATGAGGTGTTTTATTTTGACTTCCAATAACAGTGTTGTACATGGGTCAAATCGGTTCATAATCTGATATAACTCCCATATAAACCCATCTCAGATTTTGACTTCTTGAGCCTCCAGAGGGCGCAAATCTTTTCCGATGCAGCTGAAATTTGGCACTAGCTGTTTTATTTTGACTTCTAACAACTGTGTTAAGTATGGTGCAAATCGGTTCATAGCCTGATATAGCTGCCATATAAACCGATCTCGGGTCTTGACTTTTTGAGCCTCTAGAGGGCGCAATACTTATTTGATTTAGCTGAAGTTTTGCGTGAAATGTTTTATTTTGACTTCTAACAAGTGTGTCAAGTATGGTTCAAATCGGTTCATAACCTGATATAGCTGTCATATAAACCGATCTTCGAGCTTGATTTCTTGAGCCTTTAGAGGGCGCAATTCTTATCCAATTTGAATGAATTTTGGCACGTAGTATTTTGTTATCATATCCAACAACTGTGCCAAGTATGGTTCAAATCGGTTTCAAACCTAATATAGCTGCCATATAAACCGATCTGGGATCTTGACTTCTTGAGCCTCTGGAGGTCGCAATTATTATCCGATTTGCCTGAAATTTTGTACGACGAATTCTCTCATGACCATCAACATACGTGTTTATTATGGTCTGAATCGGCCTATAGCCCGATATAGCTCCCATATAAATCGATCTCTCTATTTTACTTCTTGAGCCCACAAAGGGCACAATTCTTATTCGAATTGGCTGACATTTTACACAGGTCTCCAACATATAATTTAATTGTGGTCCAAACCGGATTATATCTTGATATCGCTCTAATGGCAGAGCAAATCTTTTCTTATATCATTTTTTTGCCTAAAAAGAGATGCCGGGAAAAGAACTCGACAAATCCGATCCATGGTGGAGGGTATATAAGATTCGGCCCGGCCGAACTTAGCACGCTTTTACTTGTTTCATATTCAGTGTGAAATAATCGACTATTGAAAATTGGATGGTGCTCTTCATAATCCAATTGGAGAACCATTTAAATTGAAAACACTTTTTAAAGGGCAGAATTTTATTAAATTCTTTTATACCCACCACCAAAGAATGGAGGTATACTAATTTAGTCATTCCGTTTGTAACACCTCGAAAATTGATCTGCGACCCCATAAAGTATTATATTCTGGATCGTCTGGACATTCTGAGTCTATCTAGGCTTGTCCGTTCGTCCGCCCGTCTGTCGAAATCACGATAGCGGTCGAACGTGTAAAGTTGGCCACTTGAAATTTTGCACAGATACGTCGTGTTAATGTAGGTCGTTGGGCTACATCGGTTTGGATTGGGATATAGCCCCAATCATTGGCGTCATCAGCCAATTTGTCTGGTGGGAGGGGGGATCTAAACAAAACAATCGATTCATAAATTGGTATAGCTCCAATTGCGTAGCAATTCATATGCATTATCTTTCGTTTGCCTATAAAGAGATATCGGGCAAAGAACTTGACAAATGCGTTCCATGGTGGAGAGTGTATAAGATTCGGCAGCCTATATTAAAAATAAATTATTTTAATTTTGCCATTTAAATGGAATTAACCTAATGCACTTATCAAACAATATCTATATATACATAACATAATATTTTTTTTCGAAATAAATATAAAGAGATTGAAAGATAATATAGGAACTGTCATGTACCAACAAGTGTGGCATAATTAAGTTTTTGTTCATCATTGTCATGACAGCCTCTAATGTTTATTAAAAGTGAAAATGCTTTCACCTTCAAGTAGGCGAACAATGCCAGAGAAATAACTGCCGAAATTGCAAGTGCTGATATAATAATTTATTTAAGATTTTGTTATTTTTTACTGTTTGCTTTTCTCTCATTGTCATAGGGATTTTGTGGTTCATATATCAAACAATCAACTGCTGGAAAAATAGAGAAGAGATCCATTGTTTACTTTGGGGGGACGTTTTTTTTTTTTTTTCTTTATATTTGAGGTTGATGGTGTCTTATATCGTTATTTTTAGCAATTTTGATTTTCCCAAAGTTATTAACAACAAAGAAAAGAGAAGAGATAGAAACAAACAAAAACAAACTATAGCTACGCTCCCATCAACAATGATCTTTAAACCCAGCATTTCGAAAAAAGGTGAATGTCTGCTTGAATTCAAGTTTAGAGAAATCCTATGCTATCCTGTCTGTATGATGAAGGAAAATTATACATTCATACTTGTAATTAATTGTTGTGGCATTTTATTTTACTTATTTATTTATTTTTTAACTCTTTAACTTGATCTCTCATCAACATTTTTCAAATGCTACAACGTAAAAAAGTGATTTAATCCAATTTACCTTAAATTTCCTAGGGAAATTGTGATCTTTTTAGGTTCAATTTGGCAAATTTCAAACAGAACTAACTATGAAGTCTCAAAAAAGTGTTGTAACCTAGCAAACAGGCGAATGGTAGTTAGATTTTTTTTAATTTCAAGGTAAAAACGTTGTTTGTTCCAACTTGGTAACAATCAATGTTTAATACAGTAGTTTGCACCAAACTTGGTAAAGTAAATTTTTAATTACACATTTGTATCCCTTTAACAATGAACCATTGCCCTAGGACGCCAAAATGTAGGGATCGACCATGTTATTTGCCAACGAACATCCCGCTAGGGAACAGCGGGGTTACTTCTCCCTTAGCAATGAGTGCTATCCGATCCAAATATTAGCACTCAATAATATGGAACAGTTTTAATTTGATTTATCTTGTTATTGAGAAATCGAGAAGTAAATCGAAACGATGTAAATCGAAATTCAAATAATTCATCCACAATACGCCAATAATACAGGGTATTATAACCATGTCCGTCTGTCTGTCTGTCTGTCTGTCCATGTTAATTTGTGTACAAACTACAGGTCGCAATTTTCATCCAATCGTCTTTAAATTTGGTACGGGCATGTTTTTCGGCTCAAAGGCGAAGCCTATTGAAATTGAAAAAAATCGGTTCACATTTGAATATAGCTCCCATATATATGTTCGTTCGATTTGCTTTCCTCGACGATTTACACAATATACATCAAGTTTTGTCGAAATCGGTTCAGATTTAGATATAGCTCCCATGTATACGTTCGTCAGATTTTGGGTAATTTGTTGTCATTTGTCAACCGTAGTTATTACATTTTGAACATATTTGCTTTGCTTGAAATTTGATACATGAATTTTAATAATCTATATGGATACATCCGACGAGGTCCATCAAAATTGGTTCAGAATTAGATGTAGCCCCCTTTTGTTTTTATGGGGTAGGTGTAGGTTATTATAAAGACGGCACCGCCCGACGAATAACAAGTAAGAGCGATCTAATTTTGGCCGGGCCAAATTTTGTGAGAGCATAATTTTACTCTACGTACCAAATTTCTGCTTAACCAGGCAAAAATTAAAACTTCTCGGAAATGAACAAAAACAAGTAAAAAGGCGTTAAGTACGGCCGGGCCGAACTTTCGATACCCTCCACCTCGGATATATATGTAAACCACCTTTCGTCAAAATCTGGTGCAAAACTCATACCTATATATATATATATATATATAGCTATATCAATATATGTTCCGATTTGGACCAAATACTAGTAAGTAAAAGTCATTCTTCAATTGTATATAACAAAATATTGGTCTTTTTAGTAGGTATATCTAAAAATAAACCGATTTGAACTATATACGACACGGATGTCGAAAAGCATAAAATAAGTCAGTGTGTCAAATTTCAGTGGAATCGGATTAAAAAAGCGCCTTTATGGGGCCAAGACTTTAAAACGAGAGATCGGTCTATATGGCAGCTATATGCAAATCCTGATCGATCTAGACCAAATTGCAGAAATATGTGGAGGGGCTTAACTTAACTCTTTGTCCCGAATTTCGGCAACATCGGACAATAAATGATCGGACTATATGGCAGCTATATCCAAATCTGGACCGATCTCAGCCAAATTGATGGAGGATGTTGAAGGGGATAACACAACTCACTGTCCCAAATTTCCGCAAAATTGGATAATAAATGTGGCTTTTATGGGCCTAAGACCCTAATTCGGAGGATCGGTCTATATGGCAGCTATAATAAAATCTGAACCAATCTAAGCCATATTGACGGAGAATGTCGAGGGGCTTAGGACAACGTACTGTCCCATATTTCAGCAAAATCGGATAATAAATGTGGCTTTTATGGGCCTATGACCCTAAATCGGAGGATCGGTCTATATGGCAGCTATATCCAAATCTGAAGCGATCTGAACCATATTGACAGAGGATGTCGAGAGGCCTAAGACAACATACTGTCCCAAATTTCAGCAAAATCGGATAATAAATGTGGCTTTTATGGGCCTATGATCCTAAATCGGAGGATCGGTCTATATGGCAGCTATATCCAAATCTGAACCGATCTGAGTCATATGGACGGAGGATGTCGAAGGGCCTAAGACATCTCACTTTTCCAAATTTCAGCAAAATCGGATAATAAATGTGGCTTTTATGGGCCTAAGACCCTAAATTGGATGATCGGTCTATATGGCAGCTATACTCAAATCTGAACCGATCTAAGCCATATTGACGGAGAATGTCGAGGGGCTTAAGACAACGTACTGTCCCAAATTTCAGCAAAATCGGATTATAAATGTGGCTTTTATGGGCCTATGACACTAAATCGGAGGATCGGTCTATATGGGAGGTATATCCAAATCTGAACCCAACTGAGCCAAATTGACGAAGGCAACTCACTGTCCCAAATTTCAGCAAAATCGGATAATAAATGTGGCTTTTATGGGCCTAAGACCCTAAATCGAAGGATCGGTCTATATGGCAGCTATATCTAAATCTGAACCGATCGGAGCCAAATTGACGGAGGATGTCGAAGGGCCTAACATAACTCACTGTCCCAAATTTCAGCAAAATCGTATAATAAATGTGGCTTTTATTGGCTTACGACCCTAAATCGGCGGATCGGTCTATATGGGGGCTATATCAAGATATAGTCCGATATAGCCCATCTTCGAACTTAACCTGCTTATGGACAAAAAAGGAATCTGTGCAAAATTTCAGCTCAATATCTCTATTTTTGAAGACTGTAGCGTGATTTCAACAGACAGACGGATAGACGGACGGACATGTCTAGATCGTCTTAGATTTTTACGCTGATCAAGAATATATATACTTTATAGGGTCGGAAATGGATATTTCGATGTGTTGCAAACGGAATGACAAAATGAATATACCCCCATCCGTCGGTGGTGGGTATAATAATCAAGGGATCGGTTTAGTTAAAAGCTATATCAGATTGAGAGGCCACCGTCTGCCTATGACGCTGAGCGCATAGGTTACAATCCTGGCAAAAAATTTTAGCTTTGGTTATCCCCTGCTAATGCTGGCGTCATTTGTGAGGTACTTTATCACTTAGTATGGCTGCCATGAAAAACTTATCCACAAAGAGGTGTCGCACTGCGTCACACCGTTCGGGCTCGGCCATAAACAGAAGACCCCTTATCACTGAGCTTAAACTTGAATCGGACAACACTCATTGATATGTGAGAAGTTTGCTCCTGTTTCCTAATGGAATATTCCTGGGAAAATTTGCATTGCATATCAGGTTATAGACAGACCATAACAAATACATTGAACAGTACTAAACAGAGTTGTTTGCAGTCGTAACAGAACACTTCGTTCAAAATTTTAGCAAAATTTAACAAAAATTGCGGCTTGTAAGAGCTCAAGAAGTTAAAAAGCGAGATGGGTTCATATGGGAGCTATATCAGGTTATAGAACCAATTGGCATAGTTGTTGGAAATCGTAACAGAAAACTTGGTTAAAAATGTTAGCCAAATCGGACAAAAATTGCGGTTTCCAGGGGCTCAAGATGTCAAATCGGGAGATCGTTTTATGAGTCAGGTTATATACCTATTTGGACCATTCATGGCGCAGTTGTTGGAAGTCGTAACGGAACGCTTCGTGCAAAATTTCAGCCAAATTGGACAAAAACTACAGCTTCCAAGGGTTCAATATGCTAAATCGGGAGATCGGTTTATATGGGAGCTATATCCGGAGAATGTCGCATACAAAATTTCAGCCAAATTGGACAAAAGCTGCGGCTTGTATGGGCTCATTATGTCAAACCAGGAGATCGGTTTATATGGGAGCTATATCAGATTATAGACCTATTTGTAACAGAATACTAAATGCAAAATTGCAGCCAAATCAGACAAAAATTGCGGCTTGTAAGGGCTCAAGAAGTTAAATCGGGAGATTGGTTTATATGGTAGCTATACTCAATTCTGAACCGGTATGGCCGTTTTGTAATACCCAACAACCTATATCGATAAGAAGTAGCTGTGCAAAATTTCAAGTGGCTAACTTTACACGTTCGACCGCTATCGTGATTTTGACACACGAACGGACAATCCTCGCTAGATCTACCCAGAATGTCGAGATGATCAAGAATATGTATATGTAATTTACGGGGTCGCAGATTAATATTTCGAGGTGTTACAAACGGAACGACTAGATTAGTTTAGTTTTTTATCATCGAGTGCTATCCGATTCAAGTTTTAGGATTATGATAAGGGGCCTCCTCTTTTGTAGCCGAGAGCGACACCTCTTTGGGGAGAAGTTTTTGCATGGCACAGTACCTCACAAATGTCGCCAGCATTAGTTGGCTCTGAAAAGTTTTTTCTGATGTTCTCGCCAGGATTCGAACCAAGGCGTTCAGCGTCATAAGCGAGCATGCAAAACTCTGCGCACAGTAGCGCAGAGGCCTTCGGTCAACAGTATGGTACTTCTACTTTATTCGAATCCCACATGACTTTTACTGGTTGATGACATTACTCGGAGGATTTTGGGCCATTAAAGTTGAAATGTAAGATGTACTTCATTCTTAAAAGCCTTTACATGAGCCCAAAATCCCATGTGGATTATTTAACCATGTCTATGTGTCTGTACGTCCATGTGTCCGTCAGTTGTAATCATTCTACAGTCTTCAAAAATTGAGATATTGAGTTGAAATTTTGCATAGATTTGTATCTCTTCTATATGCAGGTTAAGTTCTTGAATGGGCCAAATCGAACCATATTTGGATATAGCTGCCATATATACCGATCTTCCAATTGAGGTTCTTATGCCCGTTACAGGCGCATTTATTTTCCGATTGCGATGAAATTAGAAACAATGATAAAAAGACCGATCTGCCGATTAAGGGTCTTAAGCCCATAAAAGCTGCATTTATAACCTGATTTCGCTGGAATTTGACACAGTGACTTGTATGAAGACTCCCGTCGTCCGATTAGGTCCACATCAGACTATATTTAGATATAGCTGCCACATAGACCCATCTTCCAATTTAGGGCCTTAATCCCAAAGGTAGTGAAGTTGTTACAAAAGAGAATGGTTAATTTAGCCATAGTGGTGGGTATCCAAATTTCGGCACGGTCGAACTAAACACGTTTTTAATTGTTATATGTACGATATTGTTTTCTTTTTCCCCCCTCGTGGTCTTACTTTTTTCTCAGTGTATTTTATTTTATTTTCATTTCCCATAACCTCCCATAAGGAAAATTATTTGTATGAATGTAACTGCTTAGAGATCATTTTCAGTTTGCATGTTTGGTCTTCAGCATATCTCAATGTCTTGCAACAAACAGCAAGTTTCGTGGTCTTCTCCTGCACCTATCGACATCTACCACAAAACAAAGATAATGAAGAAATGTTTCAATTTTTGAAACTACTAAAGGAGGGGGATGCGTTTCATGTTGCATGTGGTTTTAGGGCGGCTTTTTTTTATAATAACTTATATTTTCTACAAATTGTTGCATTGGCAAGGCTAGGTCTTGGGTTTTTTTCACATCAATCCATTGAGACATTCCATGTTGTAAGTTTGTTTTGAGTATTTTAAATTTTGTTGAAATGTAGGAAGAAATGCCAAGTTTTGAATAATTCGCGGGAGGATTTCCGAAATGGAGTTAAACAAAGATAAGTGCTAACAAGTAAGGAAAAGATAAAAGTCGGGCGATGCCGACTCTATAATGCCCAACACCTATAAGTCGAAAAATTATAGTACCAATAATGCCCAACACCTATAAGTCGAAAAATTATAGTACCAATATTTATATGCTGTACCTTATTCTGAAACGATTTTGAAGGACTACGTCAGAAGTTTTCACATGGGTAAAAGACCGTACCCAATGTCGATCATATATGTACAAAGTTATAATACACTATATGGAATCTATACAGGGCAGCTGACACAAAATGTTACCAATGCAAACGGATATTTTTTTTTTTTTTTGTGTGAATATATTTATTATTGACATCAATAACAGAGATGTGTGGAATTAATGGAAATTTCAGAATCCTTTCACTTTTGTTCGATATTACCACCTTTTGCTTAGATTATTGAACTGAGTCGGTCAAAACATGATCTTCAGCTGCACGAGCGTAGTGAATTTTTGAACATTGTGTTCTCTGACGAGAAGAATTTCCCAATTGAGCAATTCGTAAACTCCCTAAATGATCGTGTTTACTTAACCAAGCGCACATTCAAGAATTTGAGCTTACGAATGACCAACCAACGTAATTTTCTATCCCAAATTATGGAATGAGCAGCAAAGACCGCAGATTAAATTTGTGAAGCTTGCAACTCGTTTTTTGACCGATTTTGAGCAATAGTCAAGTAAAAGGCGGCATATCGAGCAAAAGAGATTGAATTTTAAAATTTCCAAATTTTTTGTCATTTGAATCAATAAAAAATATTTTCACACAAAACAAAAATTTTTGGTTTAAATTCATAACACTTCGTGTCGGCTACCCTGTACTAACTTTCATAACTTAAGATAAGTTGAAAAGCAACCTTTTTAGAAACTGTAATTGCAATCTACTTCATTTGGACACATTTATTCATGTCTTCACTGAAAGGAAATCCTTCGTAAATGGAATGAAATCTTACATCAATGCAGTGAAATTTGTCATTGTTTTGGGACCAACGTAGAGCTTAATTGCATTAATGAAACAACTTTCATTAACATCATCTATCGAAAATGAAAGGAAAACTATTTTCATGCTATCTATGAATTCCCTTTCATTCATACAATGAAGCCATGAAATGACAAAATTTGCGGTAATGAAACTGTTCATTGCATTAATGAAAAATCTCTTTGTATTAATGAAAATGTTCATTGAATTAGTAAAAACACATTAATGAAACCCGTTAATTGATGCATTGAAGCAATTTCCTTTCCTTTCCTTAGTGGTCCATCTCTTCGCACTTGTGAGCAGTGTTGTCACTAAAGAAAATTAGTTCCTACCAAACCAGACCAAAACCTACCAAATTTTCTACGACCCTACAAATGTGTATATATTTCAGAAGGTTGTAAAATTCTAAAAAGATTTAACGATGTTCGTGTGTCTCTACGTCTATCCGTCTGTTGTAATCACTCTACAGCCTTCAAAAATTTAGATATTTAGCTGAAATTTGGACCAGATACGTCTTTTTGATGCACGCTGATTAAGTTTTTGAACGGGCAAATCGGACCATGTTTGTCTTTTTGCTTCCAATAAGACCGATCTGACCATAAATGGTCTAATGCCCATAAATGCTTATTTTTTATCCGATCTCGCTAAAATTTGAAACAATAAGTAGTTAAAGTCCTCCCGACATCTGACCCGAACATGGTCCAGATCGGACTATATTTGGATATAGCTGCCATATAGACAGATCTGCCGATAAAGGGTCTGAAGCCCATAAAAGCTTTATTTTTTAACCGATTTCGCTGAAATTTAAAACAGTGAGTTGTTTTGGGCTTCCCGACATTTGACCCATGTATGGTTCAGATCGGACAATATCTAGATATAGCTGCCATATGAATCGATCTCTCGATTAAGGCTCTGAAGCCTATAAAAGCTTTATTTTTTAACCGATTTCGCTGAAATTTGAAACAGTGAGTAGCTTAAGGCCTCCCACCATAGGACCCAAATATGTTTGGATTGGACTATATTTGGATATAGCTGCCTTGTAGTAAGATCTCCTGATGAAGAGTATGAAGCCCATTAAAGCTTTTTTATCCAATTTCGCTGAAATTTTAAACAGTAAGTAGTTTTAGGCCAACCGCCATCTTACCCAAATATGGTAAAGATCAGACTGTATTTAGATATAGCTATAATATAGACCGATATGCCGATTAAGGGTCTGAAGCTCATACTAGCTTTATTTATACCCGATTTTGTTGAAATTTCAAATGCAAAACTCAACAGTGGCTTATATTTATTAGACCACTCAATGTCAGTGCCGGATTTGGGTGCATAAGTTATCCAATTTTTACCGGATTCTGACGAAAGGGGGTTTACATATATACCCGAAGGGGTGGGTATGAGAGAATGAGAAGTAAATACCAGGATATCGGTTTATTTCAAGCATTATCAATGCATGGACCGATTAAAACCAAACTTGATAAATTCAGTTCAAAAGCAGTAAGGAAAGGCAAAAGTCGGGCGGTGCCGACTTTATTATACCCAACACCTACCCTTTAAGTACAAAGTGGGAGCTATGTCTAATTCTGAACTAATTTTGATGGACCTCGCCGGATGTTTTCAGAAGGGTTATTAAACAATCCCCATCACATTCCGAGCAAATATGTTCAAACTGTAATAAATATGCAACATTATTGCATATTATCCAAAATTTGACGACCAATATATGGGAGCTGTATCTAAATCTAAACCGATATCGAGGAAACTTCTCAGATAATGTGGCACTCGTTGAGAAAAGCTTTGTGCAAAATGTTGGCAAGATTGGTCAAAAATTGCGCTTGCAGTGGCTCTAGAAGTGAAAATCGGGCGATCTATGAAATTCACCAGTGATGTCCATAGACATAAGAAAATACTTCTTGCGATATTTCGAGAGAATTGGTAGACAAATGAGCACTTTGTTGCAATATTTCTCAAAATCGGACGAACATTTATATGGGAGCTATACCCAAATCTGAACCGATTTCGACCAAACTTCTCAGTCGTCCAGGAAAGCGTTGTGCAAAATGTTGGCAAGATGGGTCAATAAATGCGCTTGATGTGACTCTAGAAGTTAAAATCGGGCGAAAAAAATCTTGGCATTTTTCGAGAGAATTGATTAACAAATGACCATTTGATTGCAGTTTTACTGCAAATCGGTCGAACATATATATGGGAGCTATAGCCAAATCTGAACCGATTTCAATGGGCTTCGTCTCTAGGCCGAAAAACATGTCCATACCAAATTTGAAGATGATCGGATGAAAATTGCGACCTGTGCTTTGTACACAAATTAACAAGGATAGACGGACAGACGGACATAGCTAAATCGAATCAGATAGAGTCATTCGGTATACTTATCAATGGGTCTATCTCTCTTTCTTTTGGGTGTAACAAACAAATTCACTGTAATACGGATACCCGAGATTTCTTCTCTGTCCTTGAACCTCTCTCTCTTGCTTACTCAGACATTGTGGATGCTGGGGACTTCAACTCTAACGTTTTACAGGACACGGGCTTGACGTTTGAAATGTCTTCCTCGGGGCTTTTGCCTGTCAATTCAACAATTCCCACGCATTTTTCTGCATCCTCCAGCACGTTTCTCGATCTGTACTTTGTTAGTGACACTTCTAAAGTCCTCCTATACGACCAACCGTCAGCCTCATGTTTTTCGAACCATGACATGATATTTTTTTTATGTTATGAATTTGAGTTCACCAGGACTAGGTAAACTTATTCATATAGAGATTTTGCCAGTCTCGACCATGATTTTTTTGCTTTCGAGTGCTGTGCTCATCGACTGGGATCTGATATTTCGTATGGAAACTATCGATGAACAAACTGACATTCTACGGAAGAATATCCGTGACCTACAGGAACTTACGGTTCCACTCAAGACTAGAGAAGTGTTCTCCAGATCAAAACCGAGGATCTCCCGGGATATTCGTTCGGCTATTCACGAGAGGAATATGTCACATCGCAGGTGGAGACGTTTCAGGACGCCTGAGTTACATTATGCCTTTCGCTCAGCAAGAGACCACGTCAATTAGTTGATTAAGATAGCGAAGAAAGACTACTATTACAGACGCTTTACTTCTGCAATAGGCTCCAAGAGAACGTGGAAGCTTAATGATGTCCTTGTTAATGTCCCACAGATCCCATTTGATCCCAATTTCTATGGCTTCAATATCTCCCCCTCTCTCGATGACGACTCTGGTTTTGGCTTCAGCTGTATTGGTCCCGCCGATGTCCTTGAGTGTGTCGCGACTGTAAAGTCAAAAGCTGTCGGATCTGATGGCATTGATCCAAGATTTGAAAGACTCTTGCTCCCTCTTATTATCCCTCATGTAACCCATGTTTTCAATAGGATTTTGACCACGAGTTACTTTCCATTAACGTGGAAACATGCCAAGGTCATCCCACTGCCTAAGAATTCCAAGGAATATAGACCAATTGTTACTTGTCAAAGATCTTTGAGAAATTGTTGTATTTGCAAATGTCGTCTTTTGTCAACGAGAACTCTTTTTGTTATATGTGAGACAGTCCGGGTTTCGGGTTTGTCGTACCTGTCACACTGCACTCAGTCCGTAAGTTATAAGTCTTCTGTATCGTCACCTCTGCTTGTTTTAAAAGGTGTTCCTCAGGGATCAATTCTGGGTCCTCTTCTCTTTTCATTGTACAGTAACGACTTGGCGAGTCAATTGTCTTATTGTGAGGTACAGACGTACGCTGACGATGTACAAATATATCGGCAGTCCGAGGGATGAGATTGCTGAAAACATACGTCTGCTTAATCATGATCTGCCAAGAGTCAGCACGTGGGCGAAAGCCAATGGCCTGTGTCTCAACCCTGTAAAGTCCAAGTGTGTTGTTATCAGAAACTGGCTGTCTCGTTTTTCATGTGATGTCGGTATTTTCATTAACGACTCTAGATTGGAAATCGTTCCTCATGCAAAGAACTTGGGCGTGGTTATTAACAGCACTCTGACTTGGAGTAATCATATCGATTCTGTCGTTGGTCAGGGATATTCAAAATTGCGTGCTCTCTGGGCCACTCAGTCGTTTACTCCGCTGCGGGTTAGGTCTCTCTTGGCAAAGACTTATCTTATTCCTGGCATTCTCTACGGCTGTGAGTTGTTTGCTAATTGCGACTTAAGCTAAACACCCTTTTTAATAGCGTTACTTGTTATGATTTGGCTTGAGACGGCGCGATTCCATCCCTGAATTCTCTTTATCCCTCTATGACGTTTCCTTACAGCACTTGTTGTACATAAGATCGCTTACTTTCCTGCATAAACTGATCTACACGCAGGCACCACAAAATCTGTATGGATTAATTGATTTCGCCAGATCTATTAAAGGTAAAAAAATCATTCCCACAATTTATCGGAGGCTTGTTTCTGAATGGCATATGTTCATATTCGCTGTACGTCTCTGGAACTCACTTACTAACGATCTGCAATTACTCAGTAACTCGGCAACATTTAAAACCGGACTTTGGAAAGATTTTACTGCATTATGTTGATGAATGTTAAGACTCATTTATTTATTTATTATACCCACCACCGAAGGATGGGGGTATACTCATTTTGTCATTCCGTTTGCAACACATCGAAATATCCATTTCCGACCCTATAAAGTATATATATTCTAGATCAGCGTAAAAATCTAAGACGATCTAGCAATGTCCGTCCGTCTGTCCGTCTGTCTGTTGAAATCACGCTACAGTCTTTAAAAATAGAGATATTGAGCTGAAATTTTGCACAGATTCTTTTTTTGTCTATAAGCAGTTCGAAAGTTCGAAGATGGGCTATATTGGACTATATCTTGATATAGCCCCCATATAAACCGATACGCCGATTTAGGGTCTTAGGCCCATAAAAGTCACATTTATTATCCGATTTTGTTGAAATTTGGGACAGTGAGTTGTGTTAGACCCTTCGACATCCTTTGTCAATTTGGCTCAGATCGGTCCAGATTTGGATATAGCTGCCATATAGACCGATCCTCCGATTTAGGGTCTAAGGCCCATAAAAGCCACATTTATGGTCCGATTTCGCTGAAATTTGAGACAGTGAGTTGTCTTAGGCCCTTCGACATGTTTCTTTAATTTGGTCCAGATCGGTTCAGATTTGGATATAGCTCCCATATAGACCGATCCTCCGGTTTAGGGTCTTAGGCCCACAAAAGCCACATTTATTATCCGATTTTGATGAAATTCGGGGCAGTGAATTGTGTAAAGCCCATCGACATCCTTCGTTAATTTGGCTCAGATCGGTCTAGATTTGGATATAGCTGCCATATAGATCGATCCTCCGATTTATGGTGTAAGGCCCATAATAGCCACATTCATTATCCGATTTTGCTGAAATTTGGGACAGTGAGATGTGTTAGGCCCTTTGACATATTTCTTCAATTTGGTCCAGATCGGTTCAAATTTGGATATAGCTGCCATATTTGCCGATTTCTTGATTTATGGTTTTGGGCCCATAAAATGCTCATTTATTGTCTGATGTCGCCGAAATTTGGAACAGTGAGTTAAGTTAAGCCCCTTGACATACTTCTGCAATATCGCACAGATCGGTCCAGATTTGGATATAGCTGCGATATAGACCGATATCTAGGTTTTAGGTTTTGGGGCCATAAAAGACGCATTTATTGTCCGATGTCGCTGAAATTTGAGACAGTGAGTTTGGTTAGGCTCTTCGACGTCCTTCTTCAATTTTGCCCAGATCGGTCCAGATTTGAATATAGCTGCCATATAGACCGATCTCTGGATTTAAGGTTAAGGGCCCATTAAAGAGGCATTTATTGTCCGATTTCGCCGAAATTTGGGACAGTGCTTAGTGTTAGGCTCTTCGACATGTTTATGCAACTTGGCCCAAATCGGTCCAGATTTGGATATAGCTGCCATGTAGACCGATATCTCGATTTAAAGTGTTGGCCCCATAAAAGGCGCATTTATAATCCGATTTCACTGAAATTTGACACAGTGACTTATGTTCGGCTTTTCGACATCCGTGTCGTATATAGTTCAGATCGGTATGAGGTATATGAGTATAAGGTATGAAATTTTCACCGAATTTTGATGAAAGGTGGTTTACATATATACCCGAGGTGGTGGGTATCCAAAGTCCAGCCCGGCCGAACTTAACGCCTTTTTACTTGTTTTTTTTTTTTTACAATTAAGTTTATAAATGTTTTATACTATTCATTTGTCGTGTTTCCCCTCCAAAGTCTTTAATTAGAAGAGAAATCTGTTATTAATGAGCCATTATATTTCCACATGTGATAAAATTATGTTGTCGTTAAGTTCAATTAAAATTTTTTTAATTAACTTGTTTAAAAATGCCTATACGATTTCTCAACTTATCCAATACAAAGTGGACAGAAAATTATATTTAATTATATTGATAAGCAGTTAATAAAGTATTGACCCACTCTAATGTTTGCATCGAAATGATTTTTTGCCACAAAAGTGTGATGCTGGCAAATAAGACGTTATGAGTGATGTGTATTCAAAGGCAGCTGTTAACAATTTCTTTCACTGTGCATTTCACCATCAATAACATTTTAAATATATCAACATTTTAATTGTTGCAAAAGTTGACAATTTTTCATTTCCCCTTCTCTTTGATATTAACTCAAAAGGAGACCTAACTTTACTTGCTCTTCTTTTTTCACATTTTTCTAAGTTCAAGCAATTGCCTTTGATAGTTATACTATTGTTCAGTCAAACAAATTTATGTAAACATTTATGAAAATTGATCATAAAAACTCAAAATATTATGGCAAATTCGTAGGGGAGAGAGATTTGTAAAAAGCGAAATAAAACTTCGGCCTCAAGCCAATGACACAAAAATTCACAGTTTAAATTACTTGAATTACTTGTTTCGCCAAATTCCTTTGGAAGAATCCTGGCGAGACCATCAGAAAAAAAATTCCCCTCCTAATGCTGGCAACATTTGTGAGGTACTATGTCAAGTAAAAACTTCTCTCCAAAGAGGTGTCGCACTGCGGCACGCCGTTCGGACTCGGCTATAAAAAGGAGGCCCCTTATCATTGAGCTTTAACATGAATCGGACTGCACTCATTGATATGTGGAAAGTTTGCCCCTGTTCCTTAGTGGAATGTTCATTGGCAAAATTTGCGATTGTGTGTACCATTTTTTTTTTTAAATAAATTTGATTTACTGCCAATTGTACCTACTGAACACACATTTTTTAAGCGATATTTCAATGTTGTTCAACTGCAAATAATTGCAAATTTATACACCTTTTTTGATTAATATTTTTAGCTGACTTTCTATCTTCTATTTGCAGGTATGTTTTCTTCACAATAACTGAAGTTGCAATTATATCAGGTAACGAAACTTACTAACACTCAAACACATTTCATCTTCAATTTAAGGATCTTTTAAATAACTTTCCAAATATTTAAGGAACAATTTCTTTGACGAATAGGAAAAATTTTTAAATAAAACATTAAAAAGGTGCATAATGGAATTGATGCTATATACAATGACGAATGTTGGCAGTTGGCAGTGTTTCAGGGTTCAGGTTGAGTTAGGTTGGAAGAGGATGATAATACCAGACATATATGCGTAGATATACGCCGAGATCATCGTTAGGCCTATTTGTGATTAGTCAACCGTCTCAAGTACGATCCAAATATATCTAAAACATTATATAGCTCCCATATAAACCGATTTGAGATCTTGAGCCCCCGGAAGCCGCAATTGTTATACAATTTGGCTGACATTTGACAGGTAATGTTTTTTTACAACCAACAACAATCGTGCCAAGTACGGTTAAAATCGGCCTTAAACTTTGTATAGCTCCCATGTAAACCGATCTCGCGATTTGAGATCTTGGGCCCCTAGAAGCCGCAATTGTTAAGCTATTTCGGTAAAATTTTGCATGTAGCGTTTTGCTACAACTACCAAAAACCCTTCAAAGTACGATTTAAATCCATATAGCTCCTATGTAAATCGATCTCCCGAGTTTAAACCTTAAGCAGGTGGAACCTACAATTTTTGTTTTTCGATTTAGCGTAAATTTCGACCTTACTATTCCGTTACAACTTCCAACACCAGTGGTACATATAGCACAATTTTTTTTTTCAATCAACCAACACACAGGGTATGTCCCCTATATGCAGTGCATTGCGTTGGAGAGGATAGTTAAGAACAGGAGGGGGGAAAGAGGGAGTAGTGTTTATGGTTACTTGCTTTGAATTTCTGGATGTCGTAAGTAGCGGGAAAAACATCCGCCGGAAGTCGATTCCATGCAAAAAAATAATTTTCTCGGTAGTGCATGGTCCGATCAGCTGACAAATCGATTACAAACCGGTGCGCGCTTCTAGAAAATCTTGTATTTCATGACAAACAACCTCAAGTCAGAAATCAGAAGACTGATTTCCGAAGAACACACACCGTGGAAGAATCGATAGAACAGCGCCACACAACCCAATACTTTAATAGCGTAGATATTAAGAAGATCAGCGGGAGTGAAATATTTCTTACACCGCTTAAGAAAGCCCAAGCACTTGAATGCTTCTTTCGACACTTCGAATACATATTTTGACCAACGGACATCACATTGAATCTTCATGTCCTGAACATCAAGAGCCTTTGATTGCTTGATATCTATACCGTCGGAAGATATTGACGATTGTAAAGTGTCAGTGAATGTTTATGGGACAACAAACAGCACTGGGTTTTGCGTGCATTTAAATCTCCTCTGTTCATTGGACACAAAATTTGTGTGCTGCTGAAGGCGAACTAAAAACAAGTAAAAGCGTACTAAGTTCGGGCCGAATCTTATATACCCTCCAACATGGATCGCATTTGTCGAGCTCTTTTCCCGGCATCTCTTCTTAGGCAAAAAAGGGATATAAGAAAAGATTTGCTCTGCTATTAGAGCGATATCAAGATATGGTCCAGTTCGGACAACAATTAAATTATATGTTGGAGACCTGTGTAAAATGTCAGCCAATTCGAATAAGAATTGGAGTCCTTGGGGGGCTCAAGAAATAAAATAGAGAGATCGATTTTTATGGGAGCAGTATCAGGCTATAGACCTATTCAGACCATGAAAAACACGTTTGTTGATGGTCATGAGTGGATCCGTCGTACAAAATTTCAAGCAAATCAGATAATAATTGCTACCTCTAGAGGCTCAAGAAGTCAAGATCCCAGATCGGTTTATATGGCGCCGATTTGAACCTTATTTGGCATAGTAGTTGGCACAGAAGTCGAGATTCAAGAAGTCATTGCACAGTTGTTAGAAGTCATTGCGAAACACGTCGTGCAAAATTTCATTCCAATCTGATAAGAATTGCGCCCTCTAGAGGCTCAAGAAGTCAAGACCCAAAATCGGTTTATATGACAGCTATATCAAAACATGGACCGATTTGGCTCATTTACAATCCCAACCGACATACACTAATAAGAAATATTTGTGTAAAATAAAGCGGCTAGCTTTACTCCTTCGATAGTTAGCGTGCTTTCGACAAACAGACGGACGGACGCACATGGCTAGTTCGACATAAAATGTCACGACGATCAAGAATATATATACTCTATGGGGTCTCAGACGAATATTTCGAGTAGTTACAAACAGAATGACGAAATTAGTATACCCCCAACCTATGATGGAGAGTACAACATGTAAGAGCGTGCTAAATTCGGCCGGGCCGAATATTATATACCCTCCATTGCATTTGTCGAGTTCTTGGCGAGGTATCTGTTTTCATGGCAAATTAAGAATAATGGATAAGAATTTTTATGATATTGAAGATATATCATGTTATACTCCGATTCGGACCATAAGTGAATTGAGTGTTGAAGACCATAGTAAAAGTCACTGGGTAATATTTCGGTTTATATGTCAGCTATATCAAAACATGGACAGATTTGGCACATTTACAATCCCAACTGACCTACACTTATAAGAAGTATTTGTGCAAAATTTCAAGCAACTATCTTTACTCCTTCGAAAGCTAGCGTGCTTTCAACAGTCGGACGGACATGGCTAGATTCACTTAAAATGTCATAAAGATCAAGAATATATACACTTCTTAGACACGTCTTAGACGCATATGTCGAGGTGTTACAATCGGAATGACGAAAGTTGTATACCCCTCAACCTATGGTGGTGGGTATAAAATAACAAAAATATGAAACTATCATTATATCAAATTACCGTCAGCATGTTATGTCTAACATAGCCAATATTAGTCTTCCCTGAACATATTTGGCCAAGTGCCCTACACCACTACTGTGGTACAGGGTATTATAACTTAGTGCATTTGTTTGTAACACCCAAAAGGAAGAGAGATAAATCCATTGATAAGTATACCGATCGACTCACAATCACTTTCTGATTCGATTTAGCTATGTCCGTCTGTTTTAGCTATGTCCGTCGATATTTCACAAAAATCGGTTCAGATTTGGATATAGCTCCCATATATATGTTCGTCAGATCTTGGGTAATTTGTCAACCGTAGTTATTAAATTTTGAACATATTTGCTTTGCTTGAAATTTGATACAGGAATTTTAATAATCTATCTGGATACATCCGCCGAGGTTAATCAAAATTAGTTCAGAATTACATGTAGCTCCCTTTTGTTTTTATAGAGTAGGTGTAGGGTACTATTAAGTCGGCACCGACCGACTTTTGCCTTTCCTTACTGGTTGTTTTGAAATATGTGAAATTGTATGGCCAATTCCTCAAGTCTTTTTAAGGCGATAACTTTATTCCCAAGGTCATGTTTTAATTTTTGGTTTCATTTCTTTATAGTTTTTTACAAGAAATGTTATTAACTATGCATGTTGGGTTTATATGCAATTTTCTGTATTCACACAAAATTTTCACAAACTAGGAAGCATTGCTTGGGATATGGGAGAGATGAGTTGAGTGAGGTAAATTAAATAGTTTGTGATAATAAACCTTTCCATCGTGCTTAAGTTGTCTTGGCTCAAATTCATGCCAGCTTTTATTACTTTTAAAATAAAAACTCTAAGAAAAAAATTAAAAACAAAACACGAAAAGTATTTGAAAAACACTCTCAAGATGTTTTGTCAAAGATATGATATCTAAAAAAAAATCCGAAGGAAACCAAAAACTTATACTTTTTCGGCTTTTTGATGGTTGCATTTTAAAATGCTATTTAAACAAATGTGGGGATTTATCTTTTTGCCGCCAAATTTTTTTTTTTTTGGTGCTTGCCTTATTTTAACCCGTTTACTAACAACTCACCTACGATTCCCTTGCCGGATTTTAATGAAATTTCCTTCTTTAATTATTTAAAGAATTTACATTGACGTAAATTTTAATAAAATTTAAGATTCTATGAACCGAAGAAGGATGATCGTGAGACCGGTTTACATGGGAGCTCATATCAGACTGATTTGGACCGTACTTGGGACAGTTGATGAAAGTCATAACAGAACACCGCATGCAAAATTTCATCCAAATCGGACAAAAATTGCGGCTTGATATGACCCACTTGCAATCCCCAATGACCTACAGGGTGGCTGATGAATATTGCTACAATGATGAATATTGCTACATTTTTTTTTCGGTGTATGGAATACATTTTTCTTTTATTCATGTTAAATTAAATTATTAAATTAATTATTAAATTATTATTAATTAAATTAATTAATTAATTAATTAAATTAATTATTAAATTATTATTATTAAATAGAAAAAAAGTTATTACATTTTTTTTTGGTAGCGGCTTTCATCAGCCACCCTGTACATCAATAATAAGTATCTGTACAAAATTTCAAGCGACTAGCTTTACGCGTTCGACCATTATCGGGATTTCGACAGACGGACGGACATGGCTAGACCGACTCAGAACGTCATATGTATACAGAAGAATATATAGGGTCTTAGATGAATATTTCGAGGTGTTACAAACAGCATGACTACATTAGTATACCCCCATCCTATGGCGGTGGGTATAAAAATTCCCGACTTTCGACAAGCCAATTTCCCCCCACAACATGTCCTTATACCCACCACAGAAGGATGATCTATTCACTTCCTCATTTCGTTTGCAACTCATCGAAATATATATATTCTTGATAGTCGTAAAAACCGATCTAGTCATGTCCGTCTGCCTGTCTGTTGAAATCACGCTACAGTTTTTTTAAATACAGATATTGATTTTTTGTCCATAGATAGGTTAAGTTCCACAATGGGCTATATCGGCACATATCTTAATATAGCCCCCATATAGACCGATCTGCCGATTTAAGGTCTCAGACCAATTAAAGTCACATTTATTGACCGATTTTGCTAAAATTCGGGACAATGAGTTGTTTTAAGCGCTTCGATATCCTTCTTCAATTTGGCCCAGATCGGTTCAGATTTGGATATATATTTGGATATATATACCGATCTCCCGATTTAAGGTTTTTGACCCATGAAAGGTGATGTTATTGTTCGATTTTGGTGAAATTTGGGACAGTGAGTTGTGTTGGGCCCTTAGACATCCTTCTTCAAATTGGCCCAGATCGTTTCAGATTTGGATAAAGCTGCCATATATACTGATCTCCCTATTAAAAGGTTAAGTTATTAACCGATATTGCTGAAACTAAGCCCAATGATATAGCCGCCCTATGTACCGATCTCCCAATTTAAATTCTAGGGACAATAAAAGCCCGTTTATTATTCGATTTTGCAGAATTTTGCCACAGTGAGCTGTGTTAGGTTTCCCGACATTCACGCTAACTTTCGAAGGAGTAAAGCCAGCCGCTTGAAATTTTGCACAAATACTTTTTATTAGTGTAGGTCGGTTGTGATTGTAAATGGGCCAAATGGGCCAAATCGGTCCATGTTTTGATATAGCTGGGTCTTGGGTCTTGATTTCTCAAGCCTCTAGAGGGCGCAATTCTCGTCCAATTTAACTGAAATTTTCCATTTTGCACGTGGGGTTTTGGTATCACTTCCAACAACGGCACCAAGTATGGTTCAAATCTGGTATAGCTGCCGATCTAGGGTCTTGACTTCTTGAGCCAATAGAGCGCGCAATTCTCATCCGATTTGGCGGAAATTTTGCATGAGATGTTTTGTTATGACTTCCAATAACTGTGCTAAGTCATATAAACCGATCTGGGATCTTGACTTTTTGAGCCTCTACAGGACGCAATTCTCATCCATTTTTTTTTTGTACAACGGCTTCTCTCATGACCTTCAACATACTTGGTAATATGGTCTGAATCGATCAATAGCTTGTTACAGTTCCCATATAAACCTATCTCCCGATTTTGCTTTTTGAGCCCCTACAAACGCAATTCTTATCCGAATGAACTGAAATATTACACAATGACTTCTACAATGTTCAGCATTCATTTATGGTAACTTGATATAGCTCCTATAACTTGATATAGCTCCAATAGCATAACAGTTCTTATTCAATATTCTTTGTTTGCCTAAAAAGAGATACCGCTCATAGAACGCGACAAATGCGATCCATGGTGGAGGGTATATAAAATTCGGCCCTGCCGAACTTAGCACGCTCTTACATGTTTTTAGTTGGTTTCATTCATCCACATTACGGCAATCCAATTTTTCATTAGTATACATTTTTCCTAACTCGAGCTAGACTTTTTCTAAGACAGCTCTTTTCTTGGGTCTTTTTCTATCCATTCGGCGTTAATGGGTTAAGCTAATTTTTGCACTCAGGGCATTTCTTGGTTATGTGAAATAGCCTAACTGCCTTCAGTCATCCACAAATGATGTGTCTTCCACTTTAGGCACTGGGAAAATAAAGTTGGACACTTTAAATGAATGGTGTCTGCAATGAAGATAGGCTGAAGTTATATAGTTTTCTGGTGTTTTGCCATTTGCCTAGCATTTAGTGAAACAAATTCAACAGTTTTAATTTCACAGCTAATTTTTTTTTAATTACGAATTTTGCAAACTATTCCCAAACTCCCTCTAAATTGAATATGATTTTTTTTTTTACGCAAAAACAATGTCTCAATTTCCCTTTGGCACGTTTTTATACCATTATCTGATGTTTAGTGTCATTTTAGGTTTTAGAAATTGCTATTTAGGGAACTATTGTGTTTTTTGCTTTAGGGAAATGGGTTAATGGGAATATTGCCTATCTCAAGACGATTGTTAAACACACCTCTTTAAGGGAGATTTCCTCAACTATGTGAGATGTGAGAAAAAGCTTGGTTGAAATCTTCGTACACCTTAAAGGTGAATCAAAGACGAGTAACTGGTTAATCAGGGGAAATTACAATGGTGCACTTTTAATTTAAAAATTGTTGTTTCTGATCTTAGATTGTGGAGTGAAGAGTTTTGTAGTCAAAAAATATTTGAAGTCAGGGAATTTGTAATAGAGGAATTTTCTTAATAACCTACTTTAGGTATCACAAAAGGTGTAAATATAGATTAGGGTGGCGCTACTAGCATATACATTAGAGGGTCCCAAAAAACAAAAAGTATATTTTTTAAACGAATACATTAAATTTTTTCCTTTTGATCCCAATAAGAAAAATATGATATATTATGACGATCGGTTAACCATAACACGTGCCGACACGACGTCCAAATTTGGCTGTAGTGCTTTTTATTGAATCCAATTTTTTACTTTAGGTACTGGGCTGAAATGGGTATACAAAGAAAACATCTATTGGGTTGCCCAAAAAGTAATTGCGGATTTTTTAAAAGAAAGTAAATAAAATAAAAAAATTCATGAAATAAAATAAAATTCAGAAAAATTCATGAAATCTTTATTCCAATCGATGGCAGTTGAAGCGAGCTTGTCTGTATAGACATGAGCTTTAACATAGCCCCACAAAAAATAGTCTAGGCGGTCAATTGACCAGTCCCGAAAGTGAAATTAAATGTTAACCAAACTCGTCTATCAATAAGTCCATTGTTACGCGTGCTGTGTGTCATGTGGCACCGTCTTGTTGAAACCACATGTCATGCAAGCCAAGCTTTTGCATTTTGGCCAAAAAAAAAGTTGGATACTCACTATAGAGCTCACCATTTAACGTTACGATTCGCATCATCTTGGAAGAAGTATGGTCCAATGATGCCACCAGCCCATAGACCGCACCAAGCTGTGACTTTTTCTGAGTGCATTGGTAGCTCTTGCAATGCTTCTGGCTGATCTTCACTCCAAAATCGAAACTTATGCTTATTTACGTATCCCTTGAGCCAAAAATGAGCTCCGTCGCTGATCCCAATGAAGCGAGCGATGAACTTTCTTAACAGAGCACGAATTTTGATAATGAAACTTAATAATTTGTAAGCGTTGTTCGTTTGTAAGACGATTACTGGTTAAATTATAGACCAAATAGAACATATTTGGCAGTGCAATAAAACAGGAAATGTGCGTGAGCTGTTTAAACCAGTGTTGCTAAAAAGATAATAGCTAAACCGATTTAAAAAAAAAATTCATAGGTTTTGTCTTTTTTTGCTAAAAAAAAGTGATTTGTGAAAAATTTTATGATGATTAGGTAACAAGTAAAAAATCTTTAAGTTCGGCCGGGGCAAACTTTGGATACCCAAAACCTCGGATACATATGTAAACCATCTTTCGTCAAAATCCGATGAAAAATGCATAATTTATGCCCCCATAGCAGCGTTATCGAAATATGGTTCGATTTGGACCAAATTCGGCACGGACATTGAGTGGTCTAAAAAGTACAAGTCATTGTTCAATTTTATAGAAAAAATTTTGGTCTTTGTGTTAGCTATAGCCAAACATTGACCGATCTCAACCATATACGTCACGGATGTCGAAAAGCCTTACATAAGTCACTGTGTCAAATTTCAGCGAAATCAGATGATAAATGCGCCTTTTATGAGGCCAGGACTTTTAATCGAGAGATCGTTCTATATGGCAGCTATATCCAAATCTGAACCGATCTGAGCCAAATTGAAGATAGATGTCGAGTGGTCAAACACAACACACTGTCCGAAATTTCAGCGAAATCGGACAATAAATGAGCCTTTTGTAAGCCCAAGACCTTAAATCGGTGGATCGGTCTATATGGCAGCTAAATCCAAATCTGAACCGATCTGGGCCAAATTGAAGAAGAATGTTGAAGGGCCCAATACAACTCACTGTCCAAAATTTCAGCAAAATCGGATAATAAATGTGGCTTTTATGGGCGTAAGACCATAAATCGGAGGATCGGTTTATATGGCAGCTATATCTAAATCTGAATCGATCTGGGCCAAATTGAAGAAGAATGTCGAAGGGCCCAATACAACTAACTGTCCCAAATTTCAGCAAAATTGGATAATAAATGTGGCTTTTATTGGTCCAAGACCATAAATCGGAGGATCGGTTTATATGGCAGCTATATCTAAATCTGAATCGATCTGGGCCAAATTGAAGAAGAATGTCGAAGGGCCCAATACAACTAACTGTCCCAAATTTCAGCAAAATTGGATAATAAATGTGGCTTTTATTGGTCCAAGACCTTAAATCGGCGGATCGGTCTATATGGGGCCTATATCAAGATATAGGACGATATAGTCCATCTTCGAACTAAACTGCCTATAGACAAAAAATAGTCTGTGCAAAGTTTCATTTCAATATCTCTATTTTTAAAGACGGTAGCGTGATTTCAACAGACAGTCGGACATGGCTACATCGTTTAGATTTTTGCGACGATCAAGAATATATATACTTCATAATGTCGGAATTGGATATTTCGATGTGTTACAAACGGAATGACAGAATGAATATATCCCCATCCTTCGGTGGTGGGTATAATAAATGCTATCTCCACCTTGACTACGAAAATCGACAGACGTATAAACGGTACAGAAATGATATGCGGACAGACGGACATGGCTCAGCCGAATTAGGGCGGGTTACCGTCATCAAATCAAAGCACCACAGAGTTGCTGTAATAGACCTCTTTGGGGATACTTTTCAGATTTGGAGCGCACAACAAGCCGATACCCATAAAAACCACATTTATCATCCGATGTTGTTGAATTTTGGGACAGTGAGTTATGTTAGTCTCCTCGACATCCTTCGTCAATTTGGCCCAGATCGATCAATATTTGGATATAGCTACCATAGAGACCGATATCTCGATTTAAAGTCTTGGTCCCAAAAAAGACGCATTTATAATCCGATTTAACTGAAATTTGACACATTGACTCATGTTAGGCTTTTCGACATCCATGTTGTATATGGTTCAGATCAGTTTATTTTTAGATATAGCTACTAAAAAGACCAATATTTTGTTATACATAATTGAGCATTGACTTGTACTTATTAGTATTTGGTCCAAATCGGATCATATTTCGATATAACTACTATGGGACAAAAGGTATGCAAATTCCACTGGATTTTGATGAAAAGTGCTTTACATAGATACCCGAGGTAGTGGGTATCCAAAGTTCGGCCGGCCGAACTTAACGCCTTTTTACTTGATTTTTAAATTTTTTTCAAGTTTCTATTGAAATTTGTTTTTTATACGAAGTTTTTTTTTTAAATTTTTTAACTTAAGTTAAATATTTTTTTTATTTTTCCTTAAATTATTCATTAATGTGTAAGTTTTCCAAAAAAAAAAAATTTTGCACTGTTTAATAAATTTATGAACGCCAAGCAATTATTCCTGCTTTTTTGTTATAAAAATATAAACACTTTTTTTCAGCAACGTAATTAATTAGAAATTTAATTTATTTTTTACTGTTCAACTGCAAGAAGCTGGCAGCCTAATTTCTGGCCTGCAGCGTCATTCAGCTTGCGTTATAAGCCATTGTTAGTCTAGGATAGACTGACAGGCCTTCATACACACGGACGTTCATAGTGTTGGCTTTAGGAGGCTCTCGCTTAACTTCTCCAACTAGTCACGTAAACTTTGGACTTACTTTTAATGGTTTTTAAACAGTTTTGCCTTTTTGTTTTGTTGTTGTCTTTCTGTCTAATGCTACTGCTATTAAAGTTGTTATTGCTGTTATGTAATTAACGTTTTTTTTTTTTGTTTTGTTTTTGCAAAAACTTGGTTTCTTTTTTATACATTTTCGATATTATTTTTGCAATACATTTTATTTAGGTGTTATTATTCGAATTACCCTATGGCACGCACAATTGTAATGTCTGTCTGGATTATTTCTGTTAAAAGTAGCTGGTAATTGGAGAAAAAATACCAAATTAGATTTTTAGAGGCTTATTAGTGAGACGCTATCGAAAAGTTTTGGTATCAACACCACATATTGGAGATTTCTAAAATTCTTCTGAATTAAAACAGCGTTTAATAAATTGCTAAAGATTTTAAAACAAAATTCCATGAAATTTTAAGCTTTTGGTGAGAGAAAAGTTTGGTGAGGAAAAGTTACATAGATATAAAATTTTCACAAAATTTTCTATAGAAATACACTTTTATTGAGATTCCATTGCAGGATATTGTTCGGCTTTAGACCATTGCTTAAGGCTTTCTATATAAAGAATAGTATAGCAAAAAACATTTCAAAGTCAGCAAAGAGTGGGTTGTTGCTAAAAGCATTTCAGCCAAATCGGATGAGAATTGGGCCCTCTAGCGGCTCAAGAAGTCAAGATACAAGATCGGTTATAGAAAAAAATGTTGGCAAAATTTTCTATAGAAATAAATTTTGACAAAATTTTTCTTAAGAATTGAAATTATGACAACATTTTCCATAGAAATAAAATTATGAAAAATTTTTCCATAGAAATAAAATAATGACAAATTTTTCCATAGAAATTAAATTTTGACTGTTTGCGCTCTTTTAATTGGATCTTTAAAATCTTTCGCTATTTTTCGAACATATTCCAGCTCGAGATCATTTTCAATGATTTCTATTGAAAGAATAGCATGGCAAAGAACTTATAAAAGTTAAGCAAGTATGTGCTGTTTTTCAAATCACATTGACTAACATGGTGGATCGTGATTTCTGATACGCCATGTATCTTCCTCAACACCTTTGTCAAACTATTTAAGGTTCTCTACTTATCCAATGACTATTGAGTACGGTGTAGAGCACATTTTTGTTTTGAAACAGGGCTCAGTAAGTCATTTTACTCTCCTTAGCGCAGTAAGAGAGAAGAAAGCCTTACGTAAGGATTTTGTGCACCATCCAGCAAAAAAGAATTTTGGAAATGGGACCGCAAATGAAGATTTGTCAGGCAGAACAATTTTCCGAAATTCCGAGGAGACCAACATTAGGTCCCCGCCAAGAGGCTCCCGGACCACCTAGTCCCTTAAAATTTTCACATGATCTCGATAACACCTGAGTTCTTACTTTTTCAAATTTCAATGAATTACATATATAAATATAGGTTCTCTAAACGGCATATTTTTATACCCACCACCGTAGGATAGAGGTCATTTAGTCATTCCGTTTGCAACACATCGAAATATTAATTTCCGACCCTACAAAATATATATATATAAAGGGTGATTTTTTTGAGGTTAGGATTTTCATGCATTAGTATTTGACAGATCACGTGGGATTTCAGACATGGTGTCAAAGAGAAAGATGCTCAGTATGCTTTGACATTTCATCATGAATAGACTTACTAACGAGCAACGCTTGCAAATCATTGAATTTTATTACCAAAATCAGTGTTCGGTTCGAAATGTGTTCATTCACCGTAACGTTGCGTCCAACAGCATCTTTGAAAAAATACGGTCCAATGATTCCACCAGCGTACAAACCACACCAAACAGTGCATTTTTCGGGATGCATGGGCAGTTCTTGAACGGCTTTTGGTTGCTCTTCACTCCAAATGCGGCAATTTTGCTTATTTACGTAGCCATTCAACCAGAAATGAGCCTCATCGCTGAACGGTGAATGAACACATTTCGAACCGAACACTGATTTTGGTAATAAAATTCAATGATTTGCAAGCGTTGCTCGTTAGAAGTCTATTCATGATGAAATGTCAAAGCATACTGAGCATCTTTCTCTTTGACACCATGTCTGAAATCCCACGTGATCTGTCAAATACTAATGCATGAAAATCCTAACCTCAAAAAAATCACCCTTTATTTGGGATCGTCGTAAAATTCTAAGACGATTTAACGATGTTCTTGTGTCTGTCCGTCCGTCTGTAGTATTCACTCCAGAGCCTTCAAAAATTGAGATATTGAGTTGAAATTTGGCACAGATACGTTTTTTTGATGCACGCTGTTTAAGTTCTTGAACGGGCCAAATCGGACCATATTTGGATATAGCTGCTATATAGACCGATGTGCCGATAAAGGGTCTAATACCCATATCCGATTTCACTGAAATTTGAAACAGTGAGTAGTTTTAGGCTTCCCGATAACTGACCCAAATATGGTTCAGATCGGCCAAATATGGTTCGATTTCGCTGAAATTTGAAGCAGTAGGTTACTTTAAGCCTCCCGATCGGACCCAGTTATTTTAGGTTATCCCGTTTTCACTGGATTGTGACGACAGGGGGCTTACATATATATATACCCGAGGTGGTGGGTATCCAAAGTCCGGCCCGGCCGAAATTAATGCCTTTTTACTTGTTTTAATAGTTTTTTTTTTCGATTCTAACCCACTGTGTAGCGTCTGTATAACAGCGGGGTTTAAACCCCCGCTCAGTCAGGATCCGTAGTATACTATTTCTCTGAGAGTCATCCATAGAAGTGGCGATAAATACCTTCCTCGTGCCCCATACAACTTGGTCCTTTATATTTAATGTCTTGATTGTTTAGCATGTACTTTCCATTCTCTAGTGACCCGTACAACAAGGTAATGGTCTAAAAATTGGACCAATGTTTGGGTGTTAAAAGCCCCTTAGACGTCAATGCCTACCTGCAAAGTATACATCTTGCGATCGAAGAATTCTTCTATTTTATGCACAACCTTGTGCAGGGCGGTCTCCATCGACCTCCCTTGGCATAGGCATGCTTCTTCAATCTGAACATTTCGATGGATGTCATGCCGTTTTGAGTAAAAAGGATGTAAAGTTTAAAAGTCTATAGGCCTCTGGAGTTGCATAGCTTGCCTTGTCGTACTTGGGTACTCTTGGGAACCACTCTTGTCTCTGCCAGACCTTCGAAGCATATACAAATTCTATAGAAGTAAAATTTTGGCAAAATTAATTTAAGAAAAAAAAAACGTTTACAATATTTTCTAAGAAGTCAAACTTTGCCAATTTTTCTATTGAAATAAAATTATTTCCTTCAATTTTAATTTTCCCTTAAAATGTTTTTGTGAACATTTACAACTGAATTTCCTTCCTTAGTTTTTATTGCTGTCAGAAAAAGTGTCTTTACCCATGCTGGGGTATGAATTTATTAGGCCATAAAGTTATTATAATGAATGCTTGCTACGGTACTGATCTCAAAGCATAACTAAAGGGTGATTTTTTTTAGGTTAGGATTTTCATGCATTAGTATTTGACAGATCACGTGGGATTTCAGACATGGTGTCAAAGAGAAGATGCTCAGTATGCTTTGACATTTCATCATGAATAGACTTACTAACGAGCAACGCTTGCAAATCATTTTCAGTGAATGGGCCCTAGAAAAGTTGGCAGAAAATCCGCTTTTTTATCGACAAATTTTGTTCAGCGATGAGGCTCATTTCTGGTTGAATGGCTACGTAAATAAGCAAAATTGCCGCATTTGGAGTGAAGAGCAACCAGAAGCCGTTCAAGAACTGCCCATGCATCCCGAAAAATGCACTGTTTGGTGTGGTTTGTGCGCTGGTGGAATCATTGGACCGTATTTTTTCAAAGATGCTGTTGGACGCAACGTTACGGTGAATGAACACATTTCGAACCGAACACTGATTTTGGTAATAAAATTCAATGATTTGCAAGCGTTGCTCGTTAGTAAGTCTATTCATGATGAAATGTCAAAGCATACTGAGCATCTTTCTCTTTGACACCATGTCTGAAATCCCACGTGATCTGTCAAATACTAATGCATGAAAATCCTAACCTCAAAAAAATCACCCTTTATATCTGGCTGGCCAAAGTTGTTTTTTCCAGAAATATGAATTTCTGTTTAACTAAATGACAACTTGTGCGGTGGCTTGTTTCATGGAGCTGCAAAAATGATGGATTTTGAAAGATTACCATGAACATTTGCGGAAGAAAAATGTCGACAGAAATTAGGAAACCACATATCAACATCAACTGGTAAAAGAACAATTTTTGCTAGGAAAATTAGGAAAAACTTCAAAAAGTAACCAAAAAATAATTATAAGAAACAAATAAAAGCTTGCTAAGTTCGGCTGGGCCGAATCTTATATACCCTCCACCATGTATCGATAAAAGAAAACAATTTTCCATGCTATGGTCTGATTCGGGCCATAATGAATTGAATGTTGCAGGCCATAGTAGTCAGTCATTGTGTAAAATTTCAGCCAAATCGAGCTCCAAACCTTTAGGAGCTCAAAAAGTAAAATAGGGAGCTTGTTTGTATAGGGGAGCTATATTAGGCTACAGACCGATTCAGACCATATTTGACACGTATATTGTAGGTCATAGAAGAAGCCGTTGTACAAAATTTGAAATCAGATAATAATTGCGCTCTATAGAGGCTCAAGAAGTCAAGATCCCATATCGGTTTATATGGCAGCTACAACATGTTATTCACCGATTTTAACCATACTTAGCACAGTTGTTGAATGTCATAGCAAAACACGTCTTGCAAAATTTCAGCCAAAAGGGATAGGATCTGCGCCTTCTAAAGAATCAAGAAGTCAAGACCCCAGATCGGTTTATATGACAGCTATATCAAGTTATCCACTAATTTCACCCATACTTAGCACAGTTGTTGGAAATCATAACAAAACACCTCACGCAAAATTTCAGTCAAATCGGATAAAAATTGCGCCCTCTAAAGGCTCAAGAAGTCAAGACCCCAGATCGGTTTATATGACAGCTATGTCAGGTTATCCACCAATTTCACCCATACTTAGCACAGTTGTTGGAATCATAACAAAACACCTCATGCAAAATTTCAGCCAAATCGGATAAAAATTGCGCCTTCTAGAAACTCAAAAAGTCTAAACCCATAATCGGTTCACATGGCAGCTATATCAAAACATGGGCCAACCTACACCAATAAGAAGAATTTGTGCAAAATTTCAAGCGGCTAGCTTTACTCCTTCGACAGTTAGCTTGCTTTCGAAAGACAGACGGACGGACATGGCTAGATCGATATAAAGTGTCATGACGATCAAGAATATATACTTTATGGGGTCTTAGACGAATATTTCGAGGTGTTACAAACAGAATGACGAAATTAGTACTCCGCCATCCTATGGTGGAGGGTATAAAAAAGCCCAGTGAAGATATTCAACACATTTAGGTATCTTGTCTAATTAGTTGGTGTTCTTTTGAACAACCATTTAGCTTCTGGCTTTGAGACAGAGTGGTGGAGTGTGCTGAAATCATCGACAGACGGACACATAATGGTGATGAAGTAGTTTTGCCTTTTCTTTGACTTTTACGTGTTCTTTGATATTTTTAAACATCATATCATTTAACTTCCTGATTGTGACTAAGCGAAGATTTTTTTGGGTAATGGGTTTTCTTTAAAATTTGTATGCTACCAAAATACTCAGTTTTTATACTCTCCACCATAGGATGGGGGTGTACTAATTTTGTCATTCTGTTTGTAACTCCTCGAAATATTCGTGTCAGACCCCCATAAAGTATACATATTCTTGATTGTCATGACATTTTATATCTATCTAGCCATGTCCGTCCGTCTGTCCGGCCGTCCGTCTGTCCGGCCGTCCGTCTGTCTGTCGAAAGCACGATCACTTTCGAAGGAGTAAAGCTAGGCGCTTGAAACTTAGCAAAAATACTTTTTATTAGTGTAGGTCGGTTGGGATTGTAAATGGACCAAATCGGTGCATGTTTTGATATAGCTGCCATATAAACCGATCTTGGGTCTTGACTTCTTCAGCCTCTAGAGGGCGCAATTCTTGTCCGATTTTATTGCAATTTTGCACCAAGTGTTTTGGTAGCACTTCCAAAAATTTCGCTGAGTATGGTTCAATTTGGTCCATGTTTTGATAAAGCCGTCATATAAACCGATCTTGGGTCTTGACTTCTTGAGGCTCTAGAGGGCGCAATTCTCGTCCGATTTTATTGAAATTCGGCACCAAGTGTTTTTGTAGCACTTCCAACAATTACGCTAAGTATGGCTCAATTCGGTCTATGTTTTGATATAGCTGCCATATAAACCGATCTTGGGTCTTGACTTCTTGAGCCTCTAGAGGGCGCAATTCTCGTTCGATTTTATTGAAATTTGGCACCAAGTATTTTGGTAGCACTTTCAACAACTGTGCTAAATATGATACAAATCGGTTCATAATCTGGTATAGCTGTCATATAAACCGATCTTGGAACTTGACTTCTTGAGCCAATAGAGTGCGCAATTCTCATCCTATTTTGCTGAAATTTTGCATGAGGTGTTTTGTTATGACTTTCAATAACTGTGCTAAGTATGGCGTAAGTCGGTGTAGAACCTGATATAGCTGCCATATAAACCGATCTGGAATCTTGATTTCTTGAACCTCTAGAAGGCGCAACTCTCATCCGATTTGGCTGAAATTTTGTTCAACGGCTCGTCTCATGACCTTCAACATATGTGTCTAATATGGTCTGAATCGATCAATAGCTTGATATAGCTCCCATATAAACCTATCTCCCGATTATGCTTCTTGAGCCCCTACAAGACGCTATTCTTATCCGAATGAACTGAAATATTACACAATAACTGAAATATTACACAATGCGGTCAATGGTGGAGGGTATATAAGATTCGGCCCGGCCGAACTTAGCACGCTCTTACTTGTTTTTCGTTAAATCTGCCTGTGTATAAATGTTTGTTTTGTTGTGTTTTTAATTGGTTATATGTTAACACTTAACAATAATAAATGGTGATTTTGTTATAATTTATTTTTCATTTATTGCTCAAGGATTTCTTTAAAGAAAAACATTGGCTTAATGCTTGTTTAATTATATTTTAAACTGTAAAAAACGGAAGAAATCTCTTAATGGTTTCCCATTAAAATATAATAATTTTTGTGGCAGCAAATGTCTACTCAAGGTAAAGTTTTAAGTTTCAAACCTATAACAAAAATCGTGTAATTTTTCTGCTATTTTTGAAAAATTCCAACATTAAAATTATTTTTTGAGAAACTCCTTTTTAAATATTTCTTGGCTGTGTGAGATTTCCATCGAGGCTACTGTGAAAAAACCCACTCCATCACTTAATGAACATCTGCAATAAGTGACCCACATTACGATGACCATTTGATTAAAAACCCGCGAATGCTGTAAAAAAGTGTTAAACTATGCACATAAATCTTTACTAATTACTACATTTAAAATGGCCAAACAAATACGCTGGTGTTTTGTAAAATTTATTTTAACAAATCATTGCCTTGATGAGGTTTTAAAAATGACAGTTAATCAATCAAATAAACATCACTATAGGTTCCATGGATCTTTAATCAAAGCATGCAAACATATAAAAAAACACAAATAAAGGGTGATTTTGTAGCTATTATCTTTTTAGCAACATTGGTTTAAATAGCACTCGCTCGTTTCGTGTTTTGTTTCACTGTCAAACATCTTCAGTTTGGTCTATAATTCAACCATGAATCGGAATCTCTTTTTAGGACAACAACAAACAATGAATAAAAACTGTTATTGTATTGGAGCTATATCAAGTTATAGTCCGATTCGGACCATAAATGAATTGAATGCTGAACATTGTAGAAGTCATTGTGTAATAATTCAGTCCATTCGGATAAGAATTGCGCCTTGTAGGGGCTCAATAGTCAAGATCCCAGATCGGTTTATACGGCAGTTATGCCAGGTTATGAACCGATTTGAACCATACTTAGAAAGTCATAACAGAATACCTCGTGCAAAATTACCGCCAAATCGGATAAGAATTGCGCCCTCTAATAGCTGAAGAAGTCAAAACCCATTTTCGTTTTATATGGCAGCTGTATAAGGTTATGAAGAATTGCGCCCTCTAGAGGCTCAAGAAGTCAAGATCTAGATCCGTTTATATGGCAGCTATATGAAAACATGCACCGATTTGGCCCATTTACAATCCCAACCGACCTAATTGAAAGTATTTGTACAAAATTTCAAGCGCCTAGCTTTACTTCTTCGAAAGTTTTCGACAGACAGACGGACGGACATGGCTAGATCGACTTAAAATGTCATAACGATGAAGAATATATAAACTTTACAAGCTGGACAGGGCCCGCTCCGCTGCGTCTTCTTTTACTTTATATGGAACAAAATTATACTTTGAATATGTATTTTTGTCAATTAAAGAGCTTTGAGTGAAATACAATGCTACGAAAATAGTATGTGCATATAGCTTGAGAAACAGTATAACAATCTAAATGCCTTTATCTGAATTTCATATAATCATTATTCGTCTATGAATTCGCTCGGAGGGTTTATGGTCATTTAAGTTTGGATGTTAAAGACTTATTTTAGCTTAGAAGACTTTATTGGAGCCCGATATTCTCATATGGATTTTGGTAGTGGAAAGTGCCCCAGGGTGGTGGTTGGTGTGTTTAAGGGGTGGTGTGTTAAGGGGGTGGTGTGTTAAGGGGGTGGTGTGTTAAGGGGATGGTGTGGACCCCAGAAACGTGGTCCCGTAAGTGGGTATGAATTTAGTGCCCTACTCCCAAATACCTTTCATTTGAGCCCCAAAATGCCAAGATCGGTAGATATGTTTGTCCAATTTGGGGATGTTTTGTGGGGAGAGGTGGTCCCCCGGACACTTAGCTCTGAAAAAATATTAGCATCGTGCTCTACACTCAAAAACCATTTTTTAAACCCCACATTGCCATTGGTTTAGGGGGAGTTTATGAGATGAGGCGCCCCCCAGGCACTTGGCCTCAAATTGTTTATTAAATTCGTTTTTAAATTTTAAATGCCTTTCATTTGAGTCATATATTACCATGGTCGGTAAATTTTTACTATTTAGGGGGTGTTTTGGGGGAAGGGGCGGTGCCCCAAATAAATGGTCCCACTTTTGAATATCAGATTCGTATTATACTCCCAAATACGTTTATTTGAGCCGAAGTAATAATGGCTGTTTGTGGGTTGTTTTTGTGGAAAGGGTAGACACCCAGAAAATTGGTTCCGAAAGTGTGTACCGATTTCGTGCTACCAACTACCCAATACCTTTCACTTGAGCCCCACATTGACATGGTCGGTAAGTAAGTCCGATTTTGGGGTGTTTTGGGGACACTTAGCCCTGGATATATATCAGCATTTTGCTCTACTCTCAAATATCATTTATTTGAACCCCATATTGCCATTGGCCACAAAATTGGATATCAAATACATTTGCTAATCTCAAATACCTTTTTTTTAAATCCCTAACTACAAAAGTCAGCAAATATGTCCGGTTTGGAGTATGGGTCCTAAAAACTATCACTCTCTTTAAGATCCAAATTGTCATGGTGAGCAAATACGTCCTATTTGCGGGTGGGACGTCGGTTAGACAGTTGGTCCCGAATGTTGATATCACATTCGTAGTCTACTCCCAATTACATTTCATTTGATCCCCATATTTCCATAGTCGACAAACATGACCGTTTTGGGGGCTGTTTTTAGGGATGGGGCGGCCACTCAGTGACTTGGCCCTGAAAATATATATCAGATTCTTGTTCTACTCTAAAATACCTCTTATTTAATAACCATATTGCAATGGTCAGCAAATACGTCCTATTTGGGTGGTTTTATGGGGCTAGGGTGGCCCATAAACACTTTTTCCCGAATATTGATATCAGGGTTTAAAAATTTACGCAAGATGCCCTTAAATTTAAAATGAAGCATTTACGGCATTTTTAGACTATTTCTAACTTTTCACCATCTGAAACCGCAGAAAAAATGGTTGTTGTGTGTGTTGCTATCTTTGGCTTTCCTTTTCCATTTGCATCTCCGATCATTGAGCTCGTCTCAAAAGAGAAAAATGATCTTCGCCCTAACAGGCAAAAAACTTGAAAAATGTTTTCTGTTGTAGCAAAAAATCACTGCTGTCCCATTTTCAGCAGACTTTCTGCTATTTCAGCAAGCATTTGTGCTATTTTTACTAACAAATTTGTATACCTCATGCTGCTCAATTACAGGCACCATTAAACGAATTTCTCAAAGATACGAAGAAGAATGAAAAGAGGAAAGTCCTTTGGACATCCGAGGCAGAGAGAGCATTTTTGGCATGCAACCATGCTTGCTCATCCGGCTTCAACCTCAGACCTAGCTCTTACTACGGATGCATCGGATATTGCAAAAACCATAATGGAATGTGGCAGCCTTTTGGTTACTTTTCCCCATAAGTTATTTTAAGTAGCTCTGAAAGGAACTGTAGTACTTATAACAGAGAATTGCTTGCCATTTCTGAGGCAATAAAATACTTTCAGCACGTTCTCGAAGCTCGCCATTTTGTGATAAAGCTTTTTATCAAAGACCGGAGAAAGCTTCACCGCGACAACTGAGGCACTTAGACTTTATCTCGCAATTCACAACTGAGATTATATATTTGCCAGGACCTGAGAACACGGTGGCAGACGCATTTTCTCGCCTCAATTCAATATCGATGCCTACGTCAGTTTCTCTAATGGAACTTCAATTAGCACAAGAGACTGACCAAAATGTTGGTTTCTATTTTAAATGGCGCCGATTCTTTAAAGCTGCAGAAGGTACATTTCGTTTCAACTTCAATTTATTGTGACATCTCGACAGGAAATGTTCGTATATACGTTACTGAGTCTTTACGCCAACAAACTTTCAACCCCATTTACAATCTCTCACATCCCAGTGGAACTGCTAGTCTTCAACAGATTCGTGAAAGGTTTGGCCTGAAATGAAGAAGCAAATTTTGAATTGGTCTCGCGTCTGTCTTTCGTGCCAAAGATCGAAGATTACCAGACATAATCGACTTACACCCAACCAAGTAGATGTTCTCGATCAACGATTTGATCATGCCCACCTACACATTGTGGTGATGCCTCTGGTTCAAGGTTACAGGTATTGCCTCACGATAATAGATCGTGAGAGACATATCAGCACAAACCGTAACAACAGATCAAGGAACCAAATTCGAATCTGGATTATTCAAATCACTTGTTAAGTTAACTGGATCTAAACGAACAAGGACAACAGCCTATCATCCCCAATGGGATGACGGAAATATGGCAGAGATCTTTTAAAGCTGCATTATTGTATCACAGTAATACGTCTTGGGTTGAAGTACTTCCTATGGTAATGCTTGGTTTAGGATCAGCTTTTAAAAAAGATCGCCAGCTGACCTTCTCTATGGCGGACATGTACGATTACCCCACGAGTTCTTCAGCCAATCAAATATTCCTGCAGAATCATCAGAATTTTTGAAGAGATTTCGTGATCTTCTCGATTTTTTGCGACCAGTTCCAGCCTTGCATCACAACAAGAGTAAAATGTTAAGGATTGTACTCATGTTTTTCTACTCACAGATGCTGTTAGAGAACCTCTTGAACCACCTTATACTGGACCATTCGAAATAGTTCCATGAATTTCATCGAATCGAATATACAGTGGTACACATATGCCTACATACCTTTACATAAATACCAGTTAGGTAAACTGACAGTAACGTAGTTAGGATAATATTTTGCGCTAAAATGTTTACTTATTTTAATAGTGGGAACCACGATGAACAATTTAAGCAAAAAGAGAAATTTGGAGTAAACACTTTTTGTAAATAAAGTTAGTTTTGGTAAAACGTGTTTTTTGAGTGAGGTATTTGGACCATCATGATAAGGGACATGAATGTTAACATATCCGTCGACCATCTGAAACCGGCTTTCATCATAAATAATTCTGAACCACCGGAAAAAAACATCACGAACCACAGCCAACACAAGATTCGACTTCGAGATCTTAGACTATTCCATCATCGTCTCAAAACATGACATCGTCTTCAGTTCGAGATTCACCAGCGATTGATAATGAACTACCACAACTACCTACAAGCACAAAACCATGTGTCATTCCAAGCACTTGGCCTGACTTGGTCACTGGAGAGGGGGTGGATGTGGCAACCCCCAATTTGTCGACTTCTAACAGTAAACGAGATGGCAACTCTTCAGCTTCAGCTTCCAGCTGCAGACTTTCGTAAAAGTCAATCGAATTAATTGTCGCACAATTTTATCTTATCAAATGAAAGGTATTGTGGAGTAGAATAGGAATATGGGATTGGGGTGAAGTGTGCGAGGGGTCGTCCAAACCCAAAAACTCCCCCAAACAAACATATTGGACGTAAATATCAATATGGGACTCAAATGAAAGATATTTGGGACTAGACTACGAATATAACATGAACAAGTAAAGGCGTGCTAAATTCGGCCGGGCCGAATCTTATATACCCTCCACCATGGAGCGCATTTGTCGGGTTCTTTTCCCGGCATCTCTTCTAGGGCAAAAATGATATAAGAAAAGATTTGCTCTGCTATTAGAGCGATATCAAGATATGGTCCGGTTTGGACCACAATTAAATTATATGTAGGAGACCTGTGTAAAATGTCAGCCAATTCGAATAAGAATTGCGCCCTTTAGGGGCTCAAGAAATAAAATAAAGAGATCTATTTATATGGGAGCTGTATCGGGCTATAGGCCGATTCAGACCATAATAAACACGTATGGTGATGGTCATGAGAGAATCCGTCTTACAAAATTTCAGGCAAATCGGATAATAATTGCGACCTCTAGAGGCTCAAGAAGGCAATATCCCAGATCGGTTTATATGGCAGCTATACCAAGTTATGAACCGATTTGAACCATACTAAGCACAGTTATTGGATATCATAACAAAATACTACGTGCAAAATTTCATTTCAATCGGATAAGAATTGCGCACTCTAGAGGCTCAAGAATTCAAGACCCAAGATCGGTTTATATGGCAGCTATATCAAGACATGGACCGATATGGCCCATTTACAGTACCAACCGACCTACACTAATAAGAAGTATTTGTGCAAATTTTCAAGCGGCTAGCTTTACTCCTTCGGAAGTTAGCGTGCTTTCGACAGACAGACGGACGGACACGGCTAGATCGACATAAAATTTCACCACGATCAAGAATATATATACTTTATGGGGTCTCAGACGAATATTTCGAGTAGTTACAAACAGAATGCCGAAATTAGTATACCCCCCATCCTATGGTGGATTTATATATGATTGCGCAAGCAACCGGGGTGACATGGATCGGATAACTTTTAAGTTATTTTGTTAATATTTTGGGTATCAAAGTTTAAACCTTTCCCTTATTGATGGTAGCACTGACGTTTAAATAAGCGCCATCTATTCTGTTTGCAAATAAATCAACTGAATGGAGACGTCACCACGACCAGAGAGAGGGCAGAGTGGTAAAAATTGATCATGCAGCATGTATCTTTGTTATGGCAACCTATCGGTCCGTAAAACGGGTTTGATTGAAAATTTAGCTCAATGATAAGAAGCCTCCTTTAATAGTCAAGCCCAAGTGGCATGCCGATAAGCACACATTTTTTTTCTGTTTTGTCCATCTACCATGGATCTCATTTGCCACTTCTTTGCCCGATATATCTTTATAGGCAAACAAAGGATAATGGATAAAAATTGCAAAGCTATTGGAGCTATTTCAGGTTATCAACCAATTCGGAACATGCTTGGTTTGGCTGTTGGAGACCAAAGTAGATGTCATTACGCAAAATGTCAGCAAAAATTGGATAAGAATTGAGCCCTATATCGGTTCATATGGGAGCTATATCAGGTTATGGACCCAATCAGACCATATTTGGAACGTATGTGGAAGGTCAGAAGAAGTCGTTAAAATAATGTTTAGCCAAATCGCATAAGAATTGCGCCATCTAGAGGCTCAGAGAGTCAAATCATGAGATCGGTTTATATAGGAGCTACATCAAATTTTATACCGGTTTGAAGCATAATTACCACAGATGTTGGAAGCCATAACAAAATATCTTATACAACATTAGAGACAAATCGGATAAGAATGCTGCGTTTAGGGGCTCAAGAGGTCAAGATCCAAATCGATTTATATGGCAGCTATATCAAAACATAGACCAATAAGGCCCATTTAAAATCCCAACTGACCTACACTAATAGGAAGTATTTGTGCAAAAATTTTAATGCGCCTAGCTTCATCCCTTCTAAAGTTAGCATGCTTTCGACAGATGGACGGACCGCCCTGGCTTAATCGACTTAAAATGTCAAGACGATCAAAAATATGCATATATACATTGTTAGGTCTCAGATGAATATTTCGATGCTTAACAAACGGAAACAAATTTAGTGGTCTAGGCCGTAAGTTTTTGTACTAAAGTCATAAATGGATAATGAATATTTTCACAACTATTATTGAAGGAATATCCAGTGCTCAAATTGTTTCTGATATTTTTGGCATGGGTAAGCCGAAGATGCTTACTCATGCGCAACGGTGACATTAGATAGGCCGACAAAACTGTAAATTTGATTGAATTCAAAAATTAACAAAATGATGACAATGTGATGGGAATAAACAGCGAGCATCACCAACAACAAATTCAGCGTCATCTATTGGGGGATAGAAATTATTTGCATAGCCAAGCAAACCCGAACAAAGAGTATTTGGGAGTAGACCACGAATTTGATATCTACATACAGGACCAACTGTTTAGGGGACGTCCCACCCCCATAATAATTCCCAAATAGAACGTATTTTCTCACCAAGAGAATTTGGGTCTGAAAGAGAGTAGAGCTCGATATTGATAGTTTTTAGGGCCCATGCCATATTTGCTGACTTTTGCATTTTGAGATTAGAAAACGAATTTTATATCCAATTTCGAGGCCAATGGCAATATGGGGTTTAAATAAATTATATTTGAGAGTAGAGCACGATGCTGATATATTTTCAGGGCCTAAATCGGGCATATTTACCGACCATGTCAATATGGGGCTCATATGAATGGTATTGGGGAGAAGAGCACGAAATTTATATAATTTATATTTATATTATACAGCAATTGTTTACTGACTATCGTAATATGGGACTCAAATAAAGGTATTTGGAAGTAGAATACGAATCTGATATCTAAATGTTTGACCATGTATTTGGGGCACCGCCCCTTTCCCAATAAATCCCCAAGGAAAACAAATTTACCGACCATGGCAATATGTGGCTTAAATAAAAGATTTGAGATTAGAAATCGAATTTGGGGAAAGCCTCATCTCATAAACCAAGGGTAATATGGGGTTTAAATAGATGGTATTTGAGAGAAGAACAAATGCAAATTTGCCCATGAACATTGCAGTTCGATTGAAGTTTAAGCTCAATGATAAGGGACCTCCATTTTATAGCCGAGTTCGGCCGGCGTGCCGCAGTGCGACACCTCTTTTGAGGAGAAGTTTTTACATGGCATAGTACCTTACGAATGTCGCCAGCATTAGGAGGGGATAACCACCGCTGAAAATTTTATAATAGTCTCGCCAGGCGTTCAGCGTCATAGGCAGACATGCTCACCTCTGCGCTACAGTGGCCTCCTTGAGAGAAGAGCACGATGCTGATATTTTTTAGGGCTAAGTGTCACCCCCGAAAACGCCGCTAAGTCGGACGTCATGAGAATATCGCGCTGAAATAAAGTATTTTAAGAATGGAGTACATGTATTCTTCATTTTTTTTTTTTTAAATTTTACTTTAATAGAATTTCAAAATTTTCAGAATTTTATTTGAATTGAAACTTTAGTCAAAATATATATAATTTTACAATTTTTTGTAAATTGTTGTTGCATTTACTTTAAGCTCAGACCAATTGGTCTCTTTCCTGTGTTTTTCCATTCCGAATAAAAAAGCAAAACAGTAAAAAACCCTTTAAGAAATCTAGCCTAACTGTGGTGTGCATAAGAATTGGACAGTGCACCGTGCAATGGCAGAAACTTGCTTTTCGAATGAAACGTTGGGTTGTACTGGTGAACTTTTTCTTATAGCGCAGTAAGAAAAATGTAAAAAACAGCCAACATCTATCGTCAGCAACACACACAAAGCCAAGACTTGTTATCCAAACAATCTTTGATTGCCATAGAAATAATTTTTTCAAAATTTTATTTCAATAGAAAATTTTATTTATTTCTAAAAAAATATCTGTAAATAAAACTTAAAAATTTTCCATAATGTTGTGGGTTTGCGTCTGTCTTTTCATTCTTTGAGCAATAAATTAGTTTAAATTAATCGTGTTCATTTAAAATTGTTGTCAAAAATAAAATGATCACTCAAACTTCTCACTTATAAAGTGCTGACAACATTTACTACCCTAAAGCCATAAAAGATTCTTTTAAACACCTTTAAGCCATAACATGCTGCCAGTAAAAAATCAGCCCATTGTCCTCAAAGAACATTTTTTTTTTTCATTTGTTTTGCAGTTATATAAGGCATGAGGCATATAAAATGTAAAAAATTTATTTAATGCCAAACCAAAAACCAGAAATCAACTTGTTTATGCTTATAAAACAACATTTTAAATTTGATGGTTTGTGATGATGAGTCAGTTCTTCATATATGTCTTAAACTTTTAAATTCAACTTTTTGTAGTCTTTTACATTCGTTTGCCTTTTCCGTGCAAAAAATAATATGTCCATGAACTTCATTATTTATCATTTTAACGATATTAAACACATGTCTTTAAGGCAAAACAAAAGATTTTAGGCAAATAAAGGTTATGTTTATCCACGAAAGCCTAATGTGGACGTCATACACGCGAAGATACGCTTAGTTAATTTTATTTTACCAAAAAAATGTAAAATAAAAGGCATGACGCACGAAAATAAAAGTATTTCGAAATCCTTTTCTAATATGATAAAAATTGTTCGTAAGAAATAACTTTTGTAATTGAAAATTTTTAAAATAAAAATATTTTTAGATCATTTTTTAAAGAGAAAACTTTTAAACATTCTCAATAGAAATGACATTTCAAATGTATGTTGTATCGAAAACAAGTAAAAACGTGCTAAGTTCGGGCGGGCCCTCCACCATGGATCGCATTTGTCGAGTTCTTTGTGTGGTATCTCTTTTCAAGCAAACTAGGAATAATGGATAAGAATTGTTATGATATTGGAGATACATCAGTTATAGTCTGATTCTGACCATTCTCCATAAGAGAATTGAATGTTGAATGTGTAAAAAAAGTATATTTGATTAAAGTTCATTCTAAGTTTTATTAAAAATGCATTTACTTTTTTTAAAAAATCCGCAAATACTTTTTGGGCAACCCAATATATATATATATATATATATATATATATATATACAGGGTGGCTGATGAAAGCCGCTACCAAAAAAAAATGTAATAACTTTTTTTCTATTTAATAATAATAATTTAATAATTAATTTAATTAATTAATTAATTAATTTAATTAATAATAATTTAATAATTAATTTAATAATTTAATTTAACATGAATAAAAGAAAAATGTATTCCATACACCGAAAAAAAAATGTACCAATATTCATCATTGTAGCAATATTCATCAGCCACCCTGTATATATATAAAGTAAAAAGGCATTAAGTTCAGCCGGGCCAAACTTTGGATACTCACCATCTTCGCCAAATGGAGACATAGACCAATGAAGATAGTATGGGACTCAAGTGAAAGGTATTTGAGAGTAGAAAATGAATCTGAAGAAGATACAAACGGACCCCCCTATGAGACGACCCACTCTAACGTTTTAAGGACCATGATTCCTGCAAGACGGTTATGTTATTTTCTACGATTGCCTAGAAGGAGACGATTCCTGACCGCTGTCCCGCCCATGATATTAGAATCGTTCTGGGAGATTTTAATCCGAAAAAAGAAAGAAAAATGTCTTTGGCCCAACAGTCGGAAAATTTAGCCTACACGAAAAAACTTTAAATAATGGATTGAGGCTTACAAACTTCGCCGCGGCAAGGAACATGGTACTTAGCGAAGGCGTGCACAAAACCATTCATTGGTGACTGCTTTTACTGAATTCATGAACGCTGAACCCACATGATGTTGTAATTCATGACTACTGAAGAGCGATACACTGAAGATAGAGTAAAACGAACAAGTTACTGTTGAGAAGATAATTTTGAAAACCAAACTACGAAAGCAGACGACAAGAAAAATACTTTATCTGAAGTAAAATCCATGCATTGTACAAAGTGCACTCAATAAAATCTGAATCAATTTTTCTTTTTGCTGAAGGGCTCTTTTTTGCATGTTCTACTCAGTTCTCAATTGTCTCATACAATGTCGTATTTTTAAACGAAGAGTTCAGTTCTAGTGTGTCTTGAAAGCAGAAATGAATGGTCTTGCGGAGGCCTTTTGTAGCTAGCTGCACCAGATTCCAACATCGAAGGACCACATGGCTGTCACCGGATCAAAACACGAGAAACCAAATAGATCATATTGTGCCAAATGGAAGGCATTCAACCAGCGTTTTAAATGTACGATCGATCCGAAGGGCGAACATCGGTTCGGATCAATACCTTATTGCAGCAAAGGTTCACACTCGTTTTAGTGTGGGAGAAACGCACGGTTTGAGACCGACCGGAAGCGGGACATCGGAAAGCTGCAAATACAACAGGTGACAATGGCATACTTTATTTAGCTAAATTGGTTGAAAAAAGGCATTCATTGTACCGATAGTATAGCAGCGCAATGACAAACCATTACCCACACAATGGAAAGAGCCGCAACATTCGCACTTCAGTGTTAAAAGCCTACCCCAAGGAACTTTCTTGTCTCTGCAGGAGGATGTGCCTGTACCAAAACCATTGGCTTGATGTTTAATTGTTTGGTAGATTTTTCGTACTCCAATTAGTCTGCTGAACATCTCTATTTGCTCAGACTGACGTATTTCCATTTCTTTCTTTTTCTTGGGGAAGAGACGTTGTTCCTCTCTCTTTTTTTGGCACTCCTGGTACGACCAGGAGTGCCAAAAAGCTACGAAAGCCAAGAATACGGCGTACAGGCAACATTACAGTCAATAGCAACGACCAGAGGTATCGGGAGAAAAAGAGAGAGGAACAACGTCTCTTCCCCAAGAAGAAGAAAGAAATGGAAATACGTGAGTCTGAGCAAATAGAGATGTTGTTGGACATCAAAACAAAACACGTCGTGCAAAATTTCATTCTAATCGGATAAGAATTGCGCACTCTAGAAGCTCAAGAAGTCAAGACCCAAGATCGGTTTATTTGGCAGCTATATCAGGTTATGGACCGATTTGAACCATACTTGGCACAGTTGTTGGATATCATAACAAAACACGTCGTGCCGGCTGAACTGTTTAAGACCGAAGGCGACACGCTGATTCATGTGTGCATCAGCTCATCTGCGCAATCTGGCTAGAATAACGCATACCCGATGATACGAACCTCAGCATACTATGTCCCGTGCACAAGAAAGGGGACAAGACGGTATATGACAACTACAGAGGAATAAGTCTCCTCCCCATAGCACACAAAATACCTACGAACCTTAACAAAATTATTTGTTCCATATCACTGTGGCTTTAGACCTGGTAAATGCACTTTGGACCAAATCTTTTTCCCTCCGCCAAATCCTGGAAAAGACCCGATAAGGACAAAGCTATTTCAAGCCATGTTTGATACGACTTTGCAGGATGACGCTTGCTGATATACGCTCCCCAGTTAAAATAGGAAAGAACCTTTCCGAACGATTCGATACCAAACGAGGTTTCAGACAAAGAGACAGCCTATCGTATGATACATTGAATACACTGCTGGAGAAGATTATACGAAATGCAGGTGTGAATAGGCAAAGCACACTACTCACTAGAGAACATATGCTACCCTCCTATGTCGGCGACTTCAACATTATGGGTCGGTCATCGGAAGAAGCAATTGCAGCCTTTAAAAGTACCAAAAGAGAATCAACGAAACTGGGTTTGGTAGTCAATAGAGATAAGACTAAGTAGATGATATCAACTCTGTTCTCAATTTTCTTTATCTGCTCGGGATAAAGAAAATTGAGAATGTTGGAAACTACAACATTGCCAGCAGCTTTATCTACTTTGCCACCGCCGTAAGCGAAACAAATGACACCAGTTTTGAAATAAACCGAAGTATAATATTGGCTAACAGATGCTACTTTGGATTAAGCACGCAGATGAGGAGCAAAGCCACCACTCGACAGACGAAAGTTACACTATACTACAAGACTCTAAAACTACCTGTGCTGTTGTATGGCTCCAAAGCATGGGTAGTTGTGAAATCAGATGAGGCGCTATATGGAGTGCTTGAGAGAAAAATCCTTGGTAACCACGAGCTGTACGAGTATTACGATAGTTAAACGCATCAAAATAGAACGAATGTGTTGGCTACATCATGTTGTTAGAATGGATGAAGAAGCTCCAGCAAAGAATTATTTGAAGGAAAACACGGTGGTACACGCAAACCGGGAAGACCAAAACCCTGATGGAGTGACCAAGTGGAAAGCGACATCTCGCAACTGATTGAAGAAGAAACCCAGGAGATCGAGGCGCTTTAACATCTATTCAACGTTCGACTAGATGAATGCCCAATCAAAGCAAACCAATCTGAAATTCAATTTTGGAGCCAAGTTATTTGGGCACAGCTCTACCCCAATACACCCAAATCGGATCTATTTATCGACCATGGTAATATGGGGCTTAAATGAAAGGTATTTGGAAGTAGAGCACGACTTTGATATCTGGGGGTCCACTATGCCGGACATATTCACCCACCATGGCAATTTGATAATAAATTTGGATTGAATTTTGTTTGTCTTTTTATACCCACCACCGTAGGATAGGGGGTATATTCTATTAGCCATTCCGTTTCTAACATATCGACCCTACAAAGTATATATGTTTCGGATCGTCGTAAAATTCTAAGACAATATAACGATGTCCATGTGTCAGTCCGTCCGTCTGTTTTTATCACTCTAGAGTCTTCAAAAATTGAGATATTAAGCTGAAATTTGGCACAGATACGTCTTTTTGATGCACGCTGGTTAAGTTCGGACCATATTTGGATATAGCTGCTATATAGACCGATTTTCCGATAAAGCATCTTATGCCCATAACAACTTTATTTTTCATCTGATTTTGCTGAAATTTGAAACAGTGAGTAGTTCTAGGCATCCCGACAACTGACCCAAATATGGTTCAGATCGGACTATATTTAGATATAGCTACCATATAAACCGATCTGCCGATAAAGGGTCTAAAGGCCATTAAAGCTTTATTTTTTAACCGATTTAGCTAAAATTTGAAACAGTGAGATATTTTTAGCCTCCTGACACCCGACCTCAATATGGTTCAGATCGGACTATATCTAGAAATAGCTGCCATATTGGCCGATCTGCCGATAAAGGGTCTGAAGCCCATAAAAGCTTTATTTATTACCCGATTTCGCTGAAATTTAAAACAGTGGGTAGGTTAAAACCTCCCAACATCCGACCTAAATATGGTTCTGATCGGACTATATTTAGATATAGCTGCCATATAGACCGATCTGCCGATAAGGGGACTGAAATCCATAAAAGCTTTATTTATTACACGATTTTGGTGAAATTTGAAATATTGAGTTTTTTTGAGCCTCACGGATATCGTGAGGATCACGATATCCGTGAGGTTCAGAAAGGTGGGTATCCAAAGTTCGAACTTAATGCCTTTTTACTTGTTTTTTTTTTTTTTGTTTTCTTTCTCTTCTTATCTCTGTTGCGTTATAAATCAATGTGAACTAAATGTTTCGCATGTGTGTTTCCCCTAGTCCGTTATCTTATCTTAGTTCTGGCATTTTACAACCAAACACCAACATTCTGTCAATTAGAAAGCAGCACGCAATTGTGCATTGGCACACTTGGCACTCAATAATAAGCAATCTGTTCGTGCAAATGTAAACAATTTTACTGTAGCCAATTTTTCCACCATGTCTGCCTAAGCACTTGGTCTAAATAAGCCCCCATCTTAGTCATGTGCAATACACACACACACACACACCTCTTGGCCACGATAATTGTCATTCAAAAGGTATTTGCCAGTGCGCATCGCCAAGATTACAAAATGCAGCCATCGAAACACATCGGATTTTTCAAAGCCAGATATGTTGGGCTTTATATCAGATATGATGACGAATTTTTAATTTGACTTGAATTGTATGGTATAGCTTCAAAATTTTAGTCATTGTTGAGCTCTAATAACAACAATGACTATCTAATGGAAATAATCTCTGTCACGATATGAGGGTTTAAGTTTTTGTTTAGGGGGCTGGAGCTTAGGCGAACATATACGCTTGGCTTTATGTTAAGGTTGTTTTATATGGCAAAATCTAAATACAAAAAACAAAAAAAGGGTCGCCAGTTAAGCCAAAGTCACAAAACCAAACGAATTTGGTGCTAATACCTTACCTTACAGTGAATGACACATTTTTTTGTTTAGCCTAGTCCATTTGAAGTTAATTCGCATATAATAACTTTGAACAATGAAACTTGACATTATTTATCTGGGGCGCTTAATAACCGCACCCCATTGTGTCATTTGACATAAAAGTACAGATTAAAAAAGGGAGTGGCTTCTTTGATTTTAAGGCAAGTTTAGGTATATTTCATACCGCTATGAAATCACAAACAACAGTACTAAAAACTAAAAAAGTGATCAAGGTTGCCAAAATCCTATTTAGTCAAAATCTTATTTTTAAGGTTAATTCCTCAAATTTTTATTTGAATAGAAAATTTTCTCAACCTTTGCCATGGAAATTTTTTCTAAAATTTGGTTTAAATCTTATTTCTATAAAAAGTTTTGTTAAAATTAAAATAACAAAAGTTACTTTTTTAACACTTTCTTTTACCAAAATTTAATTTTCTTAGAAAATTTTTCAAAATTGACAAAGAGAAACAAACAAGAATGTCATTTTACACAAAAAATTATATATATATTTTCAAAATTTTGTAAAAAACTTATTTTTATGGAAAGTTTTTTAAAAGTTTATTTAATGTTTTCGTGAACATTTAAAATTTTTTTTATTAAAAAATTTTTCCAAATTTTATTTCTATAGAAATTTTGCACTTAATATTTTGTTATGACTTCCAACAACTGTGCTTAGTACCGTCTTAAACGGTAAAGAATCTGATATAGCTCCCATATAAACCGATATCCCGATTTGACTTCTTGAGCCAATGGAAGCCTCAATTTTCATCCGATTTGGCTAAATTTTTGCACCTAGTGTTTTATTATGACTTCCAACAACTGTGCCAAGTACGGTCTTTACCCTGATATAGCTCCCATATAAAACGATCGCCCGATTTGACTTCTTGAGCCCATGGAAGCCTCAATTTTCATCCGATTTGGCTAATATATTGCACCTAGTGTTTTATTATGACTTCCAACAACTGCGCCAAGTACGGTCTACATCGGTCTTTAACCTGATATAACTCCCATATAAACCGATCGCCCGATTTGACTTCTTGAGCCCCTGGAATCCTCAACTTTCATCCGATTTGGCTGAAATATTGCACATAGTGTATGATTATGACTTCCAACAACTGTGCCAAGTACGGTCTACATCGGTCTTTAACCTGATATAGCTCCCATATAAACCGATCGGCCGATTTGACTTCTTGAGCCCCTGGAAGCCGCAATTTTTATCCGATTTGGCTGAAAATTTGCACATAGTGCTCTGTTATGACTTCCCACAACTGCCCCAAGTATGGTTCAATTCGGTCTATAACTAAATATAGCTCCCATATTTTAGCAGAATCCGTGGTGGGTACCCAAAATTCGGCCCGCTCAACTTAGGACGTTTTTACTTGTTACTTGTGATATATACAATTTTGATGATTTTATGGACTACCAAATAATTTTTTTTTCCATTTATTTCTTTTCAGGTAAGGATAATTTGTAACTCCTAAATATTCTACAAAATTGGTAAGATATTTGTAATTTGATTTATCTCTATAATAATATGACTCATCTCTACCAAAATTTCCTTCCGCTCACTAAAATTTTTAGAATTTAATAAAATCCCACAAAAATTAAAGAAATTTCTTTTTGATCTTCACAACTTTACAACTCACAAATTCAAATTTCATAACCCACAATGGCATTCATTATTTTATTGGCCTGTATTACCAATGCCAATAACTTCAATGACCTAAAAAAACATTTTTCTCATCACCATCACTACCAAAAGTTTGACATTGAAAACGAAAAATAAACAATTTCGTATAAGCCAAAAATTTGACCTTTTACACATGAATGGCACAAAATTGAAACTTTTTCAATCGATTTAGTATTTTATTAAAACCATTTTTGGTTTTTTTTTTTTGCATGTCACAAAAGGGGGAGGGTTATCTTTACAAATTATTCTTCCATTGATAATAAAAGTAGAGCAGCAATGAAATTGGTAATACCCGCAGTAACTCACAAAGACTTGGTCACCAACTCATATGTTATGGGGGAGTAACACAAATGGTTTATAAGCGATTGATTGTCGATTTAATGTATTTATCTTAACAAGTAAAAGCGTGCTAAGTTTGGCCGGGCCGAATCTTATATACCCTCCATCATGTGTCGCATTGGTCGAGTTCTTTTCCCGGTGTCTCTTTTTAGGGAGACAAAGAAAAGGAAAGGATAAAAGAAAGAATTGCTATGCTATTAGAGCTATATCAAGTTATGGTCCGATTCGGACCATAATGGAATGAATGTTGGAGATCACAGTAGAAGTCACAGTGTGAAATTTCAGACAAATCGAATAAGGATTTCGCCCTTTAGGGCGTCAAAAAGTAAAATAAGGAGATCGTTTTATAGGGGACTTGTATTAGGTTATAGACCGATTCAGACCACATTTGCCACGTATGTTGAAGATCATAGGAGAAGCTGTTGTACAAAATTTCACCCAAATGGGAAAAGAATTGCGTCCTCTAGTGGATCTAGAAGTCAAGATTCAAGATCGGTTTACATGGCAGCTACATTAGGTTATGAACCGATTTCACCCATACTTGGCACAGTTGTTGGAAGTCATGACAAAACACGTCGTGCAGCCAAATCGGATAGGAATAGCGCCCTCTTGAGGTTCAAGAAGTCAAGACCCCAGATCGATTTATATGACAGCTATATCGGGTTATGGACTGATTTCAACCATGCTTAGCACAATTGTTGAAAACCATAAAAAACACCTCATGCTAAATTTCAGCCAAATCGGGAAAAAATTGCACCCTCTAGAAGCTCAAGAAGTCAAGATCCAAGATCGGTTTATATGGCAGCTATATCAAAACATGGACCGATATAGTCCATTTACAAAACACCTATAAGAATTATTTGTGCAAAATTTCAAGTGGCTAGCTTTACTCCTTCGAAAGTTAGCGTGGTTTCGACAGACAGACGGACGGACGGACATGGCTAGATCGATATAAAACGTCATGAAGATCAAGAATATATATACTTTATGGGGTCTGAGATGAATATTTCGAGGAGTTACAAACAGAATGACGAAATTAGTATACCTCCATCCTATGGTGGTGGGTATATGTTATGTATATGTTATATGTTATGAATATAAAATTCAAACTCATATTTTATTGCACGATTTTCATGAGATCCTATCTAATTTACTTACTTATAGCAATCGAATTTACAGTGGCCCAAGTTAATTACAAAATTTTAATACAGTTACACATCCTCGACACTCTTTTGACAAAGTTTTATTATACCCACCACCGAAGTATGGGGGTATATTTATTTTGTCATTCCGTTTGCAACAACTCGAACAATACAATTGGTCGTCGAAAAAATCCAAGACAATCTAGCCATGTCCGTGCGTCTCTCCGTCTGTCTGTTGAAATCACGCTACAGTCTTTAAAATTCAAAATATTAGGCTGAAACTTTGCATGAATTCTTGTTGTGTCTATATCGAGATCGAAGATGGGTTATATCGGACAATATATATCCCCCATATAGTTCGATCTCCCTATTTAGGATCTCATTAAAGCCGCATTTGTAACCTGATTAAATAAAAGTCGGTATTTTTACCCGAATTTGCTGAAATTTAGCACAATGAGTTGTGTTTAAGGTCCTCAGTATCCGTACCAAATATGGTACAAATTGGTCCTATATGTATCTATATGTAGCCCCCATATAGAGATCTCTCCCCTTTTAAGGTCTTAAGCCCATAAAAGCCGCATTTATAATCCGATTTCGTTGTATTAGGCCCTTCGATATTCGCACTGAATATATTGTAGATCGGGCATGATTTTGATATAGCCGCCTTTATGCCGACTATGTTCTAGATCGGACTATATCTTCATATATAGCCCTCATATAGACTGAGCCCCAGTTTAAAAGTCTTAGACCCATATAAATCACATTTATTGCCCAATTTCTCGGAATTCGACAAAGTGAGCTGTATTTTGATCTTTGACGTCCGTGCCGAAAATGGATTACATTAAATCGTTTTTGGTATAGCCACCATATAGACCGATCTGCCGGTTAAAAGTCTTTCTCCCTCAACTGGCCCATTTATTACCCACTGTGAGATATGTTAACCCTTTACCCATCCTCCCCAAATATCACGCAGATAGGATCATATTTAGATATAGCTGTCATATATGTCGATATCCCGATTTACGATCTTGAACCAACAGATGGTCCACCTTTTACCCAATCTTACTGGAATTTGGATCAATGAGTTGTTCTACGGCTCCCGATATCCCAACCGACTATGGCCCATATCGGGCCATATTTACATATAGCTGGCATATAGACTGAACTGTCTTAAGCCCATAGAAGCCACATTTATTTCCCGATTTTGCTGAAACTTGGAACAGTGAGTTCCAAAAAGCCAATTGATATTCACATCGAGTATGGTCCACATCAGACTGCATTTGAATGTGGATATGGATATGTTCGTCAGATTTTGAAAAATATTGCAAAAAAGTGCTCATTTGCTAACCGATACTGTCGAAATTTCACAGGAAGGATTTTCTTATAACTCTCAATATAACTGGTGAATTTTATACAAATCGGTTCAGATTTAGGTATAGCTGTCGTATATGTATATGGCCAGATTTTCACCCCAAGAGCCACTGCATGCGCCTTGTTTGACCAATCTTGCCAAAATTTTGCACAACGCTTTCCTCGACGACTACTACATTATCTGAGAAGTTTTTCTCGAAATCGGTTCAGAAGTGGATATAGCTCCCATATATATGTTCGTCAGATTTTGGGTAATTTGCCATAAAGTTGTCATTTGCAAACCGTAGCTTTTACAGTATTAACATATTTGATCGCCGAGGTCCATCAAAATTGGTTCAGAATTGGATATAGGTCCCACATTTATAGGGTAGGTGTAGGGTATTATACAGTCGGCCCGACTTTTGCCCTTCCTTACTGGTTTACTTATTTTATATGCATATTGCATTTTATTTCCTAAATTTTAATACCAATTTCTTTGAAAAATTTAAATATTTATAGAAAAATTTGTGTAGAAAACTTTGTTAAAATTTTTAAACAAAATTTTTTAGAATTTTTTAAGAAAATTTTTGTTGGTTTGGCAGAAGTTTGGTTTGTAGAACAAAAATGTATGCCCTTCAACTAAATTTATTTTGTAGAAATTGTTGGCAGAATCCATGGTGGCGGATTTCCAAGATTCGGCCCGGCCGTACTTAGCACACTTACTTATTTAATTTAATACAAATTTCTTTAAAAATGTTTAGAAAAATTAAATATTTTTATAGAATTCTTTTTAAAATTTTGATGGAAAATTTGTCAAAATTTTGATAGAAATTTCTTTTAAAATTTTGATAGAAAATTTTTTTAAAATTTTGATAGAAAATTTTTTTAAAATTTGTGTGGAAAAGTTTTTAATATTGTTCAAAATTTTATTTAAATTTTTAAAATTTTTCAAAATTTTATTTTTATTTTTATTTGTTTGGCTTTTTACAGCCGGGTCATGTGAATCAGCGTGGCCGGCTTACGGCAGGCCTATCTTACGGACGAATGGTGTCGAAAATGATTATCTAACCTGATTTGCCTGAAAAATCCTGCAATTTATTTTCTTCAATAATCATTTAACAATCTCCCCTTTATGTTTAACATTCGATTGATCGTTCAGCTCGACTAAAATACGCTAATTTATGATTCTTTTAAATAAATTAAAACAAGTAAGAGCGTGTTAAGATCGGCCGGGCCGAATCTTATATACCCTCCACCAAGGAACAAGACCCCAGATCGGTTTATATGGCAGCTATATCAGGTTATGGACCGATTTGAACCATACTTAGCACTGCTGTTCGAAGTGATACCAAATATCACGTGCAAATTTCAGTCAAATCGGACGAGAATTGCGCCCTCAAGAAGTCAAGACCCCAGATCGGTTTATATGGCAGCTACATCAAAGCATGTAGCGATTTGGCCCATTTACAATCCCAACCGACCTACACTAATAAAAAGTATTTGTGGAAAATTTTAAGCGGCTAGCTTTACTCCTTCGAAAGTTTGCGTGCTTTCGACAGACAGGCGGACGGACATGGCTAGATCGACTTAAAATGTCATGGCGATGAAGAATATATTGTATTTACTTTATGGGGTCTTAGACGCATATTTCGAGGTGTTACAAACAGAATGACGAAATTAGTATACCCCCATCCGATGGTGGAGGGTATAAAAATGTCCAACGGTAAAAACGAAAAACGTCGAAATACATTACATCGAAATTTCATTACCAACAAAAATGCGTTAACATTTTAACATTTTCGTAGAAATTTGATTTTCATGGATAATTTTGCCGGAATTTGATTTTCACATGTGAAGTATAGTTCCTTTTGGAAAGCTTCGAAGACTTTGCCATGAGTTCGTTTTTCAATATATTTTGCATCCTTTCACGTCGTGTATTTCATTGAATTGAAGCCTTCACTTGCCGAACCATTTCAGATGTTCTCGCAGTTTTTTTGAACTACTAGCACCACAATTGTGTGCGGTACTCAAACATTTTGTCCACTATGAGGTGTAAGAGTTCGCTAACAATATGCGATTGTGATTTTCCAGCCAAATATAAGGCAATTACATTATTACGCTTGAACTCCGTTACGAATAACTATATTTTTAATTAAACACACAACCAAATATGATTTTAATATCACTAGCATTCAGTTGAGGGGAGATCAACATTGAACGCAATGATTCGCATCATTGGCCGATATTACAAACCACCGCCATGGGTTTTAAGTTTGAAGAAGAACAATCGGCAAATGAATGAAGTTTGAAGTGAAGTGCTCGAAAGTCAAGCTTAGGGAAAGGGATACATATATGTATTTAGGTGCTAACTACGCGGTGTTTGGTGTGGGTCTTTGATTTTCGTAGATCATTTTTTACTGTTGTAATAAATTGGATGGAATTTTGAAAAAAACCATACACCTTATATTGATTATATCAAATTACATAGATATGTTCTTTCATAATACAAAATTTCTCCCCAATATCTCTATGACTCATTTTAATTGCTATTGTATTTTTTCATGGCGTGGTTGTTATCAAATTGAAATCTTTCGAAATCACATCAATAAATATGACTTGATGTCAATATTGTTTGTCGCTCACTACAACATTTGGTTAATTATCAGAGGTCGCCAAGTATCGTCAATGCATTCGTATCTTATCACTAGTTTGGCTTGATTTGAGTGTGGCGATGGAGAACAATTAGAACCATATGTTTACTTAAACAAATTGATTTGCGCCATAAACAATTTTTTTGCTATCTCTTGCAGAGATATACGAAATCGCACTTGTGTAGAAGATTTAAAACACATTTTTTTTCTTATTTTTCCTTTTCTATTTGAAAATTAATATTAGACGAGATAAAGTCAACTTGTGCCATGTTATTATATGAACAATCAATAAGCTTTTGAAGTTGATAAAATTACGCTGTAAATGAAGAGTGACAAGAAAATTTAAATTTGACGTTTAAGATTTAATTTCAGCCAAATCGGAGAAAAATTGTGGCTTCCGGGGCCCAAGAAATGAAATCGGGAGATCGGTTTACATATATATAGCTATATCAGGTTTTTGACCGATTTAGACCGTACTTGGCACAGTCGAAGTTGGAAGTCGTAACATAACTCTTTGTGCCAAATTTCAGCCAAATCGGACAAAAAATGTGGCTTGTAAGGGCTTAAGAAGTCAAATCGGGAAATCGATTTATATGGGAGCTATATCCAAATCTTCCCAACGACCTACATCAATACAAAGTATACTGTTGGTTCCACATACTACAGAGGTTCATAAACAGATCGATTGCGGCAACCTATGTTTTAATTGAGGTTATTGCGTTATATATGTTATTAATACCAAAAATAGTACTGTATGAAACAAGTAAAAGCGTGCTAAGTTCGGCCGGGCCGAATCTTATATACCCTCCACTTCTCATGGGAGAAGTCGTCGTACATTTCAACCAAATCAGATAATAAATGCGAACTTTAGAGACTCAAGATGTCAAGATCCCAGATCGGTTTATATGGCAGCTATAGAAAAAGACAGGAGGAGTGGAGAAACCAGAGCGGGAGGTGAAGAACCGCAAGCATGGACCTACCTACCCCTACGCAAGCATTGGCCTACCTACGCCGGGGCCCGTGTCACCCCCCGTCGGAACCATCCTGTCCCCTCAACAAACCTCAGGAGAGATGCCAGAGGTACGATCGCAAGTTCACTCAGATCACAGAAGAACGGTTCCCCAGAAAGGAAAGTCTACGTCTCTGCAGACCCGGACAGGAAAAAAAGCAAGTGCTCAATAGTCTCATCCTCATCGAGGCAGCTCCTACAGATGTCATTGTGCGGTATCTCCATGGCCTATGGCACAGTGTCTGGTTATGACCCCTGTCAAAGAACTCATCGACCTCTTATCGAACGCCAGCAATTCCCTTGTCCTCCTCCGGTCGATGACCGGCCATAGCGCCTTAACAGTCCCACCTCGCCACCGACGCCGCCCTGGCCATCCTCTCTTCTGTGTTCAGTAGCACGACAAATGGCACTTAGGCAAGACCGATGACGGGTCCGCCCGGCGCAGACGAACCCCTCCTGGCGCACTCGTCCGCTCCCTCACATTTTCTGGAATCCCCTCATGCCCAGGAATCCATGTCAGCGTCACATCGTGGGTCCGCAGCCTATCCAGGGATTCCAAACAGTCCGCCACGCATCTCAACCCCAAGGCCTTAAGCGCCGCCATACTGTCCACATAAATTCTGATATTCGAGGGCGTTAAGCCCCTTGCCAGAATTTCTCTTGCGGCTACTGCAATGCCCGGCAGTCTCAGAGACATACTGATATTGAGTGCATCAGAGTAGACCCCCAATCCAGTCACTGACTCCATCCCTCTCAGAAAAATGAATCGCGAATGCCCTCACTCCGGTCGGCACTGGTGCCAGGTAGTCGGAGATCCTCCTCAGTCTACCCTCCGTATCCATAACACCTAAAAACGAACTGTGGCCGCAACCATCCTCCGTCAGCACGCCGTGCTCTCTCAGTCTATGCGCGATCCTGGCGGTGCAGTTCCAAATATAGGCCCCAATGGGGTGCATATCCAGCATCGCCTCCAGGCCTGCCTGCGGGGCGGATCTTAGCGCCCCTGTGATCCCGATGCAGGCCAGACACTGGACCTTCTCGAACTCATTCGCACGCGTCCTCTTCCCTACGGCGTCCTACCATACCAGTGCTCCATAGGCCAGTACTGGTCTCACGATGTACGTATACATCCAATAAATTATCTTGGGAGTCACCCACCACTTCCTACCGAACATCCTTCTGCAGGAGTTAAAAACGCACAGTGCCTTTCGGCTTCTTTCCTCGGTCTTCCTCTTCCAGGACAGTGTCGAATCGAGGAGCTAGGTACGTCGCCTCCTTGGACAGCCGCAGGGTCGAATTGGTATGACATTAAATCTTAATCCATTTAAAAGGTGATTTTTTAGCTTTTATCTTTTTGACAGTTCACGCATGTTTCGCGTTTTGTTTTACTGTCAAACATCTTCAGTTTGGTCTATATTTTAACCATGAATCGTCTTACCAACGAAAAGAGCTTGCAAACTATTGAATTTTATTATCAAAATGCGTGCTCTGTTAAGAAAATTCATAGTGCGTTTCTTCCATTTTACGACCAAGCTCATTTTTAGCTCAATGGCTACATAAATAAGCAGAATTGTCGATTTTGGAGTGAAAATCAGCCAGAAGCATTGCAAGAGCTACCAATGCATCCTGAACAAGCAAAAGCGTGCTAAGTTCGGCCGGGTCGAATCTTATATACCCTCCACCATGGATCGCATTTGTCGAGTTCTTTTCCCGGCATCTCTTCTTAGGCAAAAAAATGATATAAGAAAAGATTTGCTCTGCTATTAGAGCGATAACAAGATATAGTCCGGTTTGGACCACAATTATATTATATGTTGGAGACCTGTGTAAAATGTCAGCCAATTCGAATAAGAATTGCGCCCTTTGTGGGCTCAAGAAGTAAAATAGAGAGATTCGATTTATATGGGAGCTGTATACCGATTCAGACCATAATAAACACGTATGTTAATGGTCATGAGAGAATCCGTCGTACAAAATTTCAGGCAAATCGGATAATAATTGCGACCTCTAGAGGCTCAAGAAGTCAAGATCCCAGATCGGTTTATATGGCAGCTATATCAGGTTATGAACCGATTTGAACCATATTTGGCACAGTTGTTGGATGTCATAACAAAACACGTCATGCATTTCATTGCAAAATTTCATCCCAATCGGATAAGAATTGCGCACTCTAGAGGCTCAAGAAGTCAAGACCCAAGATCGGTTTATATGGCAGCTATATCAAAACATGGACCGATATGGCCCATTTACAATACCAACCGACCTACACTAATAAGAAGTATTTGTGCAAAATTTCAAGCGGCTAGCTTTACTCTTTCAGAAGAAGTGCTTTCGACAGACAGACGGACGGACGAACGGACGGACAGACGGACGGACATGGCTAGATCGACATAAAATTTCACGACGATCAAGAATATATATACTTTATGGAGTCTCAGACGAATATTTCGAGTAGTTACAATCAGAATGACGAAATTAGTATACCCCCCATCTTATGGTGGAGGGTATAAAAAGTCACAGTTTGGTGCAGTTTATGGGCTGGTGGCATCATTGGACCATACTTCTTCAAAGATGATGGGAAACGTAACGTAACTATGAATCTTCAGCGCTACCCCGAGATGATATCCAACTTGTTTTTTTTGGCCCAAAATGCAAGTGCTTGACTTGCATGGCATGTGGTTGCAATAAGACGGTGCACTTAACCAAATTTGTTTTTCAAAACAACAAAAATGTTTGCTATAATAGCAGTTTTTGTCTGCTGAAAATGGGAAAGCAGACATTACTGCTGTTTCAGCAAACGTAGGGCTGCTGTATTAGTAAACATTTCTTACTACTATTTCAACTTACAAAATCTGCCGTTTGAGTACACAAGTCTGCTGAGAAAAATATTGTATGCTACTTTTTATGTTTGCCTGTTACTTTAGGCATTTTGAAAGAGATGATTTTAATTTGTGGATTATTAGATTAGATTACATATCTTCTTTATTTACAGATTTCATTTCTTCTTGTAACAAAAATCGTTACTGGAAGTGTTGGATCCTAAATTCTCGTCACGCTGTACATGAGCCCTCGTTCAGGTAGCATAGTGTGAATGTGTTTTCCTGTTCTCCTGCATTGAACTTTGTAGAGTTGAGGTTTTCCTTTCTTTTTTGCCTAGACTCCAAAGAATCAGTGAAATAATATTTTCCTCTTGTACAATCTAAATGTTGGTAAACCCTGGAGGGACTGCGATTTTTTGCCTTTGGCTATTCTGAAAAGCATCTTACTTTAAAACTTGTAAAAGGTTCGTGCTAAAAGAATCCCATTCGTGTCTATATACGGTATTAGGAAAAGTTACAGTAATTTTTTGTGCCAACAACTTAAGATTTTTGACCCAAAATACATCTTCCTCGAGCATGATATTTGTCAGTATTTTTTGGAGCTAAAGGTCTTCATAGTGGTATAATACTTCATATATATATATACTAGCCGAACCGGGCCCGCTCCGCTGCGCCTTCTTTAACTTTCTAATATTTTTTTTAGGGTGGGGACACCTCGCCCTGAATACGGATATCGAATCCGTGCCATTATAGCCTATGATGCTGAACGCGTTATAATCCTGGCGAGAACATCGGGCAAAGCGGTGTTTATCCCCTCTTAATGTTGGCGACATTTGCGAGGTACAATGCAATGCATGGTCATTTCAAAAATTTTCCGCAAAGAGGTGTCGCACTGCGGGACGCCGTTCGAACTCGGCTGTAAAAAAAGGTCCCTTATCATTGAGTTTAACCTTGAATCGGAAAGCACTCATTGATGTGTGAGAACTTGCCCCTTCTCGGTTCCTGGTAATAATATTCTTCCTTAGGGTAATGTTCTCATTAGGGGAGGGATGGCACCTCAGACATTTCGACTCAAATATGGATATCAAATTCGTGCTGCACTTCCAAATCCCTTTACTTTATGGCGTCCTAGATCAATATTTCGAGGTGTTACAAACGGAATGCCAAGTTTAGTATACCCCAATCCTATGGTGGTGGGCATAAAAATAAAATATCGATATTTTGCCAGCAAGTGGGGCTACCTTTGTCATCAAATATGCCATTGGAAAAACCAAAAGGAGATAAACATCATAATCAAAGAAGATGAACTTAGTATTCCAAGATTCCCGAAATATATAACTTTATTTCGCAATGTTGCAAAAATGGCATGCTTTGGTTTTTGATATAAAAATCTCAAGTACTTTAAACGCATTTTTGCTTAATTTATCAATTACTTGTTAATCGTTATGAAAACCGCAATTTGCTCTATTTCGCAATATACGCTTTAGATTATATCTCATTTTACGTATGGTAGCCTATGATAAATAATGGCTCTCTTTAAATCCAAATCCCAAACTAAAGCTGCAGCAACATCCAACAATAAGGCCATAATTTATAACAATTGCATGGTGTTGTTTCTTTTTATACCCACCACCGTAGGATAGGGGGTATATTCAATTTTCATTTAGTCATTCCGTTTGCAACACATCGAAATATCAATTTCCGACCCTACAAAGTATATATATTTCGAATCGTCATAAAACTCTGAGACGATTTAACGATGTCCGTGAGCCTGTCCGTCCGTCTGTTGTAATCACTCTACAGCCTTCAAAAATTGAGATATTTGGCACAGATACATATTTTTGATGCACGCTAGTTACGTTCTTGAACGGGTCAAATGGGACCATATTTAGATATAGTTGCTATATAGACCGATCTGCCGATAAAGGGTCTAATGCCCATAAATGCTTTATTTTCTATCCGATTTCATTGAAAGCCGTGAAACCATGAGTAGTTTAAGGCTTCCCGATAACTGACCCAAATATGGTTCAAAGAGTCTGAAAACCATTACAGCTTTATTTATTACCCGATTTCACTGAAATTTGAAACAATGGGTTATTTTAAGCCCACCGACATCTGACCTAAATATGGATTAGATGGGTCTATATTAAGATATAGCTGCCATATATACCGAACTCCCGATAAAGGGTCTGAAGCCCATAAAGGCTTTATTTATTATCCGATTTTGCTGAAATTTAAAGCAGTCGGTTATTTTACGTCTCCCGACATCTGACCTATGTGTGGTTCAAATCCGACTATATTTAGATATAGCTGTCATATAGACCGATCTGCCGATAAAGGATCTGAAGCCCATAAAAGCATTATTTATTACCCGATTTCGCTGAAATTTTAAACAGTGAGTAGTTCTGAGCCTCCCGATATCTGACCTAAATATGGTTTAGATCGGTCTATATTTAGATATTGCTGCCATATACACCGATCTGCCTAAAAAGGGTCTGAAGTCCATAAAAGCTTTATTTTTATCCGATTTTGCTGTAATTTGAAGCAGTGAGTAGGTTAAGGCCTCCTAACATCCGACCTAAATATGGTTCTTATTGGACCATATTTAGATGTAACAGCCATATAGACCGATCTGCCGATAAGGGGACGGAAGCCCATAAAAGCTTTATTTATTATCCGATTTCGCTGAAATTTGAAACAGTGAGTAGTTGTGAGCCTCCCGATATCCGATCTTAATATGGTTCAGATCGGTTTATAATTGGATATATCTGCCAAAGTGACCAATATTTTGTTCTACAAAATTGAATAGTGACTTATTAAATTACACCACTCAATGTCCGTGCCGAATTTCGGTGCTTAAGTTATGCAGTTTTCACCGGATTGTGACGACAGAAGGCTTACGTATATAAATCCGAGGTGGTGGGTATCCAAAATTCGGCCCGGTCGAACTTAATACCTTGTTTGTGCTGTTTTTTTGGAAAAACAACTTAGCCTCTCTTTTTCAATTCCAACCAGTATTTGGCTTCTTGCTTTAGCCACTGAAGCAACGGTTTCCCAATTGGTGCTTTATTTTGCAGCAAACAATAAGCCATGAATTGATGGCCCAGCTATTGGCCACACAGAGCTTCAAGCTGGGCTTAGCTTGAAGCAGACATAAGTATTTAGCCATACATTTAACACTCATGTTAAATTTTTTAACAATTGCTATATAATATTTTCTCTTGTGTTATACATAATTTATTAAGCCGTTTAATACGGACAATACGAAAGTATATGCCATCATAATGGTATGGAGTGAAAAATTAAAAATAGAAAAAAATAATAAATTAAAAAAAATCAAACCATACCATCTATGGCATAACGGAAATAGGGAGCCCAAACATATCTATACCAACTTTGGTTAACTTTGCTATCTGAGGAAATTGTCCTTTTGAACTTTTTTTCGTTCAAGTATGTATTGTACATTATGCTGCTTACCACACACACTTCGGCTGAAATGTTGCCATTAAATCGGTTAACAAATTAAACGCCTTATAGGTAAATTTGTTAATTAGCCAAAACCACATACGCAACTTGTCTGACATTAATGCCAGGAAAATTGTTTGAAAATCGTTTGCAGTTTTTACGTTAACACATTTAATTTGAAAATCCCATGCAAACCTGAACCTCAAGCAGGGTACTGCTTGCATCTTTTGGAATGATGTGTGGAATTAAGGCTTAAACTTACTATACGCCATCCATACGAGTCATTGGATTTCAAGTGGAGAAATCTCAAAATATTCACAAAGGCAACAAACAGATTTTCCTTTGTTTGTCTGCAATATTTCACATTTTATACAATGAAATGATGATGATGTTCATCACCTTTGTGGTGTTCATCACCATTTTAATTGATGCCGCTGATGATGTGATCTGATGAAGGTGATGGTGCTTGCTGCCTCTGCTACTACTCTTAAACTTAGCTCATGATTCAAAAGGGAATTTTGGAATTTGAAAATATATATTGACAATGTTTTGTTTTTCTTTAGCGACCATGTGGTGATTATTTGTAAGTTAACAATTGTTGTGTGTTGTTGTTGATTTTTTATATATAAATTAAGCAAATAAATAAATAGCAATTATTCAAACCTTTGTGGCGAAGTGTCATCAGGCAATCAAACTAATAACAAGTTTCTCATGAAATATTTAAGCCGATAACTGAAGTTTTAATTAATGCAGAGGATGTGAAGCGGATGTAAAGAGATTTAATAAAAAAAAAACTATTATACGTAATTAAAAGAAGGTGATGGGTTAATAAACTTGATGTATTGGGTTGCCTAAAAAGTAATTTCGGATTTTTTAAAAGAAAGTAAATGCATTTTTAATAAAACTTAGAATGAACTTTAATCAAATATATAATTGTCATTTTGTTCGATAACCTTTTGCCATCTTCCTGGCAAATTTAGTATTCCACGCTCATATATATATATATATACCACACCCTTCCAATCCCACCAAACAGACAGCATAACCTTCTTTTGGTACATATCAGCCTTTGAAGTGGTTTGAGCTGGTTCACCATGCTTGGACCATGATCGTTTTCGACTAACGTTGTTGTAAACAATCCATTTTTCATCTCCAGTTATGATTCGTTTTAAAAACGGATCGAATTCATTGCGTTTAAGGTGCATATCACAAACGTTGATTCGGTTTGTTAAATGAATTTCTTTCAATACATGTGGTACCCATATTAAAATTGACGCCAAACAAACAAATGTAAACAAAATTTCGCGCACTTTTTTTCTAAAGCAAGTTAAAAGTAACAGCTGATAACTGACAGAAGAAAGAATGCAATTACAGAGTCACAAGCCGTTGAAAAAATTTGTCAACGCCGACTATATTACTACTATATTACCGACAATTACTTTTTTGGGCAACCCAATATATACATTAGACCGTCCCATGCTATTAGACCACATAGTTTTGGAATGCCCCCTTTCTGTAACCATCTATCATTCGTTGTCCTTCGGGCCTGGTCCTGAAAAAATAGTTGCAACTCGCTAGAGGCATACCCACAGATTCCAGTATCCATGGAAGGTGTAGGGTAGTTCCTAGTCTCGCAAGCTTATCCGCTTTACAATTCCCTGGGATATCTCTGTGGCCGGCACCCACAGCCATCTGTTCAGCCATCTCGTAGAGAGATCTGCGACAGTCGAGAGCGGTTTTTGTGTTCAAAAATACGTTCTCCAGGGATTTAATGGCTGCCTGGCTGTCTGATAAGATATTTATGCCAATCGTCGTAATGACATTATATCTTAGCCATTTCACCACTTCCTTTATTGCAAGGATCTCCGCTTGATACATACTGCAGTGGTCGGGTAATCTTTTGGATATGACCAGTTCTAAATCGTTAGAGTACACCCCAAAGTTCACCTGGTCGTCTAGTTTGGAAACATCCGTATAAAAGTCTATGTAACTTCTGTTGCCAGAGATATCATAGTTCCAATCGGTTCTATCAGGAATAGTGGTACAGTACTTTTTTTATCAAAAAGCGGCTTAGTTTGAGTGTAATCCACACTGCCTGGAACTTCGAATATTGTATCAAAGATTACACACATGATGACCAATGAGAAAGCTCCCTTAACCTCACGGCAGTGGTCGCTGCAATTTGTCTAGCCACTATGTCCAGAGGCATAAGATCTAGCATTCAATTCAGTGTATCAGATGGTATAGTCCTCAATGCGGCTGTGATGCACAAACAAGCCATACTTTCAATCCGGTTAATATTGTGCAGTAGGTGAACTTTTGAAGCGCCGTCCACCAGACCACAACACCATATAGCATTGTAGGTCTGACAACTGCAGCATATACCCAATGCATGACACGCGGTCTAAACACTCAACTTTTACCAATGGCTCTCTTGGAGGTGTATAAGGCAAGAGTTGTCTTTCTTGCCCTTTCTAAAATGTTGGATTTGAAGTTCAATTTTCTTCAATTTCCAGCAAACACCCAGGTATTTTGCGCTTTCTGTAAATGAAGGCAGGTTCCACTGTAGGCGACTTGTATCTCCTGCTGAAAAGAACTACTTCTGTCTTGCACGGATTTATACCTAGACCATTTTCGGTAGCCCACTTTGATGTTGCACGTAGAGCTTCCTGAAGTATATCTCTTAGAGTGCTGGGAAACTTTCCCCTAACTGCATTTGCCACGCCATCAGCATACGCAGTCACTTTTACATCTTTTTCTTCCAGAGACAATAATATATTATTAATGGCTATATTTCAAAGTAGAGAGACGGTACACCTTCTTGAGGTGTTCCTCTTCAGATCCATCATGATGTGTGGATCTACCACACATCCTAAGCCTCCCGTAATGCATATTTTAGTAAGTAAGTTATTAATAATCTTTCGTACGGTAGAGTTGATGCCTAGAAACTCCAACTCTTCATGATTGACGTCGGTTTTAACTTATTGAAAGAACCTTCAATGTCAAGAAATGGACGCGTGTACAAAGTACAGGTCGCAATTTTCGTCCAATCGTCTTAAAATTTGGTATAGGCATGTTTTTCGGCCTAGAGACGAATCCTATTGAAATTGGAAAAATCGGTTCAGATTTGGATATAGCTCCCATATATATATTCGTCCGATTTTGAGAAATATTGCAATAAAGTGCTCATTTGTTAACCGATTCTCTCGTAATTTGGCATGAGAATTTCTTATGACTTTCGACATTACTGGTGAATTTTAAAGAAATTGGCTCAGAGTTAGATATAGCTGCCATATATGTATATCTCTTGATATTCACTTCTTCAGTCTCAGCAAGCGCATTTATAAACCAATCTTGCCAAAATGTTGCACAACGCTTTTCCCGACGACTACCACAATATCTAGGAAGTTGGCTTGACATCGGTTCAGAATTAAATATAGCTCCCATTTTTATGTTTGGATGCTTTTGGGTAATTTGCGATAATGTTGTCATTTGCTTCAAATGTGATACGAATTGTTTAATAGCCCAGGAAAACATCCGGCGAGGTCCATCAAAATTGGTTCAGAATAAGAGATAGCTCCCAATTTGTATTTATAGGGTAGGTGTAGGGTATGATACAGCCGGTACCGCCTGAATTTTGCCTTTCCTTACTGTTTTTGTAATTAAGATGGATATGACATTTGTTATCCAATCACCAGGAAAATTAGCATATCTCACTTTTTTAGCCCAAATACAAATGCAATCAATTTTGGTCAAAATGGATTCAGTTCTAGATATAGCTCTCATATATGTAAATCTCCATTTTAAAGGGCTTAGTTACTACAATTATCGACACATTTGCATGCAATTTGGTATGGAATATTATATTGCTCATCTGAAAGCCTCTGCTAAATTTTATCAAAATCGGTTCAGATTTGAATATAGTTCCCAGTATAGTTTTCAACCAACAGACAGTACAGTCCAATAATTTAATTCGGCTACTATCTTTATATGGCAGCTTTATCTAAATATGAACCTATTTGAATGAAATTCGGAAGAGACTTCTAGGTGAGTAATAAAACACTACAAACCAAATTTTCTGCAAATCCGTTGAAAATTGAAATTGTGGTAACTACGCCCTTATAAGTGTAAATCGGGCGAATTACATATATGGGAGCTATATCTAGGTTAGGTTAGGTAAGAGTGGGAGTCCTTTACAGACTCACTTAGACAAATTTAAGTCCGCGGACCGATCTATATGGCAGCTATATCTTAATATGGTCCGATCTGGACCACTTCATGTGGGTCGGATGTCGGGAGTTTCAAAGCAAAATCTTTGTAATTATTATGCCCATTAGACCAAATGTTATTGTTGTTACATTTGTGCATTTTTCTGAAAGGGGAATGAAAGATGTGTTGAATGAATCATGCAAAGGAAGACGAACCTGGCGCGTAAAAACGTAGACAAGATTTATCTATCAGAAATTGTGCTCAAAAGCATAAGGCTTTAAAGTAAAAAAATCGCAGTGAATGTTATGAGTACTGGCAATGCGTCGAAATATTGTACGAGGGTCACTTGAGAAGTTAATAAAATGAAAATCAAATAACAATAAGGTTCTTATGTTTACTTCGGCGGGGCCGAATCTTACATACCCTCCACCATGGATCTTATTTGACACGTTATTTGAATGACTTTTTTGAATATATAGGAGGTACATCTATAGAGGCCACCGTAGCGCAGAGGTGAGCATGTCCGCCTATGACGCTAAACGCCTAGGAAAATGAAACAGCAGTAAAATTAAAAAAAGGCGAGACCATCAGAAATATTTTCAGCACTGGTTTTCTCCTCTAATGCTGCCAACATTTATGAAGTACTATGCCATGTAAAAACTTCTCTCCAATGAGGTGTCGCACTGCGTCGTGCCGTTCGTACTCGGCTATGGAAAGGAGGACCCTTATCATTGAGCTTAAACTAGAATTGGACTACACTCATTGATATATGAGAAGCTTGCTCCTGTTCCTTACTGGAATGTTCATTGGCAAAATTTGCATTTCTACATCTACAGATACAGATGCATCGTTATACGTCATGACAATACAAAGTTATAAACCAAAAAAATTTTTTAGTAAAAACAGCAAAAATGTTTGCAGAAAGTCTGCTGGAAATGAAACAGCAGTAATATTTTGTTAAAACGGCAAACATTTTCTTCTGTTTTCTGAGGTAAAAAGATGCAAGAAGTCTAAAAATTACATAAAGACCTAAAAAAACTTGTTTGATTCATCTCATGTGTTAATTATAGCATAATTTGTTTTCCATTTTTCTGCAATTTGACAATAAAATAGCTACTAAAAGGTGATTATTGAATAGCTATAGGACAGCTTTTCAAAAAAAAAAAAACATAAAATTCATAAAATCTTTATTTTAAACTATAATACGGTCCATATAATTTAACATTTGAAGATTATTTCATGCAAATGTTGACCGTGACTGCGGCTCAAATGGTCCATCTGCTTAGTCCAATTTTGGCATACTCCTTCCAACATTTCAGCCGGTATCTCGCTAATAAATGCTTCAGTGTTGTCTTCCTATGTGTCAATTGAAGCGGGCTTGTCTGTATAGACATGAGCTTTAACATAGCCCCACAAAAAATAGTCTAAAGGCGTTAAATCGTACGATCTAGGAGGCCAATAGACCGTTTCCAAACGTGAAATAAAATGTTCACCGAACTCCCCTCTCAAAAAGTGCATTGTTATGCGTGCTGTGTGGCATGTGACACCGTCTTTGTGAAACCACATGTGATGCAAATCAAGCTCTTGTATTTTGGGCAAAAAAAAAAAGTTGGTCATCATCTCACGGTAGCGCTAACCATTCACAGTTATATTACGATTCGCATCATCTTTGAAGAAATACGGTCCAATGATGCCACCAGCCCATCAACCACACCATACTGTGACTTTTTCTGCATGGATTGGTAGCTCTTGCAATGCTTCTGGCTGATCTTCACTCCAAAATCTATGCTCTTGCAATGTTTCTGGCTGATCTTCACTCAAAAATCGACAATTCTGCTTATTTACGTACCCATTGAGCCAAAAATGAGCTTAGTCCATAAAGTGGAAAAAGCGCTCATGATTAAATTATAGAACAAACTGAAGATGTTAGACAGTGAATCAAAACACGAAAGGTGAGTGAGCTGCTTAAACCAGTGTAGCCATACTGTGACTTATAACAGCTAAAAAATAGATAATAACTCAAAAATCACCTTTTAATGTATTTTTAGTGCTTTTAAGCAACATATTTACCCCTAAAATTAGAAAACAAGGATACTTCAATATAGCAAATGCTTCAATTGTTGTTTAAAAGTTTTACATTGTTTATGGTGTTTAAAAGTTTTTAATTTAATATCAGCAGACAGTGTTTGCTGATTTCTAAAACAGATTTCTTTGGGTGTACAAAAATACCACATTTAAAATTTCAGCCAAATAATTGCGTGTCTCACAGGCTCAAAAAGTCATATTGCGTGATCGGTTTATATTGGAGCTACATCAGTTGATATACTTGGACGATACTTTTTGCAGTTGTTAGAAGTCAAGCCAAAACTCCTTATACAACATTTCAGCCAAATCGGATAAGATGTGCGTCCTATAGAGGCTCAAGAAGCCTAGATCCAAAATCATTTTAAATAACAGCTATATCAGGTTATGGACCCATTTGGACCATACTTGTCACAGTTGTTGGAAGTCAATGCACCTTGTGCAAAATTTCAACCAAATCGGATAAGAAATCCACCCTGTAGAGGCTCAAGAAGTCTAGATTCGAGATCGGTTTATATGACAGCTATATCAAAACATGGACTGATATGGCCCATTTACAACTCCAACCGATCCACACTGAGAGGAAGTATTTATGTAACATTTCAAGTGACAGACAGGCGGACGGAAAGACACGGCTAAATCGACTTAGAATGTCACGATGATTGTTGGGTCGCAGGTCAATATTAATAAAGTCTGACGAACCTTAATGGCTTTAATCGAAAGATCAGTTTTTATAGAGACTCTCTGAGTATATGAACCGATCTGGCTCATCTGTAATCTGTAATTTTGAACGGTCGTAATTCTTTTGCTGAGACGCCATGTAGCCATTTGCACACTGCACATTTATGATTTCTGTCATAGTGCTCAGTGACCAATTATCGAAAGTCAACAGCCTTTAGGCTTTCCCTCAACTCAACAAATTCGCATGTGCTAGACCAGCGCCTGGTTCCGTTGCTGAGGAAAAGCCTTTCCTGGCGTATTCAGTCGCCTTACCATCATGTCCGAGAATCTGAGGTAGCACTATGTCATGAGTCTGCAATTTACTGAAGGATTATAAACATTCCACTGAGCACTTCGACCTCACCATCTTAGAATTCATGATCGTGAGCGCCGTCTAAGATTCGAGGGCGGTAAAGACATCACTTCCAGCTTCCGTAATGTCCCAGACCTGAACATAATGCCCTCTACCTGAAAGATCGTACACTCGTCCGGTAGTCTCATCGAAATACTCATATCGAATGCATCGGACTAAACCCCCAATCCCGTCCCTGAATCCTTCTTGGAGACAACAGTGGAGACCGAGGTTTCATCACCCTCAATCCTTTCTTTCGGGAAAGTGAATCCTGATGATATTTTTTAGAATTTATCACGATGCCTGGTTGGCTACGGCCTTCCTCTGTCCTACTTCGATTAAGCGCAATCTTGGCGGTAGAGTTTGCATATCCAGCATCGCTTCCAAGCCCCCCAGCGTTGTCAATCTCAACACTCCCGTGATTCGGTTGCAGCGCAGTCTTTGTACCCTCTCGAACCCCCTAATATGAACCCTTCTATTCACAGCATAGGCGCCAAATTTCAAGCTGACAACTTTGTTTACGAACGAACGGACGTTGATCGCTGCATCGACATTTTACATATTTCATAATATCTTAGATGGACCATTCGGACTCGATTATAAAAAGAAAGTCCCATACCATTGAGCTCAAAATCTTTATGGGAAAACACTCAATTGCATGAGAGAAGATATTTTGCGGTTCCTCTTAAAATTTTAGTGGGCAAAAATGCATTTTGAAAAATACGTGCACTAATTTTCATTATTTCGACAATAACACAAATATAAAATTTAAATTGCAAACTAGGTAACCTGGGGGAACCCCCCTTCCCAAAACCCCAATGAGGAGACATGTTAATCTATTGAAAGTTAAGTGGGACTCTAAAACCCAAATGTCAAGGGTCACCGTCCCAACTGGAAAATCACTCGGCGGACGTGTGGACCGGACCTATCATGACAAGATAAGGCTCATGAAAGAGGCATTTTACAATTTTGTTGTTGTTTGTTTTTATTTTTGCACAAAAACTTGTCAATGTCAACCTCGTTTGTGGATCCAATGGTTCACCTGGCTTAATATGCATTCCATATACCAGAAGCCTGTATATGACCACTTGTGCCTGCATACATTTTATGAGCGAAGTGAGTTCCTCTTGAGTATGGGGTACTTTCTCTGTTACCATTTCACGCTCAATGAAATATTTTTTATAATAATAATGAAGTTGAGATTACGCTTTGGGTTCAAACAATATGCCGCAGAAACTACAAGAATAACAACAAAAACATGGTGTATTTCAACCAATAAAATATTCCTACATCGTATTGCCATACGCTGCGAGTCGTAGTAGTTGGTGAGTTCATTCATGAAGCGAGCAGATTATGGACAGACAGACTTGGCGAGCCTCAAGAAATGATGATTTGTTGAAGATGTTCCCCACAACAACGGAAGTTGCTAACACCTTGGCTTAAGTACGCACTACTATTTGAGGCTATGCGCTGCAATGCACCCGTGTTTTGCGGTATTCTGTGATGCGTTGAAGGGGCTGCTCTGCGTGTTGCGTTGCCATGACGACCGGGTAAATACCGGCGAAATTTATGAAGCATTTGTAATTTTATTCAATTTAACTGTTCGTTCGTTACACATTGTCTTGGGTGATGATGATGATAATGAATTGTGTTAATGTATGGCTCTCTTAGCTATGTAGAGGTTTCTTTTATAAGTCTATTGTCGGCTAAGATTTTCTATGGAGAATACCCTCTTTGTGGGGGACGACTATTTAAATTAATAATGGAATAATCTTGATATGTGGCTTATTCATATTAAAAACAAATTATAAGTTTCACTTTTTTCTCGCATTTGTTAATCACTTGGAGGTTTTAGAAAGGAAGGAAGAAATCATCAGAGAAAATGCCATGAGAAAGAAAAAGTCATCACCCACTTGATGGTGTTAACAATTATGCCACTTAAAGCGTGCCAAAAGACTATGATGACTTTCACAACAACTTAGAAAGAAATTAATAAAACTTTGATTATACAAAGTAAAGGTAAACTAACATTAGGAAGTTAAAACTAAATATATGCTAAAATGAAACCTATGTAAAGTTGGGGTCATTCTTAGTATTGATTTTGGAGGGCTCACATCTGGGATGCCTTCAATCGTGAGTGAATCCGCTAATCGAATCCGCTTAATCTTACTTCTGGTTACAGTAATTCAAAACAAACAAGTTAAAAGCCGTTAGGATACCCACCACCTCGGGCTTATACGTAAACCACCTTTCGTCAAAATCCGGTGTCAAATGTATACCTTATACCCCATAGCAGCTATATCGAAATTTATTCCGGTTTGGACCAAATACTAATAGGTACAAGTCATCGTTCAATTGTGTATAATAAAATATTGGTCTTTTTAGTTAGTTAGTTTAGTTTTTAGTTAGTTTAGATCTGAACCATAAAAAAGCCTAACATAAGCTAATGTGTCAAATTTCGGTGAAATCGGATTATAAATACGCCTTTTATGGGGCCAAGACTTTAAATCAAGACATCGGTCTATATGGCAGCTTTATCCAAATCTGGACCGATTTGGGCTAAATTGCAGAATAATGTGGGAGAGCCTAACACAACTCACTGTCCCACATTTCGGCAAAATCGGGCAATAAATGCGACTTATGGCCGCAAAACCTTAAATCGAGAGATCGGTTTATATGCCAGCTATATCCAACTCTGGACCAATCTGAGCCAAAACGAAGAAAAATGTCGTAGGGTCTAACACAACTCACTGTCCCAAATTTCGGCCAAATCGGGCAATAAATGCGCCTTTTATGGCCCCAAAACCTTAAATCGAGAGATCGTTCTATATGGCAGCTATATCCAAATCTGAACCGATCTGAGCCAAAATGAAGAAGAATGTCGAAGGGACTAACACAACTTACTGTCCCAAATTTCGGCAAAATGGGACATTAAATACGCCTTTTATTGCCCCAAAACCTTAAATCGAGAGATCGTTCTATATGGCAGCTATATTCAAATCTGGACTGATCTAGGCCAAATTGAAGAAAGATGTTGAAGGGTATAACACAACTCACTGTACCAAATTTTAGCAAAATCGGATAATAAATGTGGCTTTTATGGGCCTAAGACCCTAAATCGGCGGATCGGTCTATATGGGGGCTATATGGAGATGTAGTCCCACATAGCCCATCTTCGAACTTAACCTGATTATAGACAAAACTGAATGAATCTGTGCAAAGTTTCAGCTCAATATTTCTATTTTTAAAGACTGTAGCGTGATTTCAACAGACAGAGGGACAGACGGACGGATATGAATAGATCGCCTTAGATTTTTACATTGATTATATACTTTATGGAGTCGGAAATGGATATTTCGATGTATTGCAAACGGAATGACAAAATGAATTTATCATCCTTCGGTGATGGGTATAAAAACACAAATCTGATCATTTAATTTATGATAAAGTAATCAAGGAGACAAAAAAAAGTATTCAAATAAAAGTTTCTTGGAATTAAAATACGTACTAATCGCCCCGGTAGCAAGCTCGGATTACGTCTTGACTTCAATTTCACCAGAAGCTGTCGAACAAAAATTGTCTAATTGAGTCTGATCACAGACTGTTACTATAATTATGCCCACCACCATATGATGGGGGTATACTAATCTAGTCATTCCGTTTGTAACACCTCGAAATATTCGTCTAAGACCCCATAGAGTATCTATATTCTTAATCGTCTCGACGTTCCGAGTTGATCTAGCCATGTCCGTCCGTCTGTCGACATTACGAGAGCGGTCGAACGCGTAAAGCTATCCGCTTGAAATTTTGCACAGATATTTAATATTGATGTATGTCGTTGGGGACTGCAAATGGGCCATATGGGTTTAGATTTAGATATAGCACCCATATAAACCGATCTCCCGATTTGACTTCTTAAGCTCCTGGGATGCGGATTATTCATATAGTCGGGATTGACAAGTTTTTCACAGCTTGTGACTCTGTAATTGCATTCTTTCTTCTGTCAGTTATCAGCTGTTACTTTTAGCTTGCTTTAGAAAAAAAGTGTAAAAAAAGTATATTTGATTAAAGTTCATTCTAAGATTTATTAAAAATGCATTTACTTTCTTTTAAAAAATCCGCAATTACTTTTTGGGCAACCCAATAGTATCCCGTTATGACTTCCACAACTGTGTCAAGTACGGTCCAAATCGGTTTATATCCTGATATAGCTCCCATATAAATCGATCCCCCGATTTGACTTCTTGAAATGCAATTTTTCTTCGATTTGGCTGAAATTTTGCACGTGGTGTTCTGTTATGACTTTCAACAACTGTGTTAAGTACGGTCCATATCGGTCTATAACCTGATATAGCTCCCATATAAACCAATCTCCCGATTTGACTTCTTGAGCCCCTAGAAGCCGCAATTTTTTTTCCGAATTGGTTGGAATTTCGCTTATAGTATTCTGTTATGACTTTCAATAGCTGTTTCATTTACGGTCCAAATCGGTTTATAATCTGATATAGCTCCCATATAAACCAATCTCCCGATTTGACTTCTTGAACCCTAACAAGCCGCAATTTTTCTTCGATTTGGCTGAAATTTTGCACGTGGTATTCTGTTATTACTCCAACAACTGTACTCGAATCGGTCAATAACCTGATTTCGAACCTCCCATATAAACCGATCTCCCGATTTGACATCTTGAGCCCTTACTAACTAATTTTGGCCATGAATATTTCACTAAGGAACAGGGGCAAACTTCTCACATATCTATGAGTGCAGTCTGCTTCAAGTTTAGGCTCAATGATAAGGTGCCTCCTTTTTATAGCCGAGTCCGAACGGCATGCCGCAGTGCGACGCCTCTTTGGAGAGTAGTTTTACATGGCACAGTACCTCACAAATGTTGTCAGCATTAGGAGGGGAAAACCACCGCTGAAAATTTTTTCTGATGGTCTCGCCAGGATTCGAACCCAGGCGTTCGGCGTCATAGGCGGACAATGCTAACCTCTGCGCTACGGTGGCCTCTTGAGCCCATACAAGTCGCAATTTTTGTCCGATTTGGTTGACATTATGTAAGTTGTGTTCCGTTATGACATTCAAGAACTGTTCGAAATACGGTTCAAATCAGTTTATAACCTGATATAGCTCCCAGGTAAACCGGTCTCTCGATCATCCTTGTTCGGTTCCTCGAAGCGTTAATATTTGCTGGTTTGACACATGTTTGGTATGTAGAATAAAATCATGCCCTTCAATTAAATTTATTTTGTTGTTGTTGTTGTTGTAGTAGCAGTGGCACACTAAGGCGGCAGCCTGATGAAGGAATTCATCCGGCAATCCGGTACATATAACCGGCTGCCATGGGATTGAAATTTATTTTGTATAAACTTTTAGTAGAATCCATAGTGGTGGGTTCCCAAGATCGGACCCAGTTGAACTTAGCTGGCTTTTATCTGTTTTATCTAGTATGGATGTTGGAGGTTATAATGCACTCATAGAAAAAAGTTTGCTGAAAATAGCAAACTGCTGAATATTATTAGTAAATTTTGCTGCTAGTATAACAGAAAACTAACTACCGAAATGTCTGTTGTTTGCTGAAAATGACTGCTGCTTAATTATAAAGGGGGTGTTAGATGAAACAAGTAAAAGCGTGCTAAGCTCGGCCGGGCCGAATCTTATATACCCTCCACCATGGATCGCATTTGTCGAGTTCTTTTCCCGGCATCTCTTCTTAGGCAAAAAAAAAGATATAAGAAAAGATTTGCTCTGCTATTAGAGCGATATCAAGATATGGTCCGGTTTGGACCACAATTAAATTATATAGACCTGTGTAAAATGTCATCCAATTCGAATAAGATTTGCGCCCTTTGGGGGCTCAAGAATTAAATAGAGAGATCGATTTATATGGAAGCTATATCGGGCTATAGACCGATTCAGACCATAATAAACACGTATGTTGATGGTCATGAGAGAATCCTTCGTACAAAATTTCAGGCAAATCGGATAATAATTGCGACCTCTAGAGGCTCAAGAAGTCAAGATCCCAGATCGGTTTATATGACAGCTATATCAGGTTATGAACCTATTTGAACCATACTTGGCACAGTTGTTGGATATCATAACAAAACACGTCGTGCCAAAATTCATTCAAATCGGATGAGAATTGCGCCCTCTAGAGGCTCAAGAAGTCAAGACCCAAGATCGGTTTATATGGCAGCTATATCAGGTTATGGACCGATTTGAACCATACTTGACACAGTTGTTGAATACCATAACAAAACACGTAGTGCCAAATTTTATTCTAATCGGATAAGAATTGCGCCCTCTAGAGGCTCAAGAAGTCAAGACCCAAGATCGGTTTATATGACAGCTATATCAAAACATGGACCAATATGACCCATTTAAAATACCAACCGACCTACACTAATAAGAAGTATTTGTACAAAATTTCAAGCGGCTAGCTTTACTCCTTCGGAAGTTAGCGTGCTTTCGACAGACAGACAGACGGACGGACGGTGGAGGGTATAAAAATGTTTCGTTTTTAAAAATAAAAATCACTATAAATGTTTTAATAAATTTCTTACATAGCCCTAACTCATCCTTAATCACTTCACCGTCAGATTTTGTTTCCATCATACATTACAAAATTGGCCTAAATTTTGTGAACATTTGGTATTTGCGTGACGCACGACGACTATGCGTGATCTGGATGTGTATAATTAAAATTCCGTTTAATCTAAAATCTCTTTGTGTTACGGGAAGATGATAAATGCTTTGCTATGATTTAAAATTTCAAAATGCAAAAATATAATTATATAAGACACCAACCAGCAGCACTTGCAAAATTATTATGCCAGCAAAATGTTGAGGAAATCATTTCAACGTCATAGCGTTACACGCAAGTCCTTGAATGTGGCATGAAACTTTTTTTTTAAAAAGTTTTTGAGCATTTGTTAATTTAATAGAAAATGTTAACAAAATTGGATTAGACAAAGAAAGACTACCGTAGGATAGGGGGTATATTCATCAAGTCATTCCGTTTGCAACACATCGAAATATTAATTACCGACCCTACAAAATATATATATTTCGGATCGTCGTAAAATTCTAAGACGATTTAACGATGTCTGTGTGTCTGTCCGTGTCGTCGATCCATTTGTCCGTCCGAATGTTGTAATCACTCAATAGCCTTCAAAAGTTGAGATATTGAGCTGAAATTTGGCACAGATACGTCTTTTTGATGCACGCTGGTTAAGTTCTTGAACGGACCAAATCGGACCATATTTGGATATAGCTGTTATATAGACCGATCTGCCGATAAAGGGTCTAATGCCCATTAATGCTTTATTTTTTATCCGATTTCACTGAAATTCGAAACAGTGTGTAGTTTAAGGCTTCCCGATAACTGACCCCAGTATGGCAAACTGAAATTTGAAACAGTGAATAGGTTAAAGCTTCCTAACATTCGACCTAAATATGTTTCTGATCGGACCATATTTAGATATAGCTGCCATATAGACCGATCTGCCGATAAGGGGACTGAAGCCCATAAAAGCTTTATTTATTACCCGATTTCGCTGAAATTTGAAACAGTGAGTTTTTCTGAGCCTCCCGATATCAGATCGGTTTATATTTGGATTTCGATTTTTAGGAAATTTTCTATCAATGTCATTTCTGCAGAAGGTTTTCGGTAACATATTTGATTTTATGGAAAGTTTTATCACATTTTTATACCCACCACCGAAGGATGGGGGTATATTCATTTTGTCATTTCGTTTGCAACACATCGAAATATCCATTTTCGACCCTATAAAGTATATATATTCTTGATCAGCGTAAAAATCTAAGACGATCTAGACATGTCCGTCCGTCTGTTGAAATCACGCTACAGTCTTTAAAAATAGAGATATTGAGCTGAAATTTTGCACTGATTCTTTTTTTGTTCATAAGCAGGTTAAGTTCGAAGATGGGCTATACCGGACTATATCTTCATATAGCCCCCATATAGATCGATCCTCCGATTTAGGGTCTTAGGCCCATAAAAGCCACATTTATTATCCGATTTTGTTGAAATTTGGGGCAGGGAGTTGTGTTAGGCCATTGGACATCCTTCGACAATTTGACTTAGATCGGTTCAGATTTGGATATAGCTGCCATATAGACCGATCCTCCGATTTAGGGTCTTAGGCCCACAAAAGCCACATTTATTATCCGATTTTGATGAAATTCGGGACAGTGAATTGTGTAAGGCCCATCGACATCCTTCGTTAATTTGGCCCAGATCGGTCCAGATTTGGATATAGCTGCCATATAGATCGATCCTCCGATTTATGGTGTAAGGCCCATAAAAGCCTCATTCATTATCCGAGTTTGCTGATATTTGGGACAGTGAGTTGTGTTAGGCCCTTTGACATATTTCTTCAATTTGGTCCAGATCGGTTCAGATTTGGATATAGCTGCCATATAGACCGATTTCTTGATTTATGGTTTTGGGCCCATAAAATGCTCATTCATTGTCCGATGTCGCCGAAATTTGGGACAGTGAGTTAAGTTAAGCCCCTTGACATACTTCTGTAATATCGCACAAATCGGTCCAGATTTGGATATAGCTGCCATATAGACCGATATCTAGGTTTTAGGTTTTGGGGCCATAAAAGACGCATTTATTGTCCGATGTCGCTGAAATTTGAGACACTGAGTTTGGTTAGGCTCTTCGACGTCTTTCTTCAATTTTGCCCAGATCGGTCCAGATTTGAATATAGCTGCCATATAGACCGATCTCAGGATTTAAGGTTTAGGGCCCATAAAAGAGGCATTTATTGTCCGATTTTGCCGAAATTTGGGACAGTGCTTTGTGTTAGGCTCTTCGACATGTTTATGCAAGTTGGCCCAAATCGGTCCAGATTTGGATATAGATGCCATGTAGACCGATATCTCGATTTAAAGTCTTGGCGCCATAAAAGGCACATTTATAGTCCGATTTCACTGAAATTTGACACAGTGACTTATGTTCGGCTTTTCGATATCCGTGTCGTATATAGTTCAGATCGGTATGAGGTATATGAGTATAAGGTATGAAATTTTCACCCAATTTTGATGAAAGGTGGTTTACATATATACCCGAGGTGGTGGGTATCCAAAGTTCGGCCCGGCCGAACTTAACGCCTTTTCACTTGTTTAATGTTGTTTTTTAATACTTTTTCCAATTTGTTTTTTGTGGAAAATGTCATGATATTCTGTTATTACAAACATTTTCTAATTAGTTTCGTTATATGTTTGTTTGATAATATTTATTTAATTCATTCTATTTTCCCAACCACAGTGCCGCCATTAAAACCGAAACCTCTAACATCAATGTAAATTGATAGTAATTTTATGTTTATAACTTTATTAATGCGACCATCTAAACATATAGTCTCATAAAGGCATAAAAATAACACTTCTTTGGTATTAAAATGTTATGCCACCGGCATTTTAGGATTAACTGTTAAACAATTTTTTCAAATTTGAATAGTGGAGTTAGAGAGACACAACTTGGGCGAAACCGTTACAAAGCTATGGAACTTGAATAGCAGACTTAATTTAATTGGTCAGTGGCTACCAAATGGAACTATACAAAAATTTTTGATTTTATAATTCGTAGATGAATCTTCTTTGGGGAATTAAGAACACTCAAACCAACGAAATGTGTTGCAGTCACCAACTGTTTTATGCTATTATCGTCTTCTTGCAACAACAACGAAATCGTCTTAATGTTGCTGCAATAAAGTGCCAGACCATGAAAACTTACATAAGAACCAACAAAGCAGGTTTGGCTACTGGCTTACTGCTATCTGAGAGACTGAGATTGCCCGTCTCTTGGTTCTTCATTATGCAGTATGACACTGAATCAGAGTGACGTGACTGGCATGCTGAATTCACTTCTAATTAACTTATCTATGGAGTCACTTTGTGCAAGACAACTTGGTTTGGGAACGGCTAAAAGTTAAGAAATGTGTTAAGAAACAAGTCCATCACCTCACGGACTTTCTTCTGTTTGGATAAGTGCATGTACATTCATTGGCCATGACAATGAAATTGGTAAATCAGGTTCCCGACCATAGACATTAAGAATTAGGTATCAATGGTTTATAAGAATGAATGGTTTTGGGGACAATGTTTATGAGAAGACTGAAATCTGTTTGTTTACGCTTCGGTTACTCAACAGTACGATTTCTATATAATATAACAGGTTCACACAATATGTTGTCTTGGCATAGGTTAGGTGTTAAGAGCCACGCCTACTAAAGAACTCATGACAGTTCAAGATGTCCATTCCATAGACATACATATTTGTTTTGAGTAGAGACCGGATTTTTGTGCAAAATCTCTATCAATTATTTGAGATATGCGTTGGTATTTTGCATACATGCATGCAGAATCGAAGTTCTGAAACCATTACAGGCTTACAAAATTAAACCTATTACAAGATACAGCCACTGCGACTATGAGAGGCGAGTGGACAGACGATAGATAAGGTTAGCTTGGAGAGCACGCGCCTATCAACCTCAGTTGCTACCCGCTTCAGTCGGAGAACGTAGGTCTATTGTGTTCGCCTTAGAAGAAGTTAGAAGGGAACAAGTAAAAGCGTGCTAAGTTCGGCCGGGCCGAATCTCATATACCCTCCACCATGGACCGCATTTGTCGAGTTCTTTTCCCGGCATCTCTTCTTGAACAAAAAGCTATATCAAGTTATAGACTAATTTAAACCATATTTGACACAGTTGTTGAAAATCATGATAAAACACGTCATGCAAACTTTTAGCCAAATCGGATAAGAATTGTGCGCTATAGTGGCTCAAGAAGTCAAGATTGAAGATCGGTTTATATGGCAGCTATATCAGGTTATGGACCGATTTAAACCATACTTAACACAGTTGTTGAAAGTCATAGCGAAACACGTCGTGCAAAGTCAAATCGGATAGGAATTGCGCCCTCTAGCAGCTCAAGAAGTCAAGATCACTGATCGGTTTATGTGACAGCTTAATCAAGTTATGAACCGATTTAAGCCATACTTAGCACAGTTGTTGGATATCAAAACAAAACACGTCGTGCAAAATTTCAGTCCAATCGGATAAGAATTGCGCCCTCTAGAGGCTCAAGAAGTCAAGACCCAAGATCGGTTTTTATGGAGGCTTTATCAGGTTATTAACCGATTTGAACCATACTTAGCACAGTTGTTGCAAATCGTAACAAAACACGTCATGCTAAATTTCAGGCAAATCGGAAAAGAATTGCGCCTTCTAGTGGCTCAAGAAGTCAAAGTCCGAGATCGGTTTATATGGCAGCTATATCAAAACATGGACTGATATGGTCCATTTACAATCCCAACCTATAAGAAATATTTGTGCAAAATTTCAAGCAGCTAGCTTTACTCCTTCGAAAGTTTGCGTGCTCTCGACAGACGGACGGACATGGCTAGATCGACATTAAATGTCATGACGATCAAGAATATATATACTTTATGGGGTCTCAGATGAATATTTCGAGTAGTTACAAACATAATGACGAAATTAGTATACCCCCATCCTATGGTGGAGGGTATAAAAAAAGTCTTAGAAAAACGGATAAAGACCACATCACCACAGCACTGTGAAAGATAGCAAAAAGGACGGAAAAACAAATCCAACGCACAAGACAAGAAGAAGAAACTTTCACCGGCGAGAGTGTGATCCAGTCAGCCAGTTCAGGCCTCTACAGAACTCCAGAATAACTAAGTACTAGGTTGCTGGATAGAATTATTGCACGTGTATTCACGCATTTTCCCCTCGCATTTGCGGTTCAAAAGTGCTGCACAGTCTCCTCTTCCTTGTTGTTCTTGTTGTTGTAGCCACATTTGTATGTGGAGATAGCGATCCTCGTCAAGCTCCATAGGTGAGCAGAAACGTTATGGTAAATGGCTATTTAAAGGCGCCAATAACTCGCCTTGTCATATCGAGTATCATGGCACTCAGTATTTAAGCGAAAGCCGGTGCTACCCGGCCTCTCACTGAGACCCTCCACTTGATATCGCTGATTGTCTTTGACTGCATTTGCAGGAACTCCACATACACTGCAAACAAACAAGTAAAAAGGCGTTAAGTTCGTCCAGGCTGAACTTTTGGTATATATGTAAATCACCTTTCGCCATAATCCGGTGAAAAATGCATAATTTATACACCCATAGCAGCTATATCAAAATATGGATCGATTTGGAACAAAATCGGTACGGACATTGAATGGTCTAATAAGTACAAGTCATTGTTCAATTTTGTACAACACAATATAGATCTTTTTGGTAGCTATATCCAAATATAGACCAATCTGAAGCATAAACGAAACGGAAATTTCTTCTAATGTTCTCGCCAGGATTCGAAGCCTGGCGTTCATCGTCATAGGCGGTGGCTGCGCCCGTCCAAAATCCTATAAAATAACCTGTATCCAAGGAATTCTATAACGACCTCTGCTCCGTTGTCCTCATACAATTTAAACCGATCGGCGTATACGGAGGGTCCAGGGAAGGGCGGTGTTCCTCCCGCCTAGAGAGCCTTTCCAGGAAAACAACGTCTAAGCCGTTAACAAGGACAGAAGATAGTAGCAGGTCATACCGTCGCGGCTTGATCGGAAGGGCAACTCAAATAACGAAAATAAGTAGGAAGACGGTACACTCAACCAAATTTGTTGTTCAAAACAGCAAAAATGCCTGCTAAAATAGCAGTTTTTGTCTGGTGAAAATGGGAAAGCAGACGTTACAGCCGTTTTAGCAAACATATGGCTGCTGTATTAGCAAACATTTCTTACTGGTATTTCAACTAACAAAATCTGCTGTATTGAGTACACAAGTCAGTCTGTTACTTGTTTTGATTACTTTTTAATAATTTTTTAGAATTTTTTAGAAATTTTGTTCGAAGAGATGATTTTAATTTAAGGAATATTACTGTAAAGAAGCTACCTGATCCATCCATTGGTATACATTTCGAAATGTGGCTGAGCTAGCACGCATTTTTTTTGTTATTGCTCTCTTTTTGTATTTTTGTATTTAAATTTAAAGAAAACAAGTACAAAAAAATGCTAAGTTCGACTAAGTTTGGATTCTGCGAAAAATGTAAACAAAATAAATTTAGTTAAAAGGCATTATTTTTTTCTACATACCAAATTTCTGTCAAGCCAGCAAAAATAAAAGTTTTCAGGAACCAAACAAGGATGATCGAGAGATCGGTTTACATGGGAACTATATCAGGTCATAGACTGATTTGGAACGTATTTGACACAATTGATGGAAGTTTTAACAGAACACGGCAAACAATTGAACAAACATTGCGGCTTTTAGGACTCAAGAAGTCAAATTGGTTTCATACCGGTTTACGACCGATTCGGACCGTACCTAGTAAAGTTGTTGGAAGTCGTAGCAGAACACCGCATGCAAAATTTCAGCCAAATCGAACAAAAATTGCGGCTTATAAGGGCTCAAGAAGTCAAATCGGGAGATCGGTTTATATGGGAGCTATATCAGGTTAAAGACCGATTTGGACCACATTTGGCACAGTTGTTGGATGTGATAACAGAACACTACATGCAAAATTTCAAACAAATCGGACAAAAATTGCGGCATCCAGGGGCTCAAAAAGTCGAATCGGGAGATCGGTTTATATGGGAGCTTTATCCAAATCTGAACTAATATTGCCCATTTTCTATTACCAACGACCTACATCGATATTAAGTTTCTGTGCAAAATTCCAAACGGCTTGCTTTACGCGTTCGACCTCTATTGTGATTTCGACAGACGGACGGACGGACATGGCTAGATCGACTCAGAACGTCGAGAGGATTAAGAATATATATACTTTATGGGGTCTTAGACGAATATTGACTATATTATTGTAGTATACCCCCATCCTATGGTGGTGGTTATAAAAAATAAAGTTTTTTTCAAAATGTGTAGATCTTAGTGGTATATAGGAAAGGATAACACCATATATGGATGTCATTACTCAGCAAAGTCTTTTAGTTTATACATATTAAATATATGCGTATATATAAACACATTGTTGCTTGGGCACTCTCTAAATGATGAAATTCAAGTCAGATAGAGTATCAGCAAAGAGATTGGCCCTTTTCTTCCTGTATGTCTTATAAAATGTTTGTCTCCGGCGCCATCTCTCTAAAGTGTATAATGAAGAATTTATTTCTATATTTAAATAAATCGTAATGGCTACCAAACTCAGCATTTTTTTGTTACATTCATAGTTGTGCACATATATTTGGCTCATTTGCACTTCTGTTCAGATAACCTGTGTATGAAAGAGCACACAATATCTTGGCTCATTGTAAATACACAAATATATCGCTTATGCTATTAAGTAGAACATTTTAATTCGAGCAATTAAAATTAGACATACGTTATTTTAATCAATCTCATGTAATGATTCATTGTAAAATGGAATTCCAATGCCAACAATTTTCAATACAATTAATAACTTTGTAAAATTTTTTTTTATTATTCAATACCATGTTTAATTGGTCAAAATTTTCAATACCATCTTTAATAGGTCAAAGTAAATATTTTTTCTGTGTATTATAGCCCAGATAGATCCAGCATTAGATCTGGCTTCCATATAAATCAATTTGACTTCTTAAGCCATTTTGTATCTCATTTAGCTTTGAGAATGCCTTGTTTTACTTAAAAATTGTATGTTTTATTCTCTGTAAATTTCATATGATCGCCATTAGCCTTGAGTTGTTGATACAACATTGTAATGAACCCACAAGACAATGTTCTATTGATGGTTGCGGCAATCAAAAAAAGGCAATGTTGCAATAGGGACTTATGCAACATATTACATTCCCACCAAAGAAAAAATGATACATCAAAGTTACATAGCACAATAGGAGCTACATGACCTTAATCAACACACGTCAATTGATGTCATTCATTCAACACACGTCAATTGATGTCATTCATTGAGGCAAAATGGCCTCAAACAACGAATATCATATTCTAAGGCATAGTTATCTTGAAAGGGCATTTGCCTTTTTTTTTTGAAGGGTTCAATTACCTAAAAACCAGCAAGGATTTCAGAGGAAAAGCAAAAGCTTCTGCAGGGTCATTTACCAAACGCAATTCTTTTTCTACCCATTAAAGTTCAAAAACCTTTACTTCTAACAAAACGAAAAGCAAAGGAGAAGATGTAGAAACTGAACCAACTCCCTAAAATAGTAATGTTGACACATTAATTTGAATACATGCATACACGCATATTGGTAGCATGTTGGGGCGGTTCCAACTATCTATTTGCCTATAATGGAGTAAAAGTGTAACAAACCTTGGTGAAGGTTAGTTTCGCTCTCGACTTTGTATATTTTGTATATTTTTCAGCTAAGCCACACTGAAGTGAAAGAACTTTCATTGTTAATGACACACCTTGAACTCTAAACAAAAGTGATAACACCTTAATATTTCACTTAATTTAATTTTTTTTAGTGGTAGGAGGAAATTTGTCATTGGTAGAGAATTATGCTTTGAACGCCCTTAACCGTGTAAGGGAAATCATAGATAAGTTCTAATATAAAATTTCAAGCAAATTTTGTTATAATAATTTCTTTTTTCGTAGTTAGGTAGGCCAAATATCTAATTTCATATTGACGTGTTATTGAACTGATTAAACAATTAAAATAGGTGCCAAGTTCGGCCATGCCGAATCTTATATACCCTTCACCATGGATCGCATTTTCAGGTTTCGAACCCAGGCGCTTAACGGACATACTTACCTCTGAGCTACGGTGCCACAACAATACTGTTATTTTGTCTGAAAACCTTAATGATTACAAACTCCTTAGCTACGATTTTTTCCCAGGCCTCAGTATTTCTTCCAAGAAGAATACAACATCCTTTAAAAGCCAATTCAACTGAAATTATACATTGTATTACCAACAATACTTTATTACGAATTATTACATCCTCTTTCAACGATACTAATTCTGTTTTTGGTTATATTCTCGTTTCAGAAATTGGAACAAGAAAAACATGTCCTACGACAAAAACTGGCCATCGCTGAGGAGGAAAGCGAACAACGTGTGCTGGAATTACAAACTGATCTCAATGAACTTAAAGACAAATTGCAGGCTCAGGTAAGTTAATCACCACACATGGCATTTATTTTTCAACTAAAGAACAATTTAATTGAACTTCCTTTGAATGTTGTTGTGTGACAGGAAAACGCAATACGTCAAGCGGAAAAGGAGAAGACGCTGCTAATCGAAGAACTCTCCAGTCAAAATGCCCGTTTAACAGAACAAATACAGGAGGCACATAATACGGAAATGAAGTTGATGGCACAAATACAAGAACTAAAAGATCAGTATTCCTATAGGAATACCAGTTTACAGGTAATAGCCCAGTAGTAGCGAATTAAAATAAAAAAAAAAAACAATTTTAGCTCCCCTATCTATTTTGATTACTAGAATCAAACGGGCCATATATTTCACACAATTAAATAGATACAAATCAGTTCTAATGACAATTTAATGTTATCTTATTATATGCCTTCCTTTTTGTCTTTCTTTTGTTTCGATTTGTTTTGCTGGCAATAACAGGAACATGTCAATAGCCTGGAATCCATAAAAACGGAATTAAATCTTACCACAGAGAAGCGCCACGAATTGGAGAAACGTTTACAGGCCGTCGAAGAGGAAAAACAAAATCTAAGCGCTGCTCTAGACGAATCATCAGATCGCATACATATGCTGGAAAGACATGCCCGTGAACAGGAAACTAAACTAGAGGTACAAATGTGATACACTAAAAAAAAAAAAACATTGTTTGTAGTGATAGGGAAAGAAAAATGGTAAAAACAAGTAAGAACGTGCTAAGTTGGAATCCGAAACCCGGAATACCCTCCACCATGGATCGCATTTGTCGAGTTCTTTGGGCGGTATCCCTTCTTAGGTAAACAAAGAATAATGGATAAAAATTGCTATGCTAGTGGAAATACATCAAGTTATAGTCCGATTCAAGCCATAGGTGAAATGAGTGTTGAAGACATTGTAAAAGTAATTGGGTAATATTTCAGTCCATTCGGATAAAAATTGCGCCTTGTAGGAGCTCAAGAAGCATAATCGGTAGATCGGTTTATATGGGAGCTGAATCAGGCTATAGATCAATTTAGACCATATTGGGCATGTATATTGAAGATTATGGGGGAAGTCGTTGTACAAAATTTCACAAAAATCGGATAAGAATTACGACCTCTAGAGGATTAAGAAGATCCCAGATCGGTTTATATGGTAGCTATATCAGGTTATGAATAGATTTGAACCAAACGAAGCACATTTTTTGGAAGTCATAACACAACATCTCATGCAAAATATCAGCCAAATCGGATAAGAATTGCGCCCTCTAGTGGCTCAAGATATCAAGATCCAAGATCGGTTTATACGGCACCTATATCAGGTTATAGACTGATTTGAATCATACTAAGCACATCTGTTGGAAATCATAACACAACAATTCAGGCAAAATTTCACCCAAATGGGATAATAATTGCGCCCTCAAGAGATCTAAGAAATGAAGATCCCAGATCGGTTTATACGGCAACTATATCAGGTTATGTACCGATTTGAACCATATTTGGTACATTTGTTGGAAGTCATAACAAAACACGTCAAGCAACTTTCAGCCAAATCGGATAAGAATTGCGCCCTTTAGTGGCTCAAGAAGTCAAGATTAAAAATCAATTTATATGGCAGCTATAACAGGTTATAGGCCGATTTCAACCATTCTTGGCACAGTTGTTAGAAGTCATAACAAAACAGTTTATGCAAAATTTCAGCCAAATCCGATAGGAATTGCGTCCTTTAGAGGCCTAAGAAGTCAAGACCTCACATCGGTTTATGTGACAGCTATGTCAGGCTATAGACCGATTTAAAGCATACTTGGCACAGTTGTTGGAAACTATAACAAAACACCTTTTCAGCCAAATCGGGCAAGAATTGCTCCCTCTAGTGGCTCAAGAGTCAAAATCGGTTTATATGGCAGCTATATCAAAACATGGACCAATATAGATCATTTACAATCCCAACCGACCTACACTAATAAGAAGTTTTTGTGCAAAATTTCAAGCGGTTAGCTCTACTCCTTCGAAAGTTAGCGTGCTTTCGACAGATAGACGGATGGACATGGCTAGATCGACTTAAAATGTCATGACGATAAAGAATATATATATACTTTAGGGGGTCGTAGACGCATATTTCGAGGAGTTACAAACAGAATGATGAAATTAGTATACCCCTATCCTATGGTGGAGGGTATAAAAATAAAAGAGAAAAAAACATTTTACAAGTAAAAGCGTTCTAAGTTCGGCCAGGCCTAATCTTGGGAACCCACAACCATGGATTCTGCTAAAAAGGGAGCCATACCATGCTATAGACCGATTTGGATCGTACTTGACACAGTTTTTGGAAGTCATAATAGAACACTACATGCAAAATTTCAGCCAAATCGGACAAAAATTGCGGCTTCCCGGGGGTCAAGATGGCAAATCGGGAGATCGATTTATATGGGAGCTATATCTAAATTTGAACCGATATGGCCCATTTACAGTCCCCAACGACCTACATCAATATTAAGTATCTGTGCAAAATTTCAAGCGGCTAGCTTTACGCGTTCGAACGCTATCGTGATTTCGACTTAGACGAATGTTTCGAGGTGGTACAAACGGAATGGCTAGAGATGGGTTTCTACCGGATAAATGCTCAACGCTTGGGTATTTATTGGGTAAATACCCAATAAATACCTTTTTTGGGTATTTTTAATTTTGCAGATATCTTGGGTATAAAAACATTTTCCAAAAAATTTTGGATGATTTCGTATTTTTTGTATATTGTATATAATTTGTATATATGATATAATCTTGTTCTTCTGATCTCATAAAATCGGATTTTTGGTATATATAGCCGCTATATAGACAGATCTCCAGACTTAAAGTCTTGAGACAAAGGTATTGAAGCCATAAAAGATCCATTTATTACTTCAATTCATTATTACTTCGAATTCATTTAAATTTGGCACAGTGTGTTCCTGTCAAATGTGGTACATATCGGACCATGTTTGAATATAGCTGCCATATATACCGATCTCCCGATATAGTGTAATGAGCCTATAAAAGGAGAATTCTTCTTTTTATTTTGATAAAATTTGGCACAGCGTGTTTTGATAGGTATGACTAGATTAGTATACCCCCATCCTACGGTGGGGGGTATAAAAATTAATCTGTGCAAAGTTTCAGCTAATTATCTTCAAGTCCTTGCGACTTCTTCCTTTGGGGCCACGTGAATGATAAGGTGTAAGGTGTAGGACATAGGGTATCCATTTTGCGATTTGGTTATGGTAAATTTCAGGAAAAGGGTATAATCCTGTAAGCATGGTCGTGGTGACCTTTTAGCTGATGTTATTTTTCATTATTTACGACATACCTTCCTCTTTGTTATGAAGTAAACATCCGATCTTTTATCTCAAAAATTTCATTTTTCTTTAAATACCAAAATAACACCTCTTATTGGCAAATCCTATACAAGAAAATGGCAGTAATTATTATTATGGCCAAACGATGCACTCGTACTGAGAGAAGTCGAAAATTTTTTATATATTTTCTCTAAAGAATAAATATTCATACAATTTTCCCAAAAAGAGAAAAATGTATAATATTTTCTCTAAAAAAAATGTCTAAACAATTTTTGTCTTAATAAAAATTGTTTATAAAATTAAATTTAATTTTAATTAATTTACTTAATTTAAATTATTTAAAAACATGTAAAAGTGTGCTAAGTTCGGCAGGGCCGAATCTTATATACCCTCTATGCCATTTCAGCTACCATGTTATGAACCGATTGGGGCCATACTTGGTTTGGCTTTTGGAGAACAAAGTGGAATTCATTGTGCAGCCAATTTCAGCCATAATGGATAAGAATTGCCCTCAAAGTAGAATTGGCTCAAGAAGTCAAATCGGGATATCGGTTTATATTGGAGCTATATCAAATTGTGAAACGGTTTGGGTCATAATAGGTGCAATTGTTGATGGTCAAACCAAAACACTTTATAAAAAAATTTAGCCAATGGTATAATAATTTCGCCCTCAAGCGGCTTAAGAAATCAAGATCTGAGATCGGATTATGTGGGAGCTATATCAGGTTATAAACCGATTTCAACCATACTTGACACAGTGGTTGATGGTCAAACCAAAACACTTCATGAAAAATTTCAGCCAAATTGAATAAGAATTGCGCCCTCAAGAAGCTCAAAAAGTCAAGATCCGAAATCGGCTTTTATGGGAGCTATATCAGGTAATGAATCGATATGAGCCATACTCGACACAGTTGTTGATGGTCAAACCAAAACACTTCATGCAAAATTTCAGCCAAATCGTATAAGAATTGCGCCCTCTAGAAGCTCAAGAAGTCCAGATCCGATATCGGTTTTTATGGGAGCTATATTAACCATACTTTGCAGAATTGTTAGAAGCCAAAATAAAACGCTTGGTGCAAAATTTCGGATAAGAATTGCGCCCTCTAGAGGCTCAAGAAGTCAAGATCCGAGGTCGGTATATATGCTAGCTATATCCGGTTATGAACCGAGTTGGACCATTTTTGGCAGAATTATTGGAAGTCAAAATAAAATACTTGGTGCAAAATATCAACAAAATCGGAAAATAATTGCGCCCTCTAGCGGGTTAAGAAGTAAAGATCCGAGATCGTTTTATATGGGAGCTATACTAAAATATGGATCGATTTGGCCCATTTACAATCCTATCCGACTAGCTTTGCTCCTACAAAAGTTTGCGTGCTTTCCGCAGACAGACGGACGGACATTGCTAAATCGACTAAGAATGTCAGGACGATCAAGAATATATCCCCATTCTATGGTAGAGGGTATAAAAGTTTTTCTTTTTTGGAAATTTCGCATTTGACACGTTGAAACGTTCTTTGAATGACTTTTTCAAATATATAGAAGATACTGCAAGTAATGGAAGTACATGTCATGACTGTTGGAAGTCATAAAAAAATACCACATTTATAATGTCAGCCAAATCAGACAATAATTGCGCCCTCTAGGGGCTCAAAAAGTCAAATCGGGCAAGCGGTTTATTTGGATCTTTAAGATGCTTAACATTTTTTTTCTGAGTGTCATTCAATGCAAATACGCCACCATTTTTCAACTTTATTTTTGCTACACTTCTCAGTGCTATTGCGTCATTTGGCCATTATATTTCTTAATGTCATTTTCTTGTATCTTGCCTGGCTGGTTTGGTTTCTTACTCCGTTATCATTGATAAGTGTGCAAAATGTGAAATGAGAAATGCTAAAATTAAAAAAAAAAATAACAATATTATCATTTCTCTTGTGATTTATAAAAAAAGAATTTTTGCAGGTTGGCATTTTAGCAAGAAATCTAAAAGAAAAATAAAGTATATTTATTATTATTATTTTTTTGCAACTCCTATTTTAACCAATAATTGATAAGATAGAATGACTATCTCAAATTAAAGCCAATTGGCACAAGCAAAAACCAATGAATCTATTGGACTGAACATTGGGAGAAAGGTTGCCCTGACATTTCAAGTCAATCGTCTGTATATCGAAATTACCGTAACATTGGCTCACCTAAGGCAGTCCGCTCCAAATTTGGCACAGAAGCTTCCTTTAGACGTATAGTCCATAGCGATTGCAAAAATTTGTTATTTTGATACATCATCCATATTCCATAAGACTTTCCTCCAATTTGACCATTTTTGGCCTAATCTTTTCCTATATTTTTAGGGCAAGCGACACCTAAGCCTTAATATGGCTTATGGAGCCACTCTTACCGAATATTGATATCAGATTCGTGCTTTACTCCCAAAGACCTTTCATTTGAGCCCCATATTGCTATGGCCGTAAATTTGTCCCCTTTGGAGATGTTTTTGGGAAGAGGCGGCCCTCAAACACTTGGTCCCATATTTGGGTATCAGATTCGTATTCTACACTCAAATACATTTTATTTAAGCCCTTTATTCCCATGGTCAGTAAATAAGTCCTGTTTGGGGGGTGTTTTGGGGAAGGGGTGAACCCCCAGAAACGTGGTCCCTATTCGCAAAAAGGTTTCATTTGAGTCCCATATTGCCATGGTCGGTAAATATGTCCGATTTAGGGGTGTTTTGGGGGTTGGGGTGGATGGGGGGGTTCCCCCAACACTTGTCCGACAATTGGATATCAGATACGTTTTCTTATCCTAAATACCTTTCATTTAAGTCCCATATTGTCGTGATTGGTCTAAATATATGTTTGGTAGGTTTTAGGGTGGGACGTCTCTCCTAGGTACCCCATCCGAAATTTGGATACAAAATTTTTATTTTCAGGGTACTATATGAGGGCACATAAAGTTTGGCTTAAATCGCACCACCCATCTCCGAGATCTGGCGTTTCTGAAAATTAGGGTAAAGGGGAGGGTCCGCCCCCCTTTGGATATCAAAAATGTAGTACCCTATTTTCACCACGGGATCATTGTGCATCATCTGGATCTAAATTAGTCCATATCCTGATATAGCCGCTATATAAACCGGGCCTCAGGAGGGCGCAATTATTTCTCGATTTGCGTGAAATTTTGGAGGTGGTATTTTTTATGACTTCTAACAGCCATGTACGGTCCATGTCGGTCAATATCTAGATATAGCTCATATATATTTGAAAAAATTATTCAAAGAACTTGACATTTGCGATCCATGGAAGATGGTATACACGTTAGATTCTTTGGGCCGAACTTAAAGCGTTTTTATACGCACCACCATAGTATGGGAGGTATACTAATCTAGTCATTCCGTTTGTAACACCTCGAAATATTCGTCTACATGTCGACGTTCTGAGTCGATGTCCGTCCGTCTGTCGATAGCTGACGAACGCGTAAAGCTAGACGCTTAAAATTTTGCACAGATACTTAATATCGATGTAGGGCAATTTGACTTCTTGAGCCCTTACAAGTCCAATTTTTTTCCGATTTGGCTGAAATTTTGCATGGGATGCTCCGTTATGACTTCCAACAATTGTGCCAAATACGGTCCAAATCAGTCTATAACCTGATATAGCTCCCATGTAAACCGATCTCTGGATCATCCTTATTCTGTTTCTAGAAGCTTTAATTTTTCCTGGTTTGACAGAAGTTAGGTAAGTAGAATAAAATTATGCCCCTTAACTAAATTTTTAGAAGAATCCTTGGTGGTGGGTTCGACCCGGTCGAATTAGCACGCTTTTACTTGTGATTATTATGAATATAAAAAATTTTGCGCAAAACGTGATTATTTTTAATATATTTTTTTTTGTAGACCACTTTGCAAGCACTTGAAAGATCAACCAGGGAGAATAATGTCCTAAGCGAACGTTTGGGAGCGGTAAGTTCTACTAGTCGAACATTTTCGTTTATAAATAATCTCACGTAATACTTCCCTCCCTCAGGATAATTATTCTGGTTCCACGGGCAAAAAATCCCTACAATTTGAAATGGAATGCGATGAGGATGAGGCTAATTTCTCGGAAGATGGCAAGCCTTCACAGATATGGGTTGAGTCACGATCCGTGTACATACAATTGAAATCCCTTGTAGATTCACTCAAAATCAGTCACGATGATGACTCAGGTATGTGAGAGACCCCAAAATGTGGGCTCTTTAAAATTAACTCCCTTAACCGAGTAGTTAGCAACCCCCATTAAATGACCATGTGAAATTTCAAAACGCCAAGGTTTTACAGGTTTAAATTCGGACATATCATTGGATCTGGAGTCCATGGACAATACCATATCATCGACAAGTGAAGTTGGTATGGACAGCAATGGCAATACGAATGCCAATGGCAGTCATGCCATTAATTTCCGTCCAGGCATGCTGTCGGCCATGTCAGATGAGCTAACACGATTACTATTGAATTTGGATGCGGGTAATTTCAAGAAAATGTTGGATCAAACTCGAAATTTGGTTTTGGAACAGGAAGATGAAATTAAACGATCTCATCAACTGATACAACAGCTGGAAGCTAAGGTAGGTAGAAAAGGCAGAAAATCGCAATATAGTTTTAATTTGAAATTTTGATTTAAGTGTGCTGTTACCGACGTTGAATTACAAAATGTCAAAGAGGAAAGAGATCAAGCCCGTGGCGATTTGGTCGATAACACTGATCGTGATGAATTATTGGCCAAGGCCCAAAAAGAGCGTGATAATGCTACAGAGAGACGTACCAAGGCCGAAGTTGAATTGGCCAAGACCCGTGTGGAACTTATGCAAGCCAATTCACAGTTATTGGAATCCATTCAACAAAAGGTTGAACTGTCACAACAATTGGAACAGTGGCAGGTGAGTTTACCCAAAAATTATTATGTATAGCAAATTTTGACCTAATCAGAATTTATTGAAATTTCGTCAACATTTTTATTTCTATCGGAATTTTCGCAATTTTTTTTTTCTAAAGAATTTTTTATAAAATTTTATTTCTATAAAAAAAATTGTCAAAATGTTTTTTTTTATAAAAGCATTTTGTCAAAATTTTATTTCTTTTAATATTGCGAAAACTAAATTTTTTTATTAAGAATATTATCAAAATTTTATTTCTCATTTTCAAGTTTTTTTGCCTGTTAGAACGAAGATCATTTAATTATCAATAGATGCACGGAATCATGAACATACAATGGGAGTAATGTAATTTTTGCAGACAAAAAATCTGTCATTACACGATAACACATGCTTTGGGAAAAGTACTGCTAATAGACAGGGTTGTCGAGTGTGTACGGCACTTGAAGCCATCACAGCTAATATGGTTGAAAAGTCATCTAACCAAAGATAAACGCGTCCTATAGTGATTGGTGTGTGTTGCGATCTCTGGCTTTTCTTTTCCATTTGCTAAGAAAACCTATCATTGAGCTCATCTCGAAATTTTATCTTAGAAAATTTTGTCAAACTTTTTGTTTTATAAAAAAAAATCATAATTTTCGTTCTAAAGAAAAATATATGAATTTTTCTTTTTATAGAAAGTTATATCAATTTTTCTTTGTAAAGAAAATCATATCAATTTTTTTATTCTAAAGAAAATTTTGTCACAATTTTATTTTTAAGAAAATTTTGTTACAATTTTATTTCTGTGAAAAATGTTGTCTAATTTTGTGAAAATTTTATTTCCATTAAATTTTTAGCAAAATTCAAAATTTTGTTATACCATCCACCATAGAATGGGGGTCTACTAATTTCGTCATTTCGTTTGTAACACCTCAAAATATTCGTCGAAAAACGCATAAAGTATATAAATTCTTGATCGTCATGACATTTAAAGTCGATCTAGCCATTTCCGTCCGTCTGTCTGTCGGTTCATAACTTGATATAGCTGGATCTTGACTTCTTGTGCCTCTAGAGTGCACATTTATTTTCCGATTTGGCTAAAATTTGGCATGAAGTCTTTTGTTTTGATTTCCAAAAACTATGGCAACTATGATCCAAATCGATTCATAACCTGATATAGCTTCCATATAAACCGATCTTGTTATCCGATTTGGCTGAAGTACAACGACTTCTCTAATGACCTTACACATGCGTGCCAAATATTGTCTGAATCGGTCAATGTTGTTGTTGTTTTTGTAGCCACACTTGCATGTGAAGCTGGCGATCCTCATCAAGCTCCTGTAGGTGAGCAAGCTCGTTCCAGTCGAAAGGAACGATCGCCGCGGAAACAGGGTGTCCATTTTTATTTAAAGGCGTCAATAACTCGCCTTGTCATATCGAGCATCATACGCACTCAGTATTTGTGAAATAGCTGGTGCCGCCCGACCTCTCACTGGGACTCTCCATTCAATACCGCTTATCGTCCGCAACTGCCGTTGCAGCTACACCGTATGGAGCATTACACTATCCACAACCTGGATTCCTCTTTCCTAACTCGAGCTGTAATTTTTCTAAGACAGCTCCATTCTTGGAAATTTTTCTGCCCATTCGTACTAAATGGGTTAGTGACATTTTCTTTAAAGACAAAATCACCCAGATGAATTTACATTTTAAAATAATCATTTCAAATGAAACCATTTCGTTTCTTACTTGGAATGTCATAATTCACAATACAGTATTTAAGGCAATTGATACACCAACCCCCCTCCCCCACCGTGCCAAGTACGGTTCAAATCGGTCTATAACCTTATATAGCTCCCATATAAACCAATTTCCCAATTTAACTTCTTGAGCCCCTTTTGGTCCGATTTGGTTAAAATTATGCACATAGTGTTCTGTCATGACTACTAATAACTGTGTCAAGTATGGTCCAAATCGGTCTATAACCAGATATAGCTCCCATATTTTAGCAGAATCCACGGAAGTGGGTTGCCAAGATTCGACCCAGCCGAACTTAGCACGATTTTACTTGCTTGCGTTTAATTTTTGCCCTTTTCGGCTTATCCCTCCAGTACTAAAATAAAACACAACATATGTCTAAGAAGTTTATAAACATTTTATTTTGTCAGAAATGTTAGTCCACATGACTTGCTATAAAATATTGTTTACAAGAATAATTTTGTGCACATTATTTTTATTAAAAATTGCTTCAAAATTGCACAAAAACTTTTATATAATTACTCCATTAATTTTTCTATTAATTTTAAAAGCAAAATTTCTGACTATAACTTTTTTAAGAATCTTTTAAATATACCTTTCCTTGCCTTTGCAGATGGATATGCAAGAATTGATCGAAGAACAAATGCGTTCGAAGATGATCAACAATCGTAAGACACAAGCTGATCCACAGACCAATACCGGTGGCCCTGGCAATTTGGCCAAACGATTGGCCAACTACAAGTTGTGGAGTCTCTTTCAACGGTAATCTAACATCGTTGAAATGGTGGCGATATGCGCCCATAATTTTAATCATGTAAAAGCTTTCAACATTCATTCAATTGAGTTAAAACAAAAACTTGTACTTATTATTTAAAACTTTAAACTCTACCATAATTTGTGTATAAATCAATTTTTAATTAATATGTTTTTTTTTATATAAATGTATATGTATACTATGTTGTTTTAAAGAAATATTTATAATAAAAATATTTTATATATATATAAATATATATATATGTATATATATATATATATATATATATATATATATATATATATATATATGTATATATATATATATATATATATATATATATATATATATATATATATATATATATATATATATATATGTATATATATATATATATATATATATATATATATATATATATATATATATATATATATATATATATATATATATATATATATATATATATATATATATATATATATATATATATATATATATATATATATATATATATATATTTATATATATATATTACTAATGATAAAGTGAATGAGAAAACAAAAAAAAAATTTATAAGAAAAAAAAACTTTAAAAATAATGTACCTTTTTGATGATGATAACATTTAGTAGAAATTGATATAAACTAAAATAAACTCTAAAAACAAACAAAAACTCACAGAAAATATATATGACAATTTTATATAAATATATATTTATGTATAACAAATTTTTATGTTTTTATATGACAGTAATGAAACATTAACGCTTTTTTATCTATATTGTATCTACTTATAATTAATACATATAATTTTATTTTTTATATAATTAAAAAAAATCTTTATTTTATATCTCGAAAGTAAGAAAATATGACATATTCAAATGAAATGAAATTTTCTTTTATAAAATTAATATAAATTAATATTTTTTTTTTTAATTGTATACCCTGCACCACTATTGTGGTACAGGGTATTATTACTAAGTGCATTTGTTTCTAACACCCAAAAGGAAGAGAGATAGACCCATTGATAAGTATACCGATAGACTCACAATCACTTTCTGATTCGATTTAGCTATGTCCCTCTGTCTCTCTGTCGGTCTGTCCGTCTGTCCATATTAATTTGTGTACAAAGTACAGGTCGCAATTTTCGTCCCATTGTCTTAAAATTTGGCATGGGCATGTTTTTCGGCCTAGAGACGAAGCTTATTGAAATTGGAAAAAATCGGTTCAGATTTGGATATAGCTTCCATATATATGTTCGTCCGATTTGAGGTAATACAGCAATAAAATGGTCATTTGTTAACCGATTTACTGGTGAATTTCATAGAAATCGGTTCAGATTTAGATATAGCTCCCATACATATGTTCGTCCGATTTGCAGTAATACAGCAATAAATGATCACTTGTTAACCGATTCTCTGGAAATTGGGCTGGAAGGATTTTCTTATGACTCTCGATATTACTGGTGAATTACATAGAAATCGGTTCAGATTTAGATATAGGTCTCATATAGATATATATCGCCCGATTTTCACTGCTAGACCCACTGCAAGTGCATTTGTTGACCAATCTTCCCAAAATTTTGTACAACGCTTTCCTCGACGACTTCCACAATATCCCTAAAGTTTAGTCGAAATCGGTTCAGATTTAGATATGGGTAATTTTGGGTAATTTTGTCAACCATAGTTATTACATTTTGAACATATTTGCTTTGCTCGAAATTTGATACAGAATTTTAATAATCTATCTGAATACATCCGCCGAAGTCCATCAAAATTGGTTCAGAATTAGATGTAGCCCCCTTTTGTTTTTATTGGGTTGATTTAGGGTATTATAAAGTCGGCACCGCCCGACTTTTGCCTTTCCTTACTGGTTTTTTTATTAAATCGAACTTTTTAGTTGATATGGTCTAATAAGTACATTTTTATATTTTGGTTTTTTTCTCCTTTATAATTTTCTATAAATTTGAATGTCCTTTGAAGGATTACTATGCAACAACATCTTTGATCCAAAGGATCCTTAGCATTTCAGCATAGCCATATTGAAGAGCACATAAGATACTGAAAACCATAGGATGGCTCATTGTTTTAACAACAGAAGTAGATAATCCTTGAAACCTAGAAAATCAAGACTAGATCAATACTTATTTGAATTTCCATTGCCTTAGGTATCATCATTGTCTCTAAAGGCACATATTAAGTCACAATTTCAATGAATTTTTCTCTAAAAAGTAAATTTAAATAACAAAGTCTTGAGGATAAATTTTAATGGAATTTTCCCGAAAGATTAAATTTTAAGATCAATTCCAAGGATCAAAGTATTCTCTACAGACGAAGAAAACAAATAATAAAGAAAGCCACATACTTGCATGTAGCCACCAAGGAAGCAATCCTTGGAACTTCTACACTGGTGATTTAAAGTTTCCAACTCTGTTTGTAATATCAAGCATCGTAGGCACTCAGTATTTAAGCAGGAGCTGTTGCCGCGGATTTCGCTACAGAAGTTGCTGCTACACCGTATGGAGTACTCCACTATCCGCAACCTGTAGGCTCACCAATGCCAACATGATAAAAAATGGAATTATTGATTGCATTTGCGTTGCATTTTCGTTCATTTTTATACCCTCCACCATAAGATGGGGGGTATACTAATTTCGTCATTCTGATTGTAACTACTCGAAATATTCGTCTGAGACCCCATAAAGTATATATATTCTTGATCGTCGTGAAATTTTATGTCGATCTAGCCATGTCCGACCGTCTGTCCGTCCGTCTGTCTGTCGAAAGCACGCTAACTTCCGAAGGAGTAAAGCTAGCCGCTTGAAATTTTGCACAAATACTTCTTATTAGTGTAGGTCGGTTGGTATTGTAAATGGGCCATATCGGTCCTTGTTTTGATATTATACCTTCCACCATAGGATGAGGGTATACTAATTTCGTCATTCTGTTTGTAACTCCTCGAAATAATCGTTTAAGAACCCATAAAGTGTAAGTATTTTTGATCGTCATGACATTTTAAGTCGATCTAGCCATGTCCGTCTGTCCATCCGTCCGTCTTTCTGTCTGAAGCACGCTGTCTTTCGAGAGAGTAAAGCTAGCCGCTTGAAATTTTGCACAAATACTTCTTATTAGTGCAGGTCAGTTGGGATTGTAAGTGGGCCAAATCGGTCCATGTTTTGCTATAGCTGCCATATAAACCGATCTTGGGTCTTGACTTCTTGAGCCTCTGGAGGGCGCAGTTTTTATCCGATTTGGCTGAAATTTTGCATGAGGTGTTTTGTTTTGACTTCCAACAACTGTCCTAAGTATAGTCCAAATCGGTTCATAACCTGATATAGCTGTCATATACACCGATCAGGGGTCTTGACTTCTTGAGCCTCTAGAGGGAGCACTTCTTTTTCGATTTGGCTAAGATTTCGTACAACGGTTTTTTCCATGACCATCAACATACGTGTGAAATATGGTCTGAATCGGTCTATAGCCTTATACAGCTCTCATATAAACCGATCTCCCTATTTTATTTCTTGAGCCCCTAATGGGCGCAATTTTTATTCGAATTGGCTGAATTTTACACAATGACTTCTACGCTGGTCTCCAACAATCAATTCAATTATGGTCCGAATCGTACTCTAACTTGATATAGCTTTAATTCTTTTATTTTATCCTTTGTTTGTTGAAAAAGAGATACCGAGAAATGAACTCGAGTGCGATCCATGATAAAGTACAAATATTCTTGATCAGCGTAAAAATCTAAGACGATCTAGCCATGTCCGTCCGTCTGTCTGTTGAAATCACACTACAGTCTTTAACAAGTAAAAGCGTGCTAAGTTCGGCCGGGCCGAATCATATATACCCTCCACCATGGATCGCATATATCGAGTTCTTTTCCCGGCATCTCTTCTTAGGCAAAAAAGGATATAAGAGAAGATTTGCTCTGCTATTAGAGCGATATCAAGATATGGTCCGGTTTGGACCACAATTAAATTATATGTTGGAGACCTGTGTAAAATGTCAGCCAATTCGAATAAGAATTGCGCCCTTTGTTGGCTCAAGAAGTTAAATAGAGAGATCGATTTATATGGGAGCTATATCAGGCTATAAACCGATTCAGACCATAATAAACACGTATGTTAAAGGTCATGAGAGAATCCGTCGTACAAAATTTCAGGCAAATCGGATAATAATTGTGACCTCTAGAGGCTCAAGAAGTCAAGATCCCAGATCGGTTTATATGGCAGCTATATCAGGTTATGAACCGATTTGAACCATATTTGGCACAGTTGTTGGATATCATAACAAAATACTACGTGCCAAAATTCATTCAAATTGGATAAGAATTGCGCCCTCTAGAGGCTCAAGAAGTAAAGACCCAAGATCGGTTTATATGACAGCTATATCAGGTTATGAACCGATTTGAACCATACTTAGCACAGTTGTTGGATATCGTAACAAAACACGTCGTGCAAAATTTCATTCCAATCGGATAAGAATTGCGCACTCTAGAGGCTCAAGAAGTCAAGACCCAAGATCGGTTTATATGACAGCTAAATCAGGTTATGGACCGATTTGAACCATACTTGACACAGTTGTTGGATGTCATAACAAAACACGTCGTGCAAAATTTCATTCCAATCGGATAAGAATTGCGCACTCTAGAGGCTCAAGAAGTCAAGACCCAAGATCGGTTTATATGGCAGCTATATCAGATTATGGACCGATTTGAACCATACTTAGCACAGTTGTTGGATGTCATAACAAAACACGTCGTGCAAAATTTCATCCCAATCGGATAAGAATTGCGCACTCTAGAGGCTCAAGAAGTCAAGACCCAAGATCGGTTTATATGGCAGCTATATCAAAACATGGACCGATATGGCCCATTTGCAATACCAACCGACCTACACTAATAAGAAGTATTTGTGCAAAATTTCAAGCGTCTAGCTTTACTCCTTCGGAAGTTAGCGTGCTTTCGACAGACAGACGGACGGACGGACGGACGGACGGACGGACGGACAGACGGACGGACATGGCTAGATCGACATAAAATTTCACGACAATCAAGAATATATATACTTTATGGGGTCTCAGACGAATATTTCGAGTAGTTACAAACAGAATGACGAAATTAGTATACCCCCCATCTTATGGTGGAGGGTATAAAAACGAACCATTGAAACCAATAAAACCTACAAACATAATACCGACAATGGTTTCAAGTTTTAGCCACTTTCCTCACTGTAAGCAGAATACTACTTTTCCGCCTGTTTTTAGCCAACGTTTCGCCGACGTTTTTTCATATGGAGTTTGACAGCATTGCGCTTGAAAAGCCAAACATAATACTCAGCTTAATGGCTGGTACTATGTTCGTTTTTCGCAACATTTTTCCGTGATTACTTTTTTAGATATTTAAATTTTGAAGCAAAAAAACTTACCGATTTCATTCAGTAAGACATTCCCTCATTACTTATGAAATTGAGATTTTTGAAGTGTTTCAAAAAAGTAACCGTGAAAAATATGTGTTTGCAACTGTGAAAAACGAATATAGTACCAGCCTTAAGGAAACAATGTTTTGTGAAAACTTTCCACAGTGAACGATTTTAATACTTTCCTTAAATTGGCAAATATTTTCATTGACGAATATGGAGGAAGAAACTACGTATTTTAACGCTTTCGTTCCGTTGATATGAAAATCATTAGATTTGTAGAAAAATTAACTGGCCAAATTGCCCCATTTAACCGCTTGGTATATCAACTGTTTTTCTGTACAAAGCCGGGGCTTGGTTTTTTATTTTCAATATAAGGAAGTGTTACTGAGGCTTAAAATTTAAATGTCATAGACAGGATTCACTAATAGAATGTAAGGTCACTTGCGAAAACATAAAGTGGATAGGCCCCATGAACATCATTAAGGATGTCAAATCTTCCGATTGAAAATGTCATCAAATAGGAGAAAACGTAAACAAAGAATGAATGTAAAAAGAGAACAGTTGACATCCTCAATGCCAAGTACAGTCCAAAATTAAAACAATTTTATGTTGGCTGATCGCTCGGCTTAACCTCATTCAGTGAATCCTGTGTCATAGGCAAATTCAAGTTAAAGTTGAAACATATGATTTTTGAGAAATGTTGACAACCACATAATTTTTCCATTGAATACCCTTAAACAGCTGACCAGGTTTGACGGTATTAAGATGACAGATTTTTGTTTGCATTCTTTTTGTTGTTATCTAGATGGCAGATTGCACCATATGATTTGTGGTTGTTGTACGAATGAGACCAAGTAAATTGTAAAGTTTACTATTCAACACAGAAATGGAAATTTTTAAAATAAATTTGACCGTTGGCAATGCCATTAAGGTGGAGTTGCATTCCATAATCGGCCCACCCATAAATGTTTGTGGTTGCCGGAATTTTACAAATTTCGACTCATTGCGATTTCAAAAATAAAAAAAAATATAATTATCTTTTATTGTCAAACTTTAAAATTTCTTGTTTTTTCCCCAAACATCATTGACTCCCACTCCCTTGTCCCCCACTAAAAGAAACGTTAAGAACTTTTTTTAAACAATATCCAAAATAAAGTTATGTAGGAATTAAGTAAAGCACGAAAACAAAGCATTTGTTTCCTAAGAACTTAAGTACTAGTACATAAAACAGAAAAACAAAAAATGTAAAAAGAAACGATTAAAAAAATTCTTTAAAACAAAATTTAAAAAAGAAATTTTTTCAAAAGCTTTAATTTCACCTACTTGCCTTAATTCTGACAATGAAACAAAATATAATCAAAAAAAAAAATAATATTGTTATAGAAAAAAAAAAATCACCCAAAAAAAACACAAAACTAATATAAAAACTATATTTTAAATGTAAAACCAATGTTTAAACGAAAAAGCAAAGAAAATAAACATTTTAGTAAACCTTAAAAAATGTAAGAGTTTTATTATATCAAATCCGCTATGGGCCCAATGATCGGTGTCAGACGCAAAAAGTTTATTTACAGAGTAAAATATATTACAAACAAAATTAGCATTTAGTTATTTAAAGCTAAAATGCCAATGATACAATATTGCTGTGAAAATATACAAAACCCCCATAATTCGAGTTGTCATATTGCCGCAAAAACACTTAAAATAGCCCACAAAACGTTTTGTTTCTGAATTTTGGGCAAATGTTAAAAGAAAGTTAACATTACTATACATATATCCTAAATTTAGGTGATTTTGTGGGAATATGACAACTCGAGTTATGGGGTTTTGTCATGTTTCCACAGATTTGTTGTTATACCCACCACCATAGGATGGGGTTATACTAATCTAGTCATTCTATTTGTAACACCTCGAAATATTTGTCTAAGACCCCATAAAGTTTAAATATATCGTCTGGACGCTCTGAGTCGATCTAGCAAAGATAATTAATATTGATGTAGGTCATTGGGGAATGCAAATGGGCCATATCGGTTCAGATTTGGATATAGCTCCCATATAAACCGATCTCCCGATTTGACTTCTTGAGCCCATGGAAGCCGCATTTTTGTCTGATTTTTCTGAAATTTTGCATGCGGTGTTCTGTGACAACAACTATGCCAAGTAAGGTCCGAATCGGTCTATAACCTAATATAGCTCCTTTGATCTCCCAGATTAACTTCTTGAGCCTCTGAAAGCCTCAATTTTCATCCGATTTAGCTGAAATTTTGCATGTTATTTTTTGTTATGACTTTCAACAGCTGTGTAAAGTACGGTCTAAATTGCTCAAGAACATGATATAGCTCCCATATAATCCGATCGCCCGATTTGACTTCTTGAACAACCTAACTAGCTGCGATTTTTATCCGATTTGGCTGAAATTTTATGTTATGACTCTCAACAACTGGGCCAAGTACGGTCCAAATCGGTCTATAACAAAGTATAGCTCCTATATTTTAGTAGAATCCATGGTGGTGGGTTCCCAAGATTCGCCCCGGCCGAACTTAGCACGCTTTACTTGTTTTTGTTCACAACGCTTGGCAACAGAAAATATTGTGGCATATCCACCAAAAAAGCGGGTAAACTAACGAAATAATGTAAATGCATTAAATTATTGAAATGAAGGGCATGTTCATTTAGTCATTCCGTTTGCAACACATCGAATTATCTATTTTCCCCCCTTTTCCAAGTTCCTCGACATCCTAGTCAAATATGGTGCCGATCTGACTATATTAAGATATAGCTGTCATAAAGACCAGTGGCGGGTAAATACACATACACTTTTGCACATATTTGTGTACGTGTACCAGATCATAAGCCCATGGGCTTGGAAATATTACGCACACCAACACATGAGCCCAACACTGATATATACCGATCTCCTGATATAGGGTCTTAATGCCATAACAAGCGCATTTGTTACCCGATTTCGCTGAAATTTAAAACTGAGAGTTGTATTGAGCCTCCTGATAACCAAACCTAATTTGGTCCATATCGGACTCTATTTAAATTTAACTGCCATATTGACCGACCCGTTAATTTAGGGTCTTACCCCATTAACACCTGACCCTCGATTAACTTGTCCGATTTGGATGAAATTTCTTATATTCATTATGTGACATAGTAATTTTTCAATTTATTAAAAAAAATTTTAAAATTTAAACAACACTTTTTTGAAAAATTAAAAATAAAATTATTTTTAATTCCTAAGCCACTCCGTTTTTACAAAAAAAGTCAATTTCTTAATATTTTATGAAGTTTTAGCGACGAAAAGTGGATTTGATTTACTTTACAATAAAGTCGCTTCTTCTGTCAAAAGTAGCTCATCGCCGTACATTTATTATAAGCTACACCTTATGAGGGGGTATACTAATTTCATCATTCTGTTTGTAATTCCTCGAAATATTCGTCTAAGACCCCATAAGGTATATATATTCTTGATCGAAATGACATTTTAAGACGATCTAGCCATGTCCGTTCGTCTTTCTACCGAAAGAACTCTAACTTTCAAAGGAATAAAGCTAGCAGCTCGAAATTTTGCACAAATACTTCTTATTAGTTTAGGTCAGTGGGGATTGTAAATGGGCCATATCGATCCATGTTTTGATATAGCTGCCATATAAACCGATCTTGGATCTTGACTTCTTAAGCCTCTAGAGGACACAATTCTTAAATTTGGCTAGACGTTTGGCGTGACGTGTTTTGTTATGACTTCCAACAACTGTGCTAAGTATGGTGGAAATCGGTCCATAACCTGATATAGCTGTCATATAATCTGATCTGGGGTCTTGACTACTTGAGCCTCTAGGGGGCGAAAATATTATCCGATATGGTTGTAATTTTGTACAACGTTTTCTCCCATGCCAAATATGGTCTGAATCGGTCCGAATCGGACCATTACTTGAAATAAATAGCTTCAATACCACAGAAATTCTTATTTTTATCCTTTGTTTGCCTAATAAGAGATACCGGGAAATGAACTTGACTGTCGAAAGCACACTAACTTCCAAAGAAGTAAAGCTATCCGCTTGAAATTTTGCACAAATACTTCTTATTAGTGTAGGTCGGTTGGTATTGTTAATGGGCCATATCGGTCCATGTTTCGACTTCTTGAGCCTCTAAAGTGCGCAATTCTTATCCGATTGGAATTTTGCACGACGTGTTTTGTTATGATATCCAACAACTTTGCCAAGTATGGTTAAAATCGGTCCATGTTTTGAAATAGCTGCCATATAAACCGATCTTGGGTCTTGACTTCTTGAGCCTCTAGAGTGCGCAATTTTGCACTACGTGTTTTGTTATGATATCCAACAACTGTGCCAAGTATAGTTCAAATCGGTTCATAACCTGATATAGCTGCCATATCAACCGATCTTGGGTCTTGACTTCTTGAGCCTCTAGAGTGCGCAATTCTTATCCGATTGGAGTGAAATTTTGCACGACGTGTTTTGTTATGATATCCAATAAATGTGCCAAGTATGGTTCAAATCGGTCCATAACCTGATATAGCTGCCATATAAACCGATCTTGGGTCTTGACTTCTTAAGCCGCTAGAGTGCGCAATTCTTATCCGATTGGAATGAAATTTTGCACGACGTGTTTTGTTATGATATCCAACAACTGTACCAAGTATGGTTTAAATCGGCCCATAACCTGATATAGCTGACATATAAACCGATCTGGGATCTTGACTTCTTGAGCCTCTAGAAGGCGCAATTCTTATCCGATTTGAATGAATTTTTGCACATAGTATTTTGTTATGATACCTTTAACATTTGTGCGAACTATGGTTCAAATCGGTTAATAACCTGATATAGCTGTCATATAAACAGATCTGGGGACTTGACTTCATGAGCCTCTAGAGGTCGCAATTATTATCCGACTTGCCTGAAATTTTGTACGACACATTCTCTCATGATCATCAACATACGTGTTTATTATGGTCTGAATCGGTCTATAGCCCGATACTGCTCCCATATAAATCGATCTCTCTATTTTACTTCTTGAGCCCCCAAAAGGCGCAATTCTTATTCGAATTGGCTGACATTTTACACAGGTTTCCAACATATAATTTAATTGCGGTCCAAACCGGACCATATCTTGATATCGCTCTAATAGCAGAGCAAATCTTTTCTTATATCCTTTTTTGCCTAAGAAGAGATGCCGGGAAAATAACTCGACAAATGCGATCCATGGTGGAGGGTATATAAGATTCGGCCCGGCCGAACTTAGCACGCTTTTACTTGTTTGAATATATCATGTCTATGCAAGATATATTCATTTGCAGGTAGTAGCAGTTGCCCAACAACAACAATTTTAGTGAGCTATCTGCCAAAATCAGTGATTAGTGCAACTCCGATTTTGTGTCCATTACTAGCTCGCGCCATTTTTAGTTGTTTGTGTGTGTTATGGATTTTAACTATAATGCACACACACAACCAACACTCGTTGACAGATAATGCACTCCGCGAGAAAAAATTGTACTCAGCTGTTTGCTCTACACTACCTGCATTATTATGTCTTGTGTCTATACATGACATAAGCTGTGTTCGGGAACTCCAAAATTTTTACTGAAAGTCGTTCGCGTTCATTATTTGCCAGAAGAAAAGAGCGTGAGAGAGAGGAAATTTTGACAGTTCAAAAAAAGGAGAACCTGCAAATTTTTACTGGGATTTTTTTGCCAGTAGAAATTTGCAACTTTGAACAGATATTTTGTTAAGGTCAGCTGTTTTATGAAAAGCAGCCGTTACATGAAAATACAAAAGCTAACACCAAAATGGTTCAAAAAGGCAGAGGTTAGTAAAAACTAAAAATATTGTTTATTGGTAATTATAACATCGGCAGCAGCTTGTGTTCAGGTACAGAAAACACGCGAAATGAATTTGTAATTTTACCTCAATCTTGAAATATTAAAACATTGTATCCTTCCAGACACCAAATAAAAGAGCAATTATCGGTTTCTTAAGTGTTTTGATGGAATCATCCTCATCAGGAAGATACAATGAAACCAGCACCGTTTTCTGAATTTTATGTGTTTTATTAGCTCTTAAAAACCCACCCTTTATAAAGTCTCTGGGCATCTTATGATCCAAGTCGGTCCATATTTGGATATAACTATGGATATAAGGGAAACAATGTGGTGATGGGTATCCAAAATTGTCATGGCATGAAGGCCACAATTTTTAACTCAATTGTTACGACTTAACATCTGCATTAAGTATCATCTGTGACAAAATCATTAATATCATAAACATTTTTCTTTTTTTGTAGATATACCATCCGACTCTTTGCAAAACTACCAGTTGAAACGTAAATATTTCCATTTTTGCACTATGGTCCACGCAAATATTGTGGCTGTTTTTCCCAAAATTCGATAGAGTAACGATTATTTGGAATTATGTTCTCCATGTTGTTGGTGCCTATTATGTATATTGACGGTACCAAATTTTATTATAAATTCACGTTATTATGCTCTAGTTGTTATTTATGATCTTTTTGATGTATTTGAAATTAAGTTAGCAAATAACTTAATGTTTAAACCGGGCCGAACTTTGGAGACCACCACCTCGGGTAGATATATGTAAACCACCTTTCGTCAAAATACAGTGAAAAATGCAAAATTTTTGCCCCCATAACAGTTATATCGATATATGAACCGATTTGGACCAAATTCGGCACGGTTCATTGTTCAGTTTGTACAACAAAATATTGGCCTTTTTGGTAGTTACATCCAAAAATAGACCGTTCTGAGCCACAGACGACGCGGATGCCAAAAAGCCTAGCACAGGTCACTGTGTCAAATGTCAGCAAAATCGGATTATAAATGCGCCATTTATGGATCCAATACCTTAAATCGACAGATCGGTGTATATGGCACCTATATTCGAATCTGAACCGATCTGGGCCAAATTTAAGAAGGATGTCGAAGGCCCTAACACAACTCACTGACCCAAATTTCGGAGACATCGGAAAATAAATTCGCCTTTTATGTGCTCAAAACCTTAAATCGAAAGATCGATACATGTGGCAGCTTTATCCATATCTCAACTGTTCTGGACCAAATTGCAGAAATATGTTGTCCCAAATTTCGGCAAAATAGGACAATAAATGCGTCCTTTATGGACCCAAAACCTTAAATCGAAATGTTGAGTGGCCTAACACAACTCACTGTTCCAAATTCCGCAAAATCGGATAATAAATATGGCTATTATGGGCCTAAGACCTTAAATCGGCGGATCGGTCTATATGGGGGCTATATCAAAATATAGCCCATCTTCGAACTTAACCTGCCTATGGACAAAAAAGAATCTGTGCAAAGTTTCAGCGCAATATCTCTATTTTTTGTGGATTTTTCGATATGTTTCAAACGGAATGACAAAATGAATGTAACCCCACCCTTTGGTGGTGAGTAAAAAAAATACATTTTTATACCCTCCACCATAGGATGGGAGTATACTAATTTCCTCATTCTGTTTGTAACTCCTCGAAATATTCGTCTAAGACCCCATAAAGTTTATATATTCTTCATCGTCATGACATTTAAAGTCGATCTCGCTATGTCCGTCCATCTGTCTGTTGAAAGCACGCTAACTTTCAAAAGAGTAAAGCTATCCACTTCTTATTAATGTAGGTCGGTTGAGATTTTAAATGGGCCATATCGGTCCATGTTTTGATATAACTGCCATATAAACCGATCGTGGATCTTGACTTTTTGAGCCACCAGAGGGCGCAATTCTTATCTAAATTCGCTAAAATTTTGAAACTGGGGTCTTAACTTCTTCAGCGTCTAGAAGCCGCAATTCTTATTCGATTTGGCTAAAATTTTGCAAGCCGTGTTTCGTTAAGACTTCCAATAACTGCGCTAAGTATGGTTCAAATCGGTTCATAACCTGACATAGCTGCCAAATAAACCGATTTTGAATCTTGACTTCTTCAGCTTCTCGAGGGCTCAATTCGTTTCCGATTTAGTTGAAATTTGGCATGACGTGTTTTGTTATGACTTCCAACAATTGTGTCAAATATGGTTTAAATCGGTCCATAACATAATATAGCTATCATATAAACCGATCTGGGATCTTGACTTCTTGAGTCTCTAGAGGGCTCAATTATTATACGAGTAGGTTAAAATTTTATACAACGGCTTCGCCATGACCTTCAACATACGTATCAAATATGGTCTGAATCGGTCTATAGCCTGATACAGCTCCCATATAAACCAATCTCCCTATAATACTTCTTGAGCCCATAAAGGGCGCAATTCTTATTCGAATTGGCTGAAATTTTACACAATGACTTTTACTATGGTTTCCAATATTCAATTCAATTATGGTCCGAATCGGACTATAACTTTATATAGCTCTTATACCATAGCAATTATTTTCTTTTATCCTTTGTTTGTCTAAAAAGAGATACCGGGAAAAGAACTTGACAAATGCGATCAATGCGGGAGGGTTTATAAGATTCGGCCCGGCCGATCTTAGCACACCTTTATTTGTTTTTGTTGTCATAAGTTATTTGTGTGTAAACATGCTTTACAGTGTTTTGCTAATGCCAGTAATAGAGAGCTTTTAGGTCAGTTTGTTGGGTCTGCTCTAGTTAAATTCGGAATTTGTCTTCACTCACAATTTGTTTTTGTCTTTTGAAGTTTAGAAAGCCCCAAACCCCATTTCCTTAAGTAAACAACTAACTACAAAACACGCTAGATTCGGGTTTCTGTCATCATTCCTCACTTGCTTTGGAAATTTAATTTAAATAGGTGGTTCCGTTTGTACCTACATCGAACACCCAGATTTTTTAAAGAAAACAAATCGGCGAGCTTATGATAATTCTCAGAACTCACAAAAGGCAAATCAGGGAATTGGTTTATGTGTGGGGTCTTATTTTTGTATGGACCTATCTGAGCGGAATCTGGTTATGTGTTTGAGCTTATAAAGGGTGATTTTTTTGAGGTTAGGATTTTCATGCATTAGTATTTGACAGATCACGTGGGATTTCAGACATGGTGTCAAAGAGAAAGATGCTCAGTATGTTTTGACATTTCATCATGAATAGACTTACTAACGAGCAACGCTTGCAAATCATTGAATTTTATTACCAAAATCAGTGTTCGGTTCGAAATGTGTTCATTCACCGTAACGTTGCGTCCAACAGCATCTTTGAAAAAATACGGTCCAATGATTCCACCAGCGTACAAACCACACCAAACAGTGCATTTTTCGGGATGCATGGGCAGTTCTTGAACGGCTTCTGGTTGCTCTTCACTCCAAATGCGGCAATTTTGCTTATTTACGTAGCCATTCAACCAGAAATGAGCCTCATCGCTGAACAAAATTTGTCAAAATTTGAACACATTTCGAACCGAACACTGATTTTGGTAATAAAATTCAATGATTTGCAAGCGTTGCTCGTTAGTAAGTCTATTCATGATGAAATGTCAAAGCATACTGAGCATCTTTCTCTTTGACACCATGTCTGAAATCCCACGTGATCTGTCAAATACTAATGCATGAAAATCCTAACCTCAAAAAAATCACCCTTTAAATGCACATATAAAATTTCCGCCAAATCAGAGTTTAGGCTTCTAGGTGCTCAAGAAGTCAAAATAGAAATCGATTTATATGAAGGCCTTATGCTTCGTATGGACCTAAGTTCAGCAAATTTCAGCTAACTTGGTTAAAATTTGGGCCTCAAGCCTTGTAACTGCTTATGAAGTTAAATTGAAGGATTAGATTATATCAACACTTGATCTATTTATGGTGTTGGGTGACTAAAGTATACAAATCAAATATCCAAATGTGGCTCATATTCAAAAATAGCTCATCAATAAGTCTATCTGTTCAAAATCGTAATAAAAGATAATACTAAGATAATTTATTTCATAAGTCCAAGCAACAAAATAAAATAAAAACCAGTAGAGGACAGGAAAGACAAAAGTCGGGCGGTGCCGACTATATAATACCCAACACCACCTAGTGCATGTAGTATTTTTATATGTCGAACTTATCGCGAAATCTAGTCAGACTTTAATTTGGATACCAATTAAAATAGCAATTTAGAACCTTGTAAGGTTTTCCTACCATAGGACAAAAGATTTGGATTTCCACATCTTTAAAAGGCCATATCGGATAAAAGATTATATGGGAGTTATATCGAAACCTGTGCAAATTTTAATGACACATACTGGGGCGTCAAATAGAGATTGACGTCCCAGTATGTGTCATTAAGATGTGACCAAAATTGTGGTTTTTACTGTCCATATCGGATGAAATAAATTAGGACTGATTTTAATGAAATTTTGCGCACGTATTGGAACGTCAATTTAAACGTCTCATGTAAAATCGGGCGAAAATTGTGGATTCTACAGCCTTAAAAGGCCATATCGGATGAACGATATATATGGGAGCTATATCTAAATCTAAACCGATTTATTATGAAATTTTGCACATACATTGAAACTTCACAAAAACGACTCCACACCAAATTTGGTAAAGATCGGACCAAAACTGTGGCTTCTACAGCTTTAATAGTTCAAATCGAATGAAAGATATATTTTTTCCAGATATATTAAGATCGGTACCAAAACAGTCCGTGCCAAATTTTGTGCAGATCGGTTGAAAATTGTAGCTACTACGGCCATACATATATATGGGAGCTATATTTAAATCTGGACCGATTTTTATAAAATTTTGCACACATATGTAGACCTCATATAAAATACCCAATACCAAATTTTGTGAAGATCGGACGAAAATTGTGGCTTCTATAGCCTTAAAAAACCATATGGGGGTGAAAGATATATATGGGAGCTACATCTAAATCTGAACCGATTTTTATAAAATTTTGCACACATATGTAAACCTCAAATAAAATACCCAATGCCAAATTTTGCGAAGATCGGACGAAAATTGTGGCTTCTACAGCTTAAATAACCATATCGGATGAAAAATATATATGGGAGCTATATCTAAATCTGAACCAATTATTATGCAATTTTGCAGACATATGTGTGCAAATAAAACGAGTAAAAAAAACCCTTTGCCAAATTTTGTAACGATCGGACTAAAACTTCTTCTTCTTTTATGGCTTCTACAGCCATAAAAGTACATGTCGGATGAAAGATATATATGAGAGCTATATCTAAATCTGAACCTATTTTTATAAAATTTTGCACACATATGTAGACCTCAAATAAAAACCCAATGCCAAATTTTGTGAAGATCAGACGAAAATTGTGGCTTCCACAGCCTTAAAAATCCACATCGGCTGAAAGATATATATGGGAGCTATATCTAAATCTGAACCGATTTTTTTTTCAAAATCAATAGCGTTTGTTCTTGGGCCATAAAAGTGGCATATGCAAAATTTCGTGACATTCGGACAACAAATACGACCTGCAGTTTGATTACAAGAATACATGGACTCACAGACGGACATGGCTAAATCGAATCAGAAAGTGATTCTGAGTCGATCGGTATACTTATCCATGGGTCTAGCTCTCCTCCTTCTTAGCGTTGCAAACGTATGCACAAATCTATAATACCCTTTACCACAGTGGTGGTGCAGGGTATAAAAATACAAAAAAGGAACTCAAATAAATATTTTTCTTGAAGAAATTACCAAAAATTAACCAATTTAATGCCCTTATAACTGCACTTAAAGCAAACCACTATTATTTTTTAAGAAAATACGAGTTTACATTATAAAATTAATCTATTTTACTTTAAAATTGCTGTGACCCCTCCAAATTGTGTAAATTTTAGATCTTTTGGTTACATTTATTTCTAATTCATTTCTTCCTTTTAGCTGACTCTTTGACATTAAACTTTGGTACACGATCCTTTTTGGCCAATATCGTATTAGATGACTCATCAATATGCACTGTCGAAATGGTCATATTGATTCTTTTTTCGATGACGCCAATAAACAACTTGACATTATGCGAAGTCATGGATGTTTTGGAACTCAAAACATTCAAAATCGGCGCATCATCACAAGCCAATTGTCTAAGAGGTAGAAAAGAAAACAAAGCAATTGGTTGCGTGGGCTAATAAATTTTTTGTAGCAAAAACTTACTTGAATATTTCCCATATGCCCATAAGCATTTCGTGCAAACGCTTGTCTAATATTTCAGCCTTTTCTTTGGCGGCATTATTTTGAGATTTGCCTTTTTCAAGTTGTTCGCTTAGATATTCTAAAGACTCGGTCTTCTGTTTTATTTCCTTTTCTAGAAGATCGGCTTTCTGACGCTCTGCAAGAAATAATGGAACATGACATTTTAAACTTCCAAATGGAGTATTATAACTTACCTATTTCATCAGTTAACTCTTGTGTGGTGTCATTAAGAACTTCAACTTCGCTGCTAAGTTCGTTGACATAATTGAAGAGGGCAAAATTTTCCTCTTCCTGTCTTTTGAATTGGGTAGCTAATTTGGCAGTATCAGGTTCCTTATAGAGACCCTGGGGTAGAGGAAATGTATAAAAATAAATACATCAATGTTTAGTTCAAAAGCGACATTAGTATTGGCTTAAAATCATTTTTTTAGCTGAGGAATGAAAAAAATATTGGGTTGCCCAAAAAGTAATTGCGGATTTTTCATATAGTCGGCGTTGACAAATTTTTTCACAGCTTGTGACTCTGTAATTGCATTCTTTGTTCTGTCAGTTATCAGCTGTTACTTTTAGCTTGCTTTAGAAAAAAAGTGTAAAAAAAGTATATTTGATTAAAGTCATTCTAAGCTTTATTAAAAATGCATTTACTTTCTTTTAAAAAATCCGCAATTACTTTTTGGGCAACCCAATACTTCAAGTATTACACACAAAATTCATAGCTTTTTTCAAAAGCTCTGTCCCTAATATTTGTTTAATTCATTTATTATACACATCACCATAGGATGGGGTTATACTAATCTAGTCATTCCGTTTGTAACACCTCGAAATATTGATCTGCGACCCCATAAAGTATAAATATTCTGGATCCTCTCGACATTCTGATTCGATCTAATGTCGTCCGTCCGCACATCTGTCGAAGACACGATAGCGGTCGAACGTGTAAAGCTACCAGCTTGAAACTTTGCACAGACACTTAATATTGATGTAGGCTGTTGAGGATGCAAATTGACCATATCGGTTCAGATTTGAATATAGCTCCCATATAAACCGATCTCCCGATTTGACTTCTTGAGCTCCTGAAATCCGCAATTTTCATCCGAGTTGGCCAAAATTTTGCACATAGTGTTCTCTTATGACTTCTAACAATTGTGCCAAGAACGGTCATAATCGGTATATAACCTGATATAGATCCCATATAAACCGATCTCCCGATTTGACTTCTTAAGTCCTTACAAGCCGCAATTTTTGTCCGACTGGCTGAAATTTTCCATGCGGTGTTCTATTACGACTTGCAACAAATGCATCAAATACGGTCCATACCGGTCCATAACCTGATATTAATCCCAAATAAAATGATCTCCCGATTTGACTTCTTGAGCCCTTGCAAATGCAAATTTTGCCCATGAACATTTCACTAAGGAACATGGTCAAACTTTTCACATATCAATGAGTGCAGTCCGATTCAAGTTTAAGCTCAATGATAAGGGGCCTCCTTTTTATAGCCTCTTTGTAGAGAAGTTTTACATGGCATAGTACCTCACAAATGTTGCCAGCATTAGGAGGGGAAACCCACAATCTGATTATCTCGCTAGGATTCGAACCCATGCGTTCAGCGTCATAGGCGGACATGCTAACCTCTGCGCTACGGTGGCCTCCATATCCTTACAAGCCGCAATTTTTGTCCGATTTGGCTGAAATTTTGCATTTAGTATTCTGTTATGACTTCCAACAACTATGTTTAGTCATATAGGTCTATAACCTGAAATAGCTTCCATATAAAACGGTCTCTCGATTATGCTTGTTCGGTTCCTAAAGCTTTAATTTTTACTGCTTTGACAGAAGTTTGGTATGTAGAATAAAGTTATGCCCTTCAACTAAATTGATTTTGTAATTTTTCGAACATCTTCCAGCTCGAGATCATATTCAATGTTTTCTATTCAAAGAAAGCATAGCCAAGAACTTATAAAAGTTGAGCAAGTGTGTGCTGTTAATCAAAACACTTTGACTAGGTAGTATATCATGATTTCGGTTACGCCATGTAACTTCATCAGCACTTTTGTCAAATTGATTAAGTTGCTTTACATACCCAACAACTATTGAGTACGGTGTAGATCACCATGATTCGGCCCGGCCGAACATAGCACGATTTTATTCGTTTTTAATTTCACCTTCATTCTATCAATAATGCCCCTATAGTCTTCTAACTGTTTCTCGAAAGCTTCCTTCTGAGCTATCTTTTTGTTGATTTCTCTTTGTTCCAATTCAGGATTTTGCCGCTTTTGCCCTTTTATATCGAAGAACTTCTGCAACTTAGCATCATGCTCCAGACGGCGTTGCATTTCTCTCATTTCCTGTTTTAAGGAACGGAAATAGAAAATTATTATGTCATTAATTTTTGTTTAGTTTTTCCACCCCTTCCCCTCTTACCTGTATATGCATAAGTTTATCATTTTCACTACGATCCTTTAGCAATTGTAACTTATTGCATAGTTCCTCCCTTTGATCATAAGCCAGTGTCGATTGATCTATTAAATCCATAATATATTTCTTACCCTCATTATACTGGGTCACCATAATTTGCCACATGTCATTAAATTTTGCGCTGGAAAATTAAAAAAAAAAAACACTTGGATCGGTTAATAAAGGAGCTTAACTGAACATATGAAAACCACCATAGCGCAGAGATTACCATATCCGCCTATGACGCTGAACGACTTGGTTGGAATCCTAGCTAGAACAGCAGAACAAATTTGAACGCGGTGGTTTTTCCCTCATAATACTGGCGATAGTTGTGAGGTACTATGCCATGCATATAAGCCATGTAAAAACTTGTACCAACTCCACTCCCAAATACCTTTCTTTTGAGTCCTTTATTATCGTATTGGTAAATATTTCCTATTTAGAGAGACACTTGGCCCTTAATGTAAATATACGTTTCGTGCTCTACTTTCAAATACATTTTATATGAGCCCCATAACGGCATGATCGGTAAATAAATTCTGTTTGAGGGTGGGGTAGACCCCAGGGACTTTATCCCGAAAATCAATCAATTTAAACATCAAATACCTTTTTTATAATAGAGAGGTGTTTACGGGTGGGGCAGTTCCCCAAACAACAAATTCGTTTTTTCACTCTAGCCCCTTTCGTTTGAGCTCTATATTGTGGTGATTGGTTTATATACCCATCTGGCGGGTTTTGGACGGCCCCCGAGGCACCCGACCCTAACAATAAAAACCATGTTTTGTTTTGACTGTGAGAGTGCAAAAAAAATTTCGAAAGAATCGCATTACCAATCTCCGAGATGTGGTGTTTTTGAAAATTAGGGTAATGATAAGTGATTTTTAGGGGAGGAATGACACTCAGACATTTGAACTCAAATATGGATATCAAATTCGTGCTGCTCTCCCAAATTCGTTTAATGTGAGCCCCATATGAACTGTTGGAGGGTGTTTTGGGGCTGGAGCGGCCACCGGCACTTTGCCCTGAAAATACATATCAAATTCGTTCTTTACTCCCAAATAACGTTGATTTGAGCTACATATTGCCATAATCGGAAATGAAGTTCAATTTAGGGGGTGCTTTAAGGCGTACCCCCAAGCACTAGGCTCCAAAATTGGATATCAAATTCGTTTTCTACTCTCAAATTCCTTTCATTTGAGGCCCATATTGACATCCAATATGTCTGTTTGGGGGAATTTTGGATTTGGGGCGGCACAAAGGGTACTTAGACCAAAATTTTTATACAATATTCGTATTCTGTTTTCCAATACCTTTCATTTGATACCCATATTGTCCCGATCGATTCACTTTTGATTTTAGGTGGTGTTTTTGGGTAACGGGGAAATCAAAAAATTATAAAACCTATTACTCCTTCCTGACCATATTTGCAATCTACTCCCGAATACTTTTCATTTGAGTCCCATATTGTCATGAGGAGGTTTTGGGGTTTGGGGCACAAATACTGAGTGCCTACGATGCTCGATATGACAAGGCGAGTTAATGGCGCCTTTAAATAACCAATGGCCATCCTGTTCCCGCGGCGATCGGTCCTTTGCTCATCTACAGGAGCTTGACGAGGATCGCCACCTCCACATGAAAATGTGGTTACAACAACTACAACAACGTTTCCTAGTACGAGATTAATTCCACTTGAAATTCAATAAAATATTTAATCCTTACCGATCCTGCAGCATATGATTGATGACATCCCTTAGTTTAGAGTTTTCCGTCAACACATCGCTGCATTTTTTGTTGACTACATCTAAACGATTCTCCAATTTTACCACACTTTTTTGCACCTTACAAATGGTATCCTTATAGCAGCTGTCAGGCACTTCCAATTTGCGCAGGCCATTGATTTCCTTTTCAATCTAGAAACAAAATGTTTTTATAAGATATAGATACTATACATATAACCCCTCACCTTTTTTATATGGCCCTCTAATTCCCATAAATTTATACGTTCTGTTTGTAAGTTGCGTTGAACATCGGCCTCATGAAATTGTAAAGTAGACAAATTCTTTTCTTTCTAGAAAAAAACATATAAACTAAATGCATGTTTAGGAAAGTAGGCTTATTGTTTGGAAAACTTACCACCACACTCTTTTTGGCATGGGTGCCTCCCTCTAGAGTTATAATTTCAGTTAGCAATAGCTGATGCTCTTTTTGCAAGCCACTTATTAAATGATTTTGCTTTTTCACCTGCTTGGTCTTATAGTCAAGAAGGGCCCGCAACTCCAGCTGCAAAGAACGCAACTGAAAGCAAGGATTTTGTTTATTATAAAATACGATTAACTCCAATTTCCTACCTGGCGCTGCAGCCGCTCCAATTCGGCATTAGCCAATTGGTCCAACTCCGCTTGGTTGCTCATTGTCAGGAAATTTTCATTATATTTTTTATCAAAATTGGTGAAAATAGGACCAAAAAACCTTGAATTTTATTTAAAACTGTTAAATAAACAACTCTTCAGTCACCTTGGAGACCTTAAGCAGCCGTTTGATTAAATTTGCTTAAAAATGCGCTTTCACTCTATGCTTAGTTGTCCGTTAAATAGATATACAGATGTGGCATCTCTATTTAATTCCACCATCAGCTGTTTTATAAACATCCCTGTTTTTCTAATGGCAAACAGCTGCAAGTTACAGGTTATGTAAAATTCGGTGTTTTAGAATAATTGGATTGGTTGGATATTTCAAAGTCGAGAAGTTTAAAGAAATATGGTTTTCACTGCCATTCCCTTATGTGTGAGATCTCGAGGACCTGATGAATTTTGGCGCAAGAGAAAATTTTTCAAGTTAGCCGCGGTAAATAGTCTAATACGTGAGCTTAGGGCAGTCGCAAAAATCTTTATGGCTGTTTTTATTTTAGCATTATCGTGGTCGTCGCCGCAATGTTTACTCCATTACCATCCGAAATGTGCATCGTGCTTTGGTCTATGCCACCAAAAGTCGCAAGTTGAAGAAATTGGATATGAAAGATGTAACTATAACATAAGAACCTATATATATATCACTGTCATAAAATCTAATCATATATTTTAGTTGTGGGACACCAGAGTACAAGCAGGCTGTGAACAATATGGTTTGTCATTGGATACATTCAAAGATGGCTTAGCTCGAAATAACATTTTACTAAACAGGTAGGATTTTACAAAACATAAACGGCTTATTCACAAAACTTTACAAAGCCTTAAAATAGGTTTATTTGAGGCGTTTCCATTATCACCCGTATTCTGACCAAACTATCTCCAAAGTCCGCGTTGATAGTGCAGAGAGAAGCTCGGGTGTATCCCCGTGCGGCTTAGAGCGGTGACTGTCGATCAATCACCCCCTCAATATTCAGGAAGGCCACCATCGGGTACTCCTTCAGTTAGAGAGCAGCCTCGACTTCTCGCATCACTGCGTGGAGGGCAATCTTTTCGAACTCCAACGTCAGACCCTCCAACAACTTCAAATCTTTTTTTACGAGAGCATAACCACACCTTATGTTTGGTGAATAAGGCCGCAAATGTTTATAACCAAAAATAGGGCAAATGAATGAAATTGGCTTACATTTAGCTTTATAAAGCGACCATACCGGCACGGGATGACTATGAGCACCACATCGTCATTGCGAAAAGCTCAGCTGAGAGCTACCGGCCACGTCCACAGGTTGCGGATAGTGGGATGTTCCACATGCGGAGTAGCTGCAACTGTAGTCGCGGGCAATCAGCGGTATCGAGTGGTGAGTCTCAATAGGAGGTCGGGTGGCGCCAGCTCTTGCTTAAATACTGAGTGCCTATGATAATCGATATGACAAGGTGAGTTACTGGCGTCAATAAATAACAAATGGCTATTACGTTCCCGCGGCGATCGGTCCTATGGACCGGAACGAGCTTGCTCACGAGGATCGCCACCTCCACATAGAAATGTGGTTACAACAACAACCATTTGATTTGAATTTGACTTAGTATCTGATTTCTTTTTTCATTTGAGTAAAAAGTTGCATGCTGTGCTTAGCAATGACTTTCAATGCCCATCTTATTAAAGTACAAATCGACCAATAACCTGATATAGCTCTCATAAATATAAACCGATGTTCAGATTATACTTCTTAAGCTCGTATAGGAAGCAATGCTAGTTCGATTATAAAACAAGAAAAAAGTGTTAAGCTATTTTTGGCCGAATCTTGGTTACTTTCCAAATATTTTGAATCAGTTTATATTGGCTAAAGAAATGTATTTAGAATTCTTCTACAGAATATACTTAAGTAATGCGATACCTCATAGAAGGTATATAAGAGTCCACCCATCCGAACATAAGCTTATGAACATACACGCAGCGCAAGCCAGTAAGCTCTTTTATTAACTATTCCATCTTTTTTTCAGAAAAGTGTTATCAGATTTGGCTATCTGGGAGCCAAGATCATTTGAAGCTTTGGTCAATTTATCCCGCGAGAGGGCAGTTGTAGATACTTTGCCTGGCATCACGGAACGCTCGGTAATGAATCAAGTCTATGGATTGGCCAATTTGAAAATAAAATAAATATTTCCGCTTCTTATATAGTATTTTAAGTGTAATAAAATCGTTTTTCTTTAAAACAGAAATGCTCAATCCCGTGTCATTGTTACAATAATTTCATAAAACTATGCTGCCTTATAAAAAAGATCGCAAACCATCAATTTTACAACCACTCATCCTTTGAGGCCTTAGTAAGTACAATCTGTATAAGGGAACAGCTGTGAACACTGCCTTAAGGGGGCAGGGGCTGTATGAAGCAGGACAAAATATTTTGATGCTTTTTCGGTTAGATATTTTTGGAATGTCAAGAAAATGTAGGCTGTTAATCAATTCCCTACTAAATACCAAAGACTATTTACCATATACATTCTTCTATGTTCATTTCAGTTTTTAAATGGGGCCACCTATCAGAAAATAAAATTCGAAGGATGCAATACTTATTGATATGCTAGAAGTTGTGTTCTTCGTTTTCACGAGCTTAGCTGGGGGCTACTGGACGCGCCCACAGGCTGAGGATAGTGAAATGCTCCATACGGAGTATCTGCAACTGCAGTCGCGGACGGTCAGAGGTGTCGAGTGGAGAGTCTTAGTGAGAGGCTGGGCGGGGGTTCATAGTAATGTTGACCAAAAATGAAGAGAGTTAACGTAGGTGGATGAAAGATGGCACATATATTTGCTATTATTATAGAAGACTTAGAACCAAAAATGGATCATATATGTTTTCATATAACAGCTGTTCAATGCTGCAAATTTATGCTAGGAAAAAAAACCTCCAGTAAAAATTTGAAAGCTCTCAATTACCAAACTCTCAAAATTTTGCTCGCTCTCACGTACTCTCCCGCTCATTATCCGATTTTGTTGAAATTCGAAACAATGAGTTGTTATATGCCTCACGATGATATCCGACTCAAATATAGCTCAGATCGGAAAATACTTAGAAATAGCTGTCATATAGACCGACCTGCCGATTGAGAGTCTTCAGCACTTAAAAGCCACAATTACTATCCGGTTTCGGTGAGATTTGAAACAGCGAGTTGTTTTAAGCCTACCGACATCTGACTGAAATATAATTCAGATCGGACTATATTAGGATACAGCTGCCATATAGAACGATCTGCCGGTTTAGGGCCTGAAGCTCATGAAAGCTGCATTTATTACCCGATTTCGCTGAAGTTTAAAACAGTGAATTGGTTTAAACCTCCCCACATCAGATTCAAATATCGTCCAGATCTGACAATATTCAGATAAAGCTGTCGTATAGACCGATTTGCCGATTCAGGGTCTTCAGCATATAAAAGAGGCAATTATTATCGGATATAGTGAGTTGTTTTAAGCCTCGCGTCATCTGAACCAAATATGGTTCGATTTCTGGCCCAATTGTGGAATAAAATTTTTGTAAAAATCGGAAATACTTTTCGAGTTTCCTTCCAAACGAATTCTAAAAAATTCTTATAGAATTTAAAAGTGTTTTCCGACGATTCAAATTACAACATTTCTCTTAAACATTCCATTAAGGAACTCCTTTCGAACAGCGCAACTACACCACTTTGGGAAATAGTTTTTACATTGCATAGTTCCTCACAAATGTCACCAGAACTAGGAGGGCTGACATTTCTTCTGATGTTCTCGTCAGGATTCGAACTCAGTGTCTCAGCACCATAGGCGAACATGCTAACCTCTGAACTACAGTGGCCTCCAACAAAAATATGCAAAAACAGCAAGCACAAAAAACACTCCAACACTTGCTAAATGTGACAATGAAGAAATTAACCAAAAAACCAAGACTATCACCTAAAACCTACCAAATATATATATACACCAATCACGACAATATGGGACTCAAATTACAGGTATTTTAGGTAAGGAAACGTATCTGATATCTGACCAAGTGTTTGGGAGACCATCCCAACCCCCAAAACACCGCTAAATCGGACATATTTACCCGCCATGGCAATATGGGACTCAAATGAAAGGTATACGAATCTGATATCCAAATTTGGGACAAAATTTCTGGGGGTCAACCCCTTTCCCAAAACACCCCCCAAACGGGACTTGTTTACTGACCATGGCAATATGGGACTTAAATAAAAGATATTTGAGTGTATAATACGAATCTGATATCCAGATGTGGGACCAACTGTTTGGGGGGCCGCCCATCCCCGAGAACATGCCCAAAGAAGACAAATTTACGACCATAGTAAAATGGGACTCAAATGAAAGGTCTTTGGAACGAAGGTCTTTGGCACGAATCTGATGTCAATGTTCGGGAGAAGTGTCTATGGGGCCACCCCACCCCCATAACACCACCCAAATAGGAAGTATTTGCTGACCATTGCGATGAGGCTCAAATAAGAGGTATTTTAGAGTAGAATACGAATCATATAATATATATATATATATATATATATATATATATATATATATATATATATATATATATATATATATATATATATATATATATATATATATATATATATATATATATATATATATATATATATATATACAACGTATTTGCTCACCAAGACCATTTGGGTCTTCAAGATAGTGGAGCTTGATATTCTAAGTTTTTAGGGCCCATACCCCAAATCGGACATGTTTGCTGGCTTTATCAATGTTGTTGTTGTAGTAGCAGTGTGTGGTACACTGAGGCGGCAGCCCTTGCCGATGAAGGAATTCATCGGGTCAATCCGGTACGTACAACCGGCTGCCATGGGATTGCGCTTTATCAATAAGAGGTTTAAGCGAATGGTATTTGAGATTAGATAACGAGTTTGATGGCCAATTTTGAAGCCAATGGCAATATGGGGTTCTAATATATGAGAAAAGAGCACGTTGCTGATATATTTTCAGGGCTTACAGTTTGGGGGACCACCCCACTCCCCAAAACACCCTTAAATCGGGCATATTTACCTACCATGTCAATGTGGGGACTAAATGAAAGGAATTGGGGCGTAGAGCAAGAATTGATACCCACTTTCGGGACCAACTTTTTGGGGGTCTACCCCTTTCCCAAAATACCACACAAACAGCAATTTTTTACTGACCATCGCAATATGGGGCTCAAATAAAGCTATTTGGGAGTAGAATACGAATTTGATATCCAACTGTAGGACCATGTAGGCATCACCCCTTCCCCAAAATGGAGTACACCTTACATCCAAACTTAAATTCGTAGACCAATAAAGATAGGATTCAGATAAAGGCACTAATATTGTTAAACTGTTTGTCAAGCGCTATGCTATTTTCGTAGCATGGTATTTCACTAAAAGCTCTTTAATTGTCGAAAATAAATATTCCGAGGAAAATTTTGTTCCATATAAAATAAAAGAAGGCGCACGGTCCAGCTTGTGTTACATATAATTAACACTCCTTCTGACAAACGGATAAACTTTAAGGCCATTGTACACAGATTTATAGGAGTTTGATACATAAGTCTAGGCAATAGAGAGAGAGCTTAATATAAGTTTTGCATTTTTAAAAGAAAGTCGTTTGAAATTGTAAAGAATAATGTAATTATTGAAAAAAAGACAAATATTTGTTTTGTATATTAATGTATAAATGTACAAAAATTTCAGTGTAGTTCCCTGAGGAAGAAAACCGGCGGTTTTCGTAATATTGGATTTTTCAATAATAAAACAATTTTCAAAAACAATTACATCAGTTTTTTTAAAAATTTTTGTATGACGTCGAGCCGAAAAAACCAAAAAAGTAATAAAAAAAATTCTACCGGTAAAAAAATGTGCCACAAAAAAAAGCACAAAAAAATAAAAAAAAACGACATTTTCAGTTTAGAATTCATTCCGTAGGTGAAAAACAAGCAAAAAATTACAAAAACATCCGACACAGAGTTCAGATATCGTTCAGAATTCCTACCGAACTTTCGGAACTAAAATTCCTACAGACAAAAAGTCCAGAAATCGTTCAGAAGTCATTCCAATGTTACGGAAGAAAAAATAAAAAATTATATATACGTCGGACGATAAATTCTAAAAAAAAATCCTACAACAAGACGTTAGAACTCCTTCAGAGCTGTCCGAAAATAATCCCTCAGAAAATCAAACAGAATTCATATCGATTTCGATAAGACCTTGTCGGAAGAGTTCAGAATTTGTACAGTTAATTCTCTATTTCTTGCAGCTGGTTAGAGGTTTGCTTCATCGCTATAATTGGTCCAGTCTTGTATGTGATTTAGCCATGTTATTTATTTATTAAATAATCAATATTTATATTAAAAAAAAATACTGCCACATTATTTACATCCCAAACTAAACAACTGACTCACTTTTATCCCGATCGTTACTCTAAATATTAAAATTAATTAGATCAGATGCAGTTTTTAATTTTCGACATTAAACATTGAAAAAATACATTGCCAACAAAGATTGGATTTGAACCCCTATATCCATAAAACTACTTGACATATTGAAACCAAAATTCCAATTTACAGCAATTGTAAAGTTCTCTATCAAATTGCATCCAAAAATTACATTCCGAATATATTCTCCCTTATTCCGGTTGGTGATGGCGTAGTCAAATGTCGAAGTTTTAATTGGGCTGCCCAAAAAGTAATTGCGGATTTTTCATATAGTCGGCGTTGACAAATTTTTTCACAGCTTGTGACTCTGTAATTGCATTCTTTCTTCTGTCAGTTATCAGCTGTTACTTTTAGCTTGCTTTTGAAAAAAAGTGTAAAAAAAGTATATTTGATTAAAGTTCATTCTAAGTTTTATTAAAAATGCATTTACTTTCTTTTAAAAAATCCGCAATTACTTTTTGGGCAACCAATATTATGCAACTAGCTGACCCGAGCCCGCTCGCTGCACCTTCTTTTACTTTATATGAAACAAAATTTTAATTGGAATATTTTTTTCTACAATTGAAGAGCTTTTAGTGAAATACCATGCTACGAAAATAGTATATCGCTTAACTAACAGTTTAACAATATAAGTGCCTTTATCTGAACCCCATATGATCTTTATTGGTCTACGAATTTAAGTTTGGATGTAAGGTGTACTCCATTCTTAAAATACTTTATTTCAGCCCGATATTCTCATGTTATCTGATTTAGAGGTGTTTTCGGGGGTGAGGTGGTCCCACAGATACTTGGCCCTGAAAAATATCAGCATAGTGCTCCTCTATCAAATACCATTTGTTTAAACCCTATATTGCAATTGGTTTAAGGGGAGTTTACACGATGAGACGTCCCCCAAACACATGGCCCCAAAATTGGTTATCAAATTTGTTTTCTAATCTTAAATACCTTTCATTTGAGCCACATATTGTTCGAAAAATTTTTACCCTTTGGGGGTTGTTTTCGGGAAGGGGTGATGCCTTAAATACATGGTCCTACATATTTTTATTTGAGCCCCATATTGCGATGGTCAGTAAAAAGTTGCTGTTTGTGGGGTATTTTGGGAAAGGGGTAGACCCCCAGAGAATTGGCCCCGAAATGGGTATCAATTCTTGCTCTATCCCCCAATACCTTGTATTTAAGCTCCACATTGACATGGTAGGTAAATATGCCCCATTTAGGGATGTTTTTTATGGGGGTGGTCCTCCCACATTGCAAATGCAAATTTTGCCCATGAACATTCCACTAAGGAACAGGGGCAAACTTTTTACATATCAGTGAGTGCAGTCCGATTCAAGTTTAAGCTCAATGATAAGGGGCCTCCTTTTTATAGCCGAGTCCGAACGGCGTGCCACAGTGCGACACCTCTTTGGAGAGAATTGGAGAGAAGTTTTACATGGCATAGTACCTCACAAATGTTGCCAGCATAAGGAGGGGAAGACCACCGCTGAAAATTTTTTCTGATGGTCTCGCCAGGATTCCAAACCAGGCGTTCAGTGTCATAAGCGTACATGCTAACCTCTGCGCTACGGTGGCCTCCAAAATGGTCCCCCAACATTAAGCCCTGAAAATATATCAGCAACTTGGTTTATTCTCATATATCTATATATCATTTATTTGAACCTTGCCATTGGCCACAAAAATGGATATCAAAATCGTTTTCTAATCTCATTTAAACTCCTTATCGCAAAAGTCAGCAAATATGTCCGGTTTGGGGCGTTGGCCCTAAAAACTAAATATATTTAGTTCCACTCTCTTTAAGGCCGAAATTGTCTTGGTGAGCAAATACGTCCTATTTGGGGGTTGTTATGGTGGTGGGACGTCCTCTTGACAGTTGGTCCCTAATGTTGATATCAGATATGTGGTCTACTCCTAAATACCTTTAATTTGAGGCCCATATTTCCACAGTTGGTAAACATGACCGGCTTGGGGGGTGTTTTGAGGGATTGGGCGGCTACTCTGTGAGTTTGCCTTGAAAATATACATCGGATTCGTGTTTTGGGGAAGGGGTGGACCCCCAGAAACGTGGTCCCACATTTCGATATTAGATTCGTATTCTATTCGCAAATAGCTTTCAATTGAGTCCCATATTGCCATGGTAAATATGTCCGATTTAGGGGTGTTTTGGCGGTTGGGGTGGTCCCCCTAACACTTGGTCCGACAATTGGATATCAGATACGTTTTCTTATCCTAAATACCTTTCATTTAAGTCCCATATTGTCGTGATTGGTCTAAATATATGTTTGTTAGGTTTTAGGGTGAGGTACCTAGGGGTGACCCCCCATCCGAAATTTGGATACAAAATTTTTATTTTCAGGGTACTATATGAGGGCACACAAAATTTGGCTTAAATCGCACCACCCATCTCCGAGATCTGGCGCTTCTGAAAATTAGGATAAAGGGAACGGTCCGCCCATTCAAATAATTTCTATCCCCCAATAGACGGCATTGAAGTTGTTGTTGGTGATTCTCGCTGTTGATTCCCATCACATTGTCATAGTATTGTGTATTTTTGAATTCAATCGAATTTCCATTCTTGTGGGCCTATCTAATGTCACCGTTGCGCATGGGTAAGCCGAAGATGCTTATATTTGGCTTAACAATGGCATAAATATCAGAAAAAAAAATTCCTGCACTGGATATTCCTTTAATAATACTTGCGACAATAATCATTATCCATTTAAGACTTCAGTACAAAAACTTACGGCCTAGACCACTAAATTTGTTTTTTCTTTTTATACCATTTATCATAATCTAATTTCGTCATTGCGTTTGTAAAGCATCGAAATATTCATTTGAGACCCAACAAAGTATATATGTTTATTTTTGATCGTCTTGACATTCTAAGTCGATTTAGCCACGTCGGTCCGTCCATCTGTCGAAAGCATGCTTACTTTCGAAGGGATGAAGCTAGGCATTAAAATTTTGCAAAATTACTTCCTATTAGTGTACGTCAGTTGGGATTTTAAATGGGTCATATTGGTCTATGTTTTGATATAGCTGCCATATAAACCGATTTGGATCTTGACCTCTTGAGCCCCTAAACGCCGCAATTCTTATCCGATTTGTCTCTAATTTTGTATAAGATATTTTGTTATGACTTCCAACATCTGTGGTAATTATGCTTCAAACCGCTTTAAAACTTGATGTAGCTCCCATATAAACCGATCTCATAATTTGATTCTCTGAGCCTCTAGAGGGCGCAATTCTTATGCGATTTAGCTAAACATTATTTTAACGACTTCTCCTATGACCTTCCACATACGTGCCAAATATGGTCTGATTGGGTCCATAACCTTAAATAGCTCCCATATGAACCCATCTCCCGATTTGAATTCCTAAAACACTATAGGTCTCAATTCTTATCCAATTTTTGCTGACATTTCGCGCAATGACATCTACTATGGTCTCCAACAGCCAAACCATGCATGTTCCGAATTGGTTAATAACCTGAAATAGCTCCAATAGCTTTAAAATTTTTATCCATTATCTTTTGTTTGCTTATAAAGAGATATCTGGCAAAAAATGACAAATGAGATCCATGGTAAAGGTTATGTAAGATTCGGCCCGGACGAACTTTTCCCGTTTTTACTTCCTGTCACTCGATTCGTTCGCCAGGTCATTGAAAACAGTTATTTTCCCTTTATAAAATCAGCTGTTTTCAATGACTTGGCGAACGAATCGAGTGACAAAACGAAAAAAAATTGTGCGTATCGGCATGCCACTTGGGCTCGACTATAAAAAAGAGGCTTCTTATCATTGGGCTAAATTTTCAATCAAACCCGCTCTGCTGAGGTTCCGCTTTCATGACGTAGAAAAATGTCAGCTCTGTAACGTAACCTCTGATTCTGTGTACGTTCGTTGAGCCTTCCCCTCTAACAGTTTAACACAAACTTGGATATTCCCACTCTACTAAATAATTTTTTATCTATGGCAAAAATAGCCATTGCCATAACAAAGATAAATGCTGCATGATGAAGTTTTACCACTCTGCCCCTCTCTGGTCGTGGTGACGTCTCCATTCAGTTGATTAATTTGCAAACAGAATAGATGGCGGAAATTAACAATTACATAATTTAATTCTAATTTTTATAATAAACCCTATCATGGTTTAGCAAAACTAAAGAAAGAAAATATTATTTCCCAGCATCAGGATTCGCCATAAGTATTAGACATATGAAAGTGTAAAGTTAACCACAAATATATCAAGTCTGTGTGTTAATAGCAAAAAGCTTTTTCCGGTATGTAGGCAAAGACATATTAAAAGTCTTCAGTGCATCCGGCAGAATATTAACAAGTAAAAAGGCATTAAATTCGCCCGGGCCGAACTTTGGATACCAACCACCTCGGGTATATATGTAAATCCCATTTCGTCACAATCCGGTGAAAATTTGAGAACTTAAGCACCCAAATTCGGCACGGACATTGAGTGGTCTAATATATATGTCACTATTCAATTTTGTAGAACAAAATATTGGTCACTTTGGCAGATATATCCAATTATAAACCAATCTGAACCATATTAAGGACGGATATCGTGAGGCTCAGAAAAACTCACTGTTTAAAATTAAAGCGAATTCTGGTAATAAATAAAGCTTTTATTTAGGAAATATCGAAAGAAAAGAAAATATCATGGCCTTCGTCTTCTCAGGATTAATAATTAACTTATTCCGTGCGATCCAATCATGTAACATGTGCATGTTGTCATGTATCTTATATTGCATGACGTCCATGGAACTATGTTCCCCTGTAAATAAAATTTGCAAATCATCAGCAAATAAATACATGGAGCAATAATCACCAACATTACTTGAAAACAGATCATTTACATACAAAATGAAGAGCATTGGCCCTAAGACGGAACCCTGGGGAACTCCACTTCTAACTGGAAGGATTCCCGATGTTTCGCCAAGCACACAAACGCACTGATACCTGTCGGAGTGATAGGACAATATAAGCATTCCACCCAATACCATAAAGGTCACTCAGCTTTTGAAGAAGAATGGAATAATCCACACTGTCCAACGCTTCCTCTAACTCCATGGACAGTAGAATAGAGAGTTTTTTGTCATTAAAACTGCCCCTAATTAAATCAGTCAATCCAAGTAGTAAACCCCTTGTATTTCTATTGCTGCGAAACCCACATTGATAATCCATTCGGAAGGAAAAGTCGATGTTATTATAATTGAGTTAACCAAACGCAAAAAATAAGTAGCCATATGCGGGAAAGCTAGTTTATGGAATTTTAGAGAAAATGCGCCATCTCCAGCGGCGTTGGATTTAAATAAAGAAAATTTATCAAACAGTTTGCCTAAAGAAATAATTTGAAACGAGAAACTTCCTTCAAAAACATTAGGCAGCAACAAATCATCAATACTACCAGGGTCGTGAAGTTGGTAATAAATAAATCTTGCATTCAACTCGTCATCAAACATCCATTCCGTGGCAACCGTCCCGGGCACCATCCAATAGGCCATTATTCCTGATCTTACTTCACATGGTCCTTCACTTTCGTTATCAAAATGAGCATGTCTTTTCTCTTTTCGAATAACGGATTTAGTCTTATTACGTGCCCGACAATAGATTCTCCATTTCTCCTCCGTGGAATCCTCTTGAAACGCCCTAAAAGTATAGAGGGCGATTTGAGCCACTCGTCCTTTTCATAAACAATTTTTATTCTTTTCAAAGGACAAACAGAGTGTACGTGAGCAAGTCCAGACATAAAAGTTTTTAATTGCTCATTCACATCCAACGTAGACCACATAGCAGTAAAATCAAAAGACTCTACTTGTACTTCAATCTCGTCAGGATCCACACAGGCATAGTCATAAAAAATCATAAACTTCCTCATGACGTTGTGTCGGAGAAGAGAAGGAAATATATATAAAGGCATGCCTTGAAATGGTGGGACAAAAAAACTTATCGGAATGCACAACATTGTTGGGAAGAGAAACTAGAAAGAAATCAAGAAATGAATTAGATTGATGCACGAGATCAAAATGTGTAGGAATTGAATTGTGAATAACTGCTAAATTTAGCCTTCTACAAGCCCGTCTTACGGCTAGCGCCCTTGTGGCATCATACATATTATTGTTAAAATCTCCCGTCACAATATTCTTTGAGTAACGAACAAACAGTTCTGAAACCTTTTCCTCAAACGCTTCAAAGTTTCCATGAGGTAAATATACAACGCCAATCAATAATTTTTCCACACCACATGTAACCTCTACAAAGACACATTCCACAACACCACAATTTATCCCACTGAACACAATCACAATAAGTCAATAACTTTGAAATAAAAAGTGCCACCCCACCACCCCTCTGCCCAGGACGATCGTTTCTACAACAGGTGAACCATGAAATATTAACAGATTCAGTCAACACATTAGGCTTTAACCAAGTCTCACTGACACCAACACTATATTCTTGAGTTTCGAAAATTAAGCCCATGATGTATTCACACAAAGACTAACTATTAAAGTGGATAATATTTAAGCCAGAATTTGAACTGAGCTGGGAACGTAATAAGCTATTATAATTAACAATATTTCCTAAATCATTCATGGACATCAAAAAATAATATGTGTAAATTATAAATAATTAAATTGTATCATATGAGAAAGAATACTAGAAACTGTAAGTATAATTCTGAAAAAGAAAAACATAAGTCACAAAAAAAACTACCACAATATTTTTCTATTATCAAACTGGCGAAGGCGAAAAAGTTACAGAGTACCACGAAATGTGATATTCGCCTTCCCCTACGACTGCTGTCGATGTTCGCATTCGACCATGGGAATAAGAGTGATTGACTTTTGCCATTTTTGGCCATGGTCGTAACACTGTGCGGCATCGGCTCTTGTTTAAATACTCAGTGTCTTTGATACTCGCTATGACAAGGCGGGTGCCTTGTTGCCTACTCCACATGTGGCTACAACAAAAACACACTTTCCTAAAAAGAATGTTCGACAAGTTTGCCCTTCAGCATTAGGGTTTAAGAGGGAAGGACACTTATCTCTTAGTTGAATTTGTATGAAACAGCTCTCCGTAAGAGAATATTCCGGAAAACCTTTGGCGCACTTAAACATTGCACCAATGAATAGAATTCGAACCCAATTTTCTAGTTTTTTAGTTTTAATAAAAAAAAGCAAATGTGTTTTTTAAACAAATAAAGCGTAAAACCGTTTTATTCCTCAGACAATAAAAATTATTTTTATCATACAAAAACAGTTCACATGAAGCCTGGACTTCAAAGGATAACAATTTCCCAGGGTTCCCATGTAGTCTGTCATAACACTTGTATATATGAAAATAGAATTTACAAACTATATGTTGTGTAGCATACCCCCTCTCATAAAAATATAGAAGGAGTAGACTCAAAATAAGGAGATGATTACATAAAATTAAAATTAAATGTACAAAATGCTTGTTCTTGGAAGTCTACCAAATCTATTCCAATTTGGCCAATATATCAGATTCGCGGAAAAGAAGGTATTCCTTTTTGTCTTCCATTTCTACTTTGGTGCCACCAAATTCAGGCAACAAGATGCGGTCACCTTCTTTAACGCCAGGAGTGATGTGGGCACCAGTTTGCTAAAAACAATGAGCAAAAAGTTAGAAAGCAATTTAAAATCCGACAAAAAAAAACTTACAGCATTTCTGGCACCAGGCCCCACAGCAATGACTGTTCCTTCCATCATTTTTCCTTGTGCTTTCTCGGGCAAAACAATACCGCCCTTGGTGGTGGTCAAAGTCTCAGCACGTTTAACCAAGACACGATCCAACATGGGAATGATTCTCTTAATGGCGGACTAAAAACAAAAAAATACAAAAATTAAAACTGCAGCATGAATTTCATTCAAAAATGTTCAATTAAAAAAGTTCTAAGGCACTGTATTCTTCGTATGTTCGATTTGTTTCTCTATTACACAACACCACATAGACACCGGTCCCCCAATGTCATCTTTTATCAAACACCAGAATCAACACATCACAGAAACATCGAGAATTCTTAACTTTCTTCGGTAAAAAAAATGAAAAATTTTTACTTTTTATAACTTACCATTTTTCTTGTGTTTATTGATCAAATTTTGTTTTTCAAATAAGACAATTTCCTTCTTATTATTATCTATTAATGAGCCAACAAACCAATTAGAGGGAATTTTCGCGAAAATTTCTCTGCACGTGTGATCCTTATGAATGACTTCCAACTAATATTTGAAAAGGGTGTTGGAAAACCATTGTATTCGAATGTGTAAAACCGGTACTTGCAAGATTGAAGTACTAAGTATTTGGTTCGTTGTAAACTGTGCCTATTGGGACCTTTACATATGTTGGTTATTCATGCCGATTTGTCTGATGAGACAAAAACGAAGCAAGCCCTTCGCATGGCTGAATTATTTAATGGTTGTTTCATTTGTACAACAACATGAAAACCATATGGTGGAATCGCCATCTTGTCATCAATCTTATCGACATTTACTAACACCAGACCAAAAAATTTTTGTCCGTGTGTGTTAACGATAGCAGTCTCCTGTGGGGAGATGTAAAGATGTGAAAAATGGCGCGAACTGCTAACATACTCGAAATCAGAGTTGCACTTATCACTGATTTTTGACAGATAGTGCACTCTGTTAGTAGCTTTGTAATTATAATAATATTCTTAATCTTTTTTCTTTTTAAACGTACTGGATACGAAATTCACTTATATTTTTTTATCTCTTGCGATTTTTCATTATGCTTATTGATAATCATGATCATATTGTTCGCGATAATCAGTTCCTTCGCTCGGAATTATGTAATTTAAATGCAAACTTATATATCATGCAGTTTAACTCTCAAAGCTTAAATTTGAATCCTTCGTCAACTAAAATTTCTGAAATCAAATGTATTGTTGAGAATAGTCTTTTAGATATTGCTGGTATATCTGAAACCTGGCTACAGCCGTCCATCCCATCTAGATATGTGAATGTTTCTGGGTTTGTTGTTTGTAGGAACGATGGCCCTGACAGAAGGGGGAGGGGTATGGCCTTGCTTATATCAAAAAAATTTAAATATTGGGTTGCCCAAAAAGTAATTGCGAATTTTTCATATAGTCGGCGTTGACAAATTTTTTCACAGTTTGTGACTCTGTATCATATCGTATCATATGCGGACAATTGTACGATCATGGCATCAGGCCCCAACGTCTACCTCAACGAACTTGCCTCATATTTCGCTGCAAGAAATCTGAAGATATCTGCCACCAAATCTTCAGCCACATTGTTCACTACAAATACGCGTGAGGTGAATACTGAGCTGACTGTGATGGTCGATGGAGAAATGATTTCGACCATCAAGAGTCTCAAAATACTTGGCGTCACATTTGACAGCTCTTACATATTTGAAATAGTATTCAGATCTGTCAGAATGCCGGCCAACGAACTGCGACGGGCTATCTCCTCAGTTCTCATGTGGACCACCTCTATCAGGAGACTAAGATCCTACCAGTGCGAAGACATAACTACATGCTGTCTAAGCAATACTTTTGGGCTGTTATCGCAGAGACCATCCAAATCATCATCTTGTTGTCCTGTCCTGGTTCAATAATCGTTTTAATGTTTTCGATGACCGCTTGTCGCCTGCTGGCATGATGGCGTATGCGCGGCTAGTGCTCGCCGGATGGGGTGGTTCTTTGCGCAAGCGAATCAAACGTATCAGGAACAAAAGAAAATTTACATGCCAGACTGATAAGGTAAAAGAAAAAGGTATGTTTGACCCGAAAAAGAAACGTACTAATCTAATATGGCTAAATAAAAAGGGCAAGCACCACACCTACCTGTTGGAAGCCTTCTCGCCTGGTGTTCTGGCGAGGATAATGCCCTCCCTCTGGAGTCGGAGCTCCACCATAGCAACTTTCAAGTCAGTTGCCCCGTACCTACCTCTTCATCTTATCACCCCCTTCCTATCTCCTCCTCCCTAAGATCTACATGATCTCAATAAAATTCATTGTCTCTTCGTAAACGTTACAAACATTCCAGGTAGTCTCTTTATTTATAAAAGATGGTTAATTTATGATGACCACATGAAAAATTCAGAACAAAAACAAGAGGCATCATCCAAAATTCATAATAAAAAAAGGAAAAACTCGAAACATTATGGCTTTAACTTCTTATCTCAACTTTTCTACATTAGCTTAGCAAAAAAAAAAAAAAAAAAAAATAAATTTAAAGACAGTATAAAAGAATCATATGTAGGTGGGTATGCTAGCTTCGAACAGATCTAATGGCATCTCTTCTCTTCCTTCGGGGCTTCTGCCGCTGAGCAAGTTAGGCTGTGCCCACAATGGCAGCTTACTCCGTCTGTCCGTCTATGTCCGTCCGAATAGTGTAAGGTTAAAGGTAAGTAAAAGGGGTATTATATAAAAATAAAAGGGGTATTTGGAATTAGATTTTTTTTATCTCATATCTGATTTCTTTTCTTCTTCTTTTTAGGCCTTTACCACGCCCGAAAGGACGGCCTCTTCTAGGTACTAATTTGGAACAAGGATCCCTATGGAGACTTCCTACCTGCCTAGAAAGAGCTCTATCTATTGGGGAAGGGTAAATACCATGTAGTACGGTTGACGGTATAATCAAAGATAAGTACCCTAGAAAAAAATGCCTGCCTTTTCAAAAAAAACTAATTTCCTTTTTTTTTCTTTTATTTTTAGGTAATATGTACGTCCGTCCGTCCGAAGGTTTAGTTTTAAGTATTATGTTAAGGGTCTTTGTAAGCCGTCACCTGGAGCACTGCGGTCTGCGAGTGCTTTTGAAGGAAGTCCCACGCTGGTGCAGAGATGAGCCGTTGGTGAGCAGCGTTTTTTTTGTTTTACTTTTAATTAGTTTAAGCTTTAGCGTAATGATTAAGTTGTTTTCTTTTTGATTAAGTTTATAATTAAGTTTCTTTTTTTTAGTTGGAATTTATTTTTCAATAAGTGGTTTTAATTCAGTTTCTTTTTTTTTTTTCACTCTTTAGAGCTAGGTATTAAGGTAGTTTCAAGGATAGTTTTTAAGGTAATTTTTAAGGTTGTTTGTTAATTCAGTTTGTAAGATGTTTCTTTTTTTCTGTTTAGCTATCAGAAGCTTTTGTTTTTTTTTTCTCTTTTCTTTTTTTTTTGCAATAAAGGAATCGAATGATTTTGCTTTGGTCTGTTTTTTTTTTCTTTTAGAATTCAGATCATTTTCTTGTTCATCATTTAAAATAAAAGTGCCTTTTTCAATGTTAGGCTTTTAGAGGTTTCATCCCTCTTTGGATTGTTCGGTTTTGTGTCATCATCCACTTGCTATGCAGTCTTTGTAGCAATGCAACACAACAACACCAACACTACACGACCGCGGCTGCACTTTTTTTTTAATTCTTTTTTTTTCTTGCTCGTTAAGCTCACTTCCAGTTGTCTTCTCGGCTCACCTCCGGCTTGCTGCACAGTCCAAATCAAAAAGAAAGATTTCCTTTCCTAGGACAGTGGCCTATGTTGTCATTTTGTTCATCATGGCGCTCTTCCCAGACCGAACTTCCTCTGATGGGCCAAATGACAACACAACACCAACTGTCCTACTGTCAATCAGGCAGGGGTCGGGGTTCATGCCTAAGCAACTGATTTTGTTCGGCAATTGCCCGCTAGGTGTCGCTTTTGGGGACAATAAGGTGCACGCGACAAACCCAACCATCCTTCGAACATCACTGTCAAAGGATGGGAGGGAAAAAGGTGCAAATTCCTCGGACATCTTTAGTTCCATAATCGGAAAAAATCCGAGCGGCAATTCCTAAAATTTATCTGCACTGCAATCCCTACATTATTCGAGCACTACCTAACATTATTATACCATTGAGAATAGCATATCTGCACGACATATCGTTCATCTGAATTATATATAAGACCCTCGCTATCTGGCGAAGGGTGTACAAACTGACTTGCGATTTATTATCTTAACTTCCACGGGATGTAAAACCCAAATTAATAATGGATTTAATCATACTCCTTTTTTTTCCTTCCTGCCAAAATAACGCATCTCATAATGTGTACGTCCCTTAAGAACGATAAATTGGATGGTAATTATAAATGACAGCCGTACATGTTTCATCACTGAAATAGGTTCGGCACCTCATATGTGCGCTTTAACGCCGTTCAAATCATCGAACCGACACTGTCATTCATAGTTAATTAAAGAAAAGAAGCAGCATTGCGGACCGGCCATGATGCTGAAAAATTATTAATTGGTAAGTATAAAAAAACAAATCTATTAAAAATTATGTGTATGTGTCGTTCCCGCGATCCGTGTGATTTTTAAAGTGATCTCGCGAAAATTCCGTGACAAAAAAAACCATTCGCAAAAGAATTACGTGCGTGTGTGTGTGTGTGTGTGTGCATAAATGAAGATTCATTAAATGAATGAAAAAAAACATCGCCATTCTAAAGCGTGCAAAAAAAAACAAAAAATATATTTATGTGATAAAAATTGAATCTGTTGGTTAGCACGCATGTTGAATTAATACAAAAATATATTAAAGGTCTTCCCGTGCGATTGAAATAAATGCCGGTACCATATAACCGGTCACAAAAACACAGCCTTCGACCACTCAATTATTCTGGCATATGAATAAATGCCTAAAAATGTAACACATGCGTGATTAAAATTAAAAAAACATATTGTGTGTATGTGTGAACCCCATTTGGGATAATGATAGCCATAAAAAAAAATATATATATATTCCGCAACATGACTTGCGAACACTGTACATGCAGACAGCTTAAAATTTAACCAACGATATGATGGTTCAAAAAAACGTGTCATATATGTATCACCATATATATACATACATACTTATATGTTCTGTAATGGTGTGTGAAAAAAATCAAAGTTCCAAAATGTAGAAACCATTTGATGGAGACCGGTTACTATCACGTGAGTAGGCGGCTGTAGCTATGTGTCAACAAGTGTGCGTAGTGTAATAGTATGTTATTGCGGTACTCCTACCCACTCACGCTATGAATGGAGGTGGGGGTACTCAAACCAAACTCTGTGTCCAAAGAAAAACAGTACTTTATGAAAAGTGATGTGAAGACAGAAGCAAAAAAAAATTGATTTGCCCAATTATCTGCGTGTTCATGAGTTTGAAGGTAAATGAAGAACCAAGTGCATATAAAAGAAGTTGACAAAATAATAAAAAAAAAAAAAATCGTCTTCTTCCTGGTGATCCAAAAGACCAAACCAAACAAAACGAAATGTGAAAAGGCGTGCTATTGTGAATTAATTTAAAGTTCAGTGAACTGAAAAGTGAAAGTGTTGTTAGAAAGTTAAAGTGAAAATAATGTAAAAAATTAAAGTTATTGGAGAATTGTGCAAAAGAAAAAAAAATAAAAGAATTATGAAGTTCTAAAAAGAAAATTGGCAAGAAAAAACTAATAAAAACCCCAAAAATAAAGTATAACCAAAACACTAAAAACGGAAAAAATAAAAATCCAAAACACTCTCTCTACATAAAAACCCAAAAATAAATCAAAATAATTCACACTTTAAAAATTAAATGAACGCAAGTCGATTAAAAAAAATTGCAAAATTCCAAGAAAAATAAAAACAAAAATCTGAAAAATTATGAAACGCAAACTATAGAAAAACGCTAAATTGAATAACATCAAAGAGAAAAACAAAAATTCAAAATTGCAAAGTTCAAGTGAAAAAATTTACGTGTAGAATCCCACTGTAGAATAAAATTAAAATGAAGTGGGAAATCTCACAAAATCTTTTCTTTTCCTCTTTCCTTCTCGCGTATATAATCAACTACAATCGTATAAAAAAACCCAACCGGCTCGAAAATCCACCCTGATATAACATTTATTGATCTTCGTACCTTTCATTTCAAACAATGTAATTTCCCAATCTCGTTTTCTATCTTTTCAGATTCCATGGGAGACGAAATCCAAGTGGATTGATACACCTAACTGGTGCCACCAAAAGAGGGGAACTTCCATGGATGGAGAGTGTGTGAGGTAGGTAAAAAAAGGTATTGTCCTCCAAAGAAATAACCTCCTGTCTTTCCAGGTACCAACAACAAATCTCCCGCCAGCCATTTATGAGTGCATTTCCTCTTCCGATTCTGGTTTGTGTGGCGTACTTGAGAAATGTAAGCGAAATAGAAAAAGAGCTGTAATAAAGGGCAAAGCTCACACGAGCAGCACCGTGTACCGCTGAGTATTCTGCTCAGCTTTTCGAGCGGAAAGCTGTCAAGCTCCATATAAAAAAACATCGACCAAGTGTAAACTGAAAACTGGCCGAAAAGTAGTACTCGGTTTATGGTGCGGAAAGTGGCGAAAAAAAAAGCTAAAGCAGCAACACTTGAAAACTTTGCCGGCATCATTCTTCTATGCCTCATCGGTCCTAATGACTCGTTTTGCATTATTCAGTTGTGCAAAATAAATTAAATAGAAAAATAATAAGTGCAGATAATAAAAAAAAGGTGTTTTGGTATGGAAACAAAACTATTTGATTACAGTCAAATTCCGCTCGCGGAACAATTAGAAAGTTAGCGGCTAGTTCGCTAGCAGAATAGAGTGCTAACCCTAATGTGTTGATGACACCATATTGTCCCATCGTGTCTAAGGATGTCGACCAAGAAAGCCACGGGACACTGGCTCATCAATGTGCATGCACGTGCCAATCGATCCAGGTAGGCCATCTTCCTCTCCAGACCGTTCACACGTCCAAAGACATTCGTGGTGCTCCTGACCACTAGCCTGGGGCTGAGTACTAGAGTCACCGTCACCGGATACTGTGGTTTCGGTCCATTCACCTGAGTGAATTTGCCTCGTGCTTTTCCTCACACTGGGACTCCAACCGCTGTAATTGTTCTCTGGCAGCTCATAGTCCTCACCGTCTTTCTCCCTTACTACGATGTGCAGCCTAATGTCATAGTTTCAGTGGGGCACAGGGGGTAGGCTCCGGAGGGCTATGACATGTCACAAGTTGGCCGCCCGGAAACGATAGCTCACGTTGGAATCCCCACTTGAGGAAAGCTTTAGCGGTACTCTGGTTACGAGAACTCTAGCGCTCATCTCCGATGCCTGGTGTAGATGGTTCATCGCCGACCTTTTGGTCTGTAAGCTACATGTGGAGGGAAGACGTCCCAGCTGGCCTGGGCCCTTTGTATCTGGTGGTAATGCAATAGAAGTATAACACCATTAAAAACCGCCATACCGACATCTCTTGCATTTGTGTATAAGCAATTCAAACGCCTGTGTAAAGCTCTATATCTCACCACTAACCAAACAAACCATATCCTATTTGCATTGTCTCTTATATTTTCAGCATCAGACCTTAGACGACTGTAAGTTCACCTAAAGTAAGGTATTAAATATATCCACACCTACTTCTATTTGCAACCATTAATGCATTTCCTCTTCCTAATTACAGGCTAACTCCAAAGCATTTGGACAGTCCATTCACCAACAAATGCCATCATCCTCTGTTACTCATCAAAAAAGGAATAGCCTACCCAGACAGCAAAAACGGTAAGTGTCTCATCCCTGTATACAGTAGGTATAGCGTAGGAACTAGGACAATATTTCTTTCCACCCTGGGGGGAGTTCGAACAAAAACCAATAAGAAACAACTATTAAGTGAAATACCACAGCTCAGGTTGTGGTTGTTGCCGTAGTAGTTTGTCGTGCCCTGAGGCCTATAGCCAAAACTGGTACGGTCTTCAGGCCTTTGTAAAGAAAATAAACCGATCGTCTTGCCTGTACTATCTGAGTATATAGTATCTCCTCTCTATCACCACCGAAAAATCTGGGTCTGGAATCGTCTGACCCATAAAGTAAAAAACCAATTGCACTCGAACTGCAAAGATCCTATGGACCTCACCAAAGAGCTGGTACTTTCCACTTCCCTCTAAACGCCACCGAAAAAATTGACTCCTCATTAGAAGTCGTCTGGTTCAATCCCAGAGACAAAAATAAAGAAAATATCATACACTGAATGGAGTTATCACAGATATCTCATTGCTTCAAGTCCTTCATGTGATAAACACCCAGAGGCTTGCCTTTTAAATCTTCGACCTCATAGAGACAGTTACCAACCGGTCTTACTATCCGGCATTTGTGAAACTTCAAACCGAATTTCGCGTTAAACTGATTCTTGAAATCACTTTGTTGGAAGCTTCTACGGTATACTTCCTGTCCTGGTATGAACTTGACAATTCTACTGCGCATATTGTATTTCTTTTCATTGCCCAAATAGGCTTTATGAAGGCTCTCCTTGATACCTTTACGTATAATCTCCAGTTTAGTCGATTTTGGAATTATCTCACTCTCAGGGTCATTCAGGAGCTGCAACTTCCTGGCTAGGGCGTAGACGCTACCATGACTGATCATATTCATTCCAAATAGTGCGAAATAAGGTGTAACCCCGATGGACGAATGTATAGAGGAACGCAATGAGCATTCTATTTCGGACAGATATTTATCCCAATCCTGATGGCTCTCTTTCAAATACGACCGTATAGCCGCCAAGATGGACTGATTAACTCTCTCCGAAGCATTCGCTTGGGGAGAGTGCGTAGCCGTTCTAAGGTGGTTAATTCCGAAATTCCTCATCAACTCCTGAAATTCCTTACTAACGAACTGCTGCCCGTTATCGGACACAATTGTCTCGGGCGTACCAAATTTATGGAAGACCTCAGAAACCAGGAACTTTATCACATTCTTAGAGCTCGCCTTTGTCATTGCCTTCAACAAAACGTATTTGCTTAGATGGTCCAACACGATAAAAATAAAAGAGTTCCCATTCTTCGAGCGAGGGTATGGGCCTAAGAAATCTATATATATTCGTTGAAAGGGTCTCTCAACTATGGCCTCTTTTCCCATAGGAGGACGAAGAGTAGTATTTGCCGGTTTTGTAGACTTACACATTTCGCAACCTTGCACAAACTCCCTAACCTGTGTGGTCATGTTGGGCCAATAGAAATACCCCCTTATCCTTCTCAAAGTTTTGTGAAAGCCGCCATGTGAAGCTTGCGGCGGACAGTGAGATTTCTCAATGATACCGGCGGTCAATTCCTGGGGAACCCATAGCTTCCACGAAAAATCTTCGTGAATAGGCACGCCATCGTAGTGCTGGGTCCTTTTGTAGACATACCCGTCTACAACTTTAATATCTGGCAAACTGTCAGCATTCTTCAACACAGTGGAAATGAGTTCACTATAATCATCCGACTTAAAAACCTCCGCGGACAAATCTATCAGAGATTCGAGATCAGTCGACAACTCCTCCATGCCATATCTGGACAGGGTATCTGGCACTACATTTTGGGAACCCTGCCGGTGCTCCACCTTAAAAGAAAACGACTGGAGATGCAGACTCCACCTAGCTAAGCGTCCGCTAAGGTCCTTATGCGACATTAGCCACTTCAAACTACTATGGTCCGTGATAATGGTGAAAGGCATTAATTCGAGATAGGGGCGAAACTTCTTCACCGCCATTACCACGGCCAAGCATTCTCTTTCCGTTACGGAATAATTCCGCTGAGCAGACGTCAACTTCTGGGAGAAGTACGCTATTGGATGCTCTGCGCCTTCTTCGTCCTTCTGAAAAAGGACAGCTCCAATTCCAAGGTCGGAGGCATCACACTGTACAAAGAAATGTTTCTCAAAATTGGGATGTGTCAAAATAGGACTTGTGACAAGGGCATTTTTCAAATTATCAAACGCTGACTTAGCCTCATCGGTAAAAACGAAATGTTTGCACTTCTTTAAAGTGTCGAAAATTGGTGCCGCAATGGTGGCATAATTGGGTATAAATCGTCTATACCAACCCGTTGCGCCCATAAAGCTACGGACCTGTTTGGCCGTCTTCGGATAACTGAACCGAGTTATGGTATCCACCTTGCTTGGATCCGGTTTGAGCTCTCCTCCACCAACAATGTAGCCTAGGTAACGAAGCTCCTTAAAGCAAAATTTAGACTTAGCCACGTTAATTGTCAACCCGGCTTCGTCTAATAACTTTGCTACGCGCTCGAGCAGTACCATGTGGGTGTCGAAGTCTGGCGAAACAATCAGCAGATCATCCAAGTAGACAAATACACGATCACGTATTGCTGAAGGGATCACTTTATCCATTAAACGGCACAACCTTTGAGCTGCGTTGCACAACCCAAAAGGCATTACCGTGAAATGGTAAAGTGGTCTCCCCGGCACGGTGAACGCTGTCTTTTCTCTACTTGAATGATCCAATGGTATCTGCCAGAATGCGTCCTTCAAATCGACACTCGAGATGTAGTATGTATCACCCAGCCGGCTCAGCAACCCTTCAATGTGCGGGAGCGGATAAGCGTCTTTGGTCGTCAGGGCATTGAGCTTCCGTGCGTCCAAGCATAGCCGGTTCTTCTCCCCCTTGCGGACAAGAGTTACCGGGTGACTCCATGCGCTTTCACTAGGCTCAATGACTCCCATGGCCAACATCCTATCCAGCTCCGCGTACATCAACTTTTGCACTGCCGGTGAAACTGGGTAATGCTTACTCTTCACAGGTACTGCGTCGCCGGTATCGATGGTGTGGACTTCAGACTTTGTTTTACCCAAGCCCTTCTTGGTATAGCAGGGGAATTTGGCCATTATCATCTCCAAACGTTGCCGTTGTAGATCAGATAGGCTATGCATCTTTTTGTCATCATCAGCCCCACCATCCGCTTCATCACATAAGCTAACACTGTTGGTAGTAAGGCTTTCCACCGATGCGAACAAGCCGAAGGCCTTCATGAAATCTACTCCGAGGAATAGTTCTTTCTTCAAAGTGGGTACAAGGTAGAAAGTGATCTCCCGGGTTCGGTTATTGAAGGTAATTGGAACGCTAAATTTGCCAACCATCCTGTGTGGGGTCTCATCAGCAGTGCTAATGAAAGAATAGAAATTCTGGACTTCAATGCCAACTCTCTTTGTAAATTCAATGCAGTCCTTACCTAGGCAACAAACGGTGGCACCACTATCAAGCAAACCCTCTATATCAGCGCCCTGGATTCGAATTTTCGTGTAAAGCCTCGCATCGTCACCTTCATACAAAGACGCAGAAGCAATAGCGTGACGGATCTGTTTCCTGCGCTTATAACGTTCTCGCGCTCTTTTAACTTTTGTAGAAACCTGACCAAAAATTCTTGCTCTAGCCTCTTCATATTCCTTCACACGCACATGCAAGGGTTTCAACTCTCTAACCTGGCTCTCTATCTTCAAGGTTTTCGCTTCTGGATTAACCAGAATTGTAATTGGAGTTGTATTGGAAATGTCAGGTGTTTCTTCAGAATCCTCTCTTACTGCTGCGGGATCTCTGTCTGTGTGGAACGCGCTTCCGCAGTACGAGGCGCGCTCCGTGTCAAGTTTCCCTGACACTTAGGACACTTTGGTGTAACAACTCCCTCTTTACCACATCGAAAGCAGAAAACTCGACCCATGGGTACAGGACACTCTATGTAGCTGTGACCCGACTTCCGACAATTCCAGCAGGTGTATTTGGTAGTGTCTTTCAAGGCGTCCACCTCTAGGTTCACCGCTTCATGCACCGTCTCCATATTTGCTTCTTCGTAGTAGAGCTCCTGCACTCTTGGAGCTTGAAAAGACCTTTGTTGGTAGGCTTGCCGCTGGTTAGCTAACATGCTTTCTGCACGCTTTACTTCCTGTCTGAAGTGGTTCAAGCCACGGAGTTTTATGGTAAAAATCAGAGCTGCCAAGGCAGATTTCAAATTGCCTTTCATTATCTCCACTAGGTCACGTTCAGAATACGGAAATCTCTGCTGATTCCTAAGTTTCACAACAGCATTGAAGAAATCTTCAAAAGATTCTTGTGGTTGTTGACGGCGGTCCATAATTCTTTTTTGAATCTGAAATTCGCTCTCGAATCGTCTAAATTGGCACAAAAAGGCATTTTTCAGATCATCCCAGCTTTGGAAAGGCGCAATTCTTCGCTGCTGCCAGTACCAATCTAAAGCGGTTCCATCTAGCAGTTGTGGAAAATTCTTAACCAACGCTTCGAAAGGATATACATAATCCTGCCTCATTGATTCTACTCGGAACACGAAGTCTTCGGCATCCATCGTTTTGCCGCTGCCGTCAAACTTTATTCCCCATTTCTGCAAATCCATTCTTGGACCTGGGGATGGTATATATGAATAAGGCGTATTTTGTGAAGACTGCCAGTAAAAAGCTTCCGGTGGTTGCGTTACATCGCGATTGAAGCGCTCATGTATATAAGCATTGTTGTTGGGTGCTGGCCTATTTGCTGTTCCTGGCCCCGTCAAAGGTGGTGGATTGCGGAAACCTGGCCACTGGCCGGACTCCCTAGCTTGGTCAAATCTTGGTGGTGGCGGCATACCTTGGTGCTCTGCTCTGACGTGAACATCTGGTCTAGGCATACTCGGAGGAGGCTGAAGTGCCGCTATGGGCGGAATACTGTGCCTTACACTATCCATTCGCTGGTTTAATGCACTCCCCAATTGCATTATTTCCTCCACGCTCCTCATCAACTGCGCTTGAGCTACGCCAACGGATGCGATCATTTCGTGTATGCCATCACCATATCCTGGTTCCATCTGGAACTCCATGTTCTCTCTTCGGAAGTCTCTGCGTATGCCTTGCGCTGTCTGGCTAGCGAAGGCGGGTGAAATCACTGTATTGTTTAGGACATCAGAATTAAATGACACGTCACTTGATACATGTGGTGCTATAGACGATGTTGTCGTGGTGGTTAGAGCGGCGCTGCTATGGATTGCGGTCACAGCGGTGTTTTCTGCCATCGGACGAGTGTCTGCTCCCGATGTGGAAACTGGAACGTCGTTCTCCATCTCCGACTGTTGCCTACTTCCTTGCCTGGTCAATACCATTGCCTATATAAGTAGCAAATTAAACGAAAGCGTAAATTAACACACACCCCCCTCACCATAAAATATGTCGCACACAATGTGAAAACAAGGTATATTCAAAGCGTATAGAATTCTATAAAAAAAAAATAATAAAAATAAAAATTCCAAAAACAAATCTAAATAAAATGGTAAATAAATTCAAGCGTATGTAAATGACTAAATTCAAACCCAATTTATAATAAACCCGTCGCCTAACTCTCTCCCTGAGATTCAGACGGTAAACTAAATTCAAAATTCAGGTCCCAAACTATTAACCTAATCCTAGAAGTAATTGCGCTAAAATCGAACTCAATCGTATCGTATAAAGCGTGATATAAAAACGTCCTTGAAATGTGTAACTATTTAGAGATAGGGTTTTCCGGGGACGATAAGATGAAAAGTAGGGTATATATTCCAATAAAACTGACAAATGCCAGCCTTACTAAAACTTTCTTGATTCCTTACAGGTTTGTGGGTGCTTCGGATGAAATCTAAACTAATGGAAAGGAATATCTCACGCAGACCATGACCGAAGCGATGACTGGTGGACACTAGCCGGAGTCTGGGACAGGTGACTAGGATCACAAACAACCCCCTCGGTCGGACCTAGGTAAGCTATTCTTGGTCTATTGCTAACAAATCTATATGGATGGTTTTGCTAACTAACCCTAAATTTAAGCTATTAGTTACCTAGTGTGCTACCAACTAAACTAAGACTATAAATTAGGGCAGACTAACAAAAGGCATGTTAGCTAGGAGCCTCCCGCTCAAATACCAAGAGAGTTGACGGCTACGCGGACCAATTCCTTGGAACCTTTGCCGGGACCGAAAATTCCTGATGTTTCGCCTGGAATTCTCCTAGCAAACACTTACTATTTCTAATTAATTCAAACTATTGCAATTGTAACAAACACTAACTCTAATCTAACCTATGGCTACCAATCTTAATCTGTCTAACGACTTCCGATTGGGTCCTAGACTAAATGCGAATTCGTTTGCCTCCCTAATGGCACAATTTAGCGTATTGGCAAACGCAGAGGACTCTCGAGATTAACTCTACGTGACCTAAAATCCAAATCGTATTGCTAAACTAAACCTATGTTTCTTTTTCGGGCCCCACGTTGGGCGCCATTTTGTCCTGTCCTGGTTCAATAATCGTTTTAATGTTTTCGATGACCGCTTGTCGCCTGCTGGCATGATGGCGTATGCGCGGCTAGTGCTCGCCGGATGGGGTGGTTCTTTGCGCAAGCGAATCAAACGTATCAGGAACAAAAGAAAATTTACATGCCAGACTGATAAGGTAAAAGAAAAAGGTATGTTTGACCCGAAAAAGAAACGTACTAATCTAATATGGCTAAATAAAAAGGGCAAGCACCACACCTACCTGTTGGAAGCCTTCTCGCCTGGTGTTCTGGCGAGGATAATGCCCTCCCTCTGGAGTCGGAGCTCCACCATAGCAACTTTCAAGTCAGTTGCCCCGTACCTACCTCTTCATCTTATCACCCCCTTCCTATCTCCTCCTCCCTAAGATCTACATGATCTCAATAAAATTCATTGTCTCTTCGTAAACGTTACAAACATTCCAGGTAGTCTCTTTATTTATAAAAGATGGTTAATTTATGATGACCACATGAAAAATTCAGAACAAAAACAAGAGGCATCATCCAAAATTCATAATAAAAAAAGGAAAAACTCGAAACATTATGGCTTTAACTTCTTATCTCAACTTTTCTACATTAGCTTAGCAAAAAAAAAAAAAAAAAAAAATAAATTTAAAGACAGTATAAAAGAATCATATGTAGGTGGGTATGCTAGCTTCGAACAGATCTAATGGCATCTCTTCTCTTCCTTCGGGGCTTCTGCCGCTGAGCAAGTTAGGCTGTGCCCACAATGGCAGCTTACTCCGTCTGTCCGTCTATGTCCGTCCGAATAGTGTAAGGTTAAAGGTAAGTAAAAGGGGTATTATATAAAAATAAAAGGGGTATTTGGAATTAGATTTTTTTTATCTCATATCTGATTTCTTTTCTTCTTCTTTTTAGGCCTTTACCACGCCCGAAAGGACGGCCTCTTCTAGGTACTAATTTGGAACAAGGATCCCTATGGAGACTTCCTACCTGCCTAGAAAGAGCTCTATCTATTGGGGAAGGGTAAATACCATGTAGTACGGTTGACGGTATAATCAAAGATAAGTACCCTAGAAAAAAATGCCTGCCTTTTCAAAAAAAACTAATTTCCTTTTTTTTTCTTTTATTTTTAGGTAATATGTACGTCCGTCCGTCCGAAGGTTTAGTTTTAAGTATTATGTTAAGGGTCTTTGTAAGCCGTCACCTGGAGCACTGCGGTCTGCGAGTGCTTTTGAAGGAAGTCCCACGCTGGTGCAGAGATGAGCCGTTGGTGAGCAGCGTTTTTTTTGTTTTACTTTTAATTAGTTTAAGCTTTAGCGTAATGATTAAGTTGTTTTCTTTTTGATTAAGTTTATAATTAAGTTTCTTTTTTTTAGTTGGAATTTATTTTTCAATAAGTGGTTTTAATTCAGTTTCTTTTTTTTTTTCACTCTTTAGAGCTAGGTATTAAGGTAGTTTCAAGGATAGTTTTTAAGGTAATTTTTAAGGTTGTTTGTTAATTCAGTTTGTAAGATGTTTCTTTTTTTCTGTTTAGCTATCAGAAGCTTTTGTTTTTTTTTTCTCTTTTCTTTTTTTTTTTTGCAATAAAGGAATCGAATGATTTTGCTTTGGTCTGTTTTTTTTTTCTTTTAGAATTCAGATCATTTTCTTGTTCATCATTTAAAATAAAAGTGCCTTTTTCAATGTTAGGCTTTTAGAGGTTTCATCCCTCTTTGGATTGTTCGGTTTTGTGTCATCATCCACTTGCTATGCAGTCTTTGTAGCAATGCAACACAACAACACCAACACTACACGACCGCGGCTGCACTTTTTTTTTAATTCTTTTTTTTTCTTGCTCGTTAAGCTCACTTCCAGTTGTCTTCTCGGCTCACCTCCGGCTTGCTGCACAGTCCAAATCAAAAAGAAAGATTTCCTTTCCTAGGACAGTGGCCTATGTTGTCATTTTGTTCATCATGGCGCTCTTCCCAGACCGAACTTCCTCTGATGGGCCAAATGACAACACAACACCAACTGTCCTACTGTCAATCAGGCAGGGGTCGGGGTTCATGCCTAAGCAACTGATTTTGTTCGGCAATTGCCCGCTAGGTGTCGCTTTTGGGGACAATAAGGTGCACGCGACATTGTGGATAGATATCCACCGCCCAGAATCCTTAAGGTAGATCTATATGATCTAGAGCGCGAGGTTCAGCGCTACAAAAGATAACCTCTAGATCAATTAGGTCTATACAACATTCATGCAGACACGGCAGCAGATGCGGTAAATGGCTACCGGGTGAATGTAGTCCTTGGAGAACAACCGCCTCCCATTGCACCTGAATAAATTGACCTCCCCGGCAAACCAGAGTAGTTCTGGCTCAATTACGATTCGGCAGATGCGGCCGGCTCAACTCCTACAGAGCAAAGATTGATGTCGACGTGCAAGGTGTATGTCCCGATTGTAACTAGGGACCAGATCCACTCGACTCAGATCCCTGTGGACGCACCCCATCTTAGTCACAGAGTTCCTGGGTCTTGACACTCAACAGACTCAAGCAGACGAAAGATAGAACACAATAAACTGCTAAAATTACAACAACAATACTGTACTTTTGTCCATTATTGTTAAATACAGCGGTCAAAAAAAGTATTCATCATTCAATGTTTTTTTTTTTTTAATAAGTCTACAAAAGACAATTGGAATAAAAACATATTAAACTAATGATGCAGTAGTGCTTGTGTGATATATATGTACACAATTTCATTGTTTTTAAAGAAAAAAATAGTATTTATTGGAACAAAAAGGGCCATTTTACAGCTGAACACAAAAAATTAAACAAAAAAAGTATTCATCATTGCAAAAAAACAAAAAAATAAATAACATAATTTAAAAAAATTAATACTTTGTTATTCGACCACCGCGTCTTATAACTTCTTTTAAACGGTTTGACATCGATTGAACTAATTTAGCGGTTATATTTTGGTCTATATTAGTCCATTCCTCCATTATCACCTGTTGCTTTTGACTCTTGCTCGAAAAATTGCGCGTTCTCAATTTGCGTTCGAGATGTTCCCAAAGATGTTCAATTGGGTTCAAGTCGGGACTTTGAGGAGGAGTTTTAATGACTTTGGGGCAGTTATACAGCATCCACATCTTGGTATTTAAAGCAGAATGTTTGGGGTCATTATCTTGATAATATTGAAAGTTATTACCAAGCCCAAGTTTTACAGCACTATCTTTTAAATTCCTCTTTAAAATGTCAATGTAATACTTATGATCCATTACTCCATTAATAATTTCAAGATTTCCCGCTCCTGAAGCCGCCATACACCCCCAAACCATTAAACCACCTCCACCATGTTTTACAGTAGCAACTGTGTTTCGTTCTTCAAGCTCTGTATTTGGTTTTCTGTACACTATGACCTTTCCATCGCACCCAAAAAGATTAAACTTGCTCTCGTCTGCAAAAATGACTGTTTTCCAAAATGATTCGGGCTGTTTTACATACATTTTTGCGAAGTTTAGCCTTTTCACTCGGTTTATTTTATTTATAAAGGGCTTCTTACGTGCAGTTCTTCCTCTGTAACTATGCCTTTTGAGTGTATTTCGAATTGTTTGTGTAGTAACTTCCTTCCCTAAATATTCCATAGTGTTTTTACGAAGAATGGTCGCATTTGTCTTCGGAGTTTTCTGAACTTGCCGCACTAGCCAACGCACATCTCCAACTGAAAGTGCTTTTGGTCGACCAGATCTTGGTTTATTGTCAACAGTTTTCGTTTCTGTCCACTTTCTGATGATGGATTGTATAGTAGATCGTGGTCTATTTAATATTTCACTGATAGTTTTTTGAGTTAAACCATTCCTGTGGTGTTTTATTATCAAAACTTTTATCTCATCAGAAACCTCGTTTTGCTTACGACCCATTTTGACAAAAACTATATTTTCAATGAAATTAAATATTTGCTGTTAAGGGCAAAGCCTCCTTTACTAAATAAAACAGAAAAGGGGGATTCCCAAATAATATTTGAATTTGACTTTGATGATAGCACATCAATGATGAATACTTTTTTTGTTCTGTTTTTGGTGTTATTATATAAAATTGCATTTTTTGCGCTAATTAAATTTATTTTAAAACATATTACGAAAAATAAACTATTGCATAAAACTGCATTATTTGTTTACTTTAAATTTTCTTCAATTACCCAAAATAAGTGAATTTATTATCAATTTTGCTAATGATGAATACTTTTTTTGACCGCTGTAGCTACCTTGTAGAATCCCGTTGCCAATGATAATAAACAATAATTTTACATATTTTATGCCAAATAAGTCATTTAAATTTAGTGACTTCAGCCTACAATGTAGGCGGCCTAGTTATGCCGTACGCAAGTTGATTATCAAAACGCAAATGAATTTGCAATGCTCATCGAAACGTCAACATTTGCTGTTCTGTCAAAAATCTTACTAGCCCCTGGGCTACTCAAAAATTATTCACCACACTTTACGTAATATTTTTACTATTCTTACAACTTTATTACCATTCGACACAACCTGAGTCTTCTTTATCTTCTTTTACATTACTGTTTATGCTTAGCGAATGGTGAACATATAAACCTTTAGAACTATACATGTCTTGTTCTAATATACAATTTCAATGTATAAGTGCTACATGCTATATGAGAGGTAGGCATATGGATATCTACTGTGTAAAATTTGCTGAATTCAAGGAAGAGGCAGCGCAAGCAGTCATTAATTGCATAATTGGTGCAAACTCTTTGGGAAACCATAACGTAGACGTTTATGGTTCATGTACTTCGACCTGGCTACTGAATAATTCGTATAATCAAAATTTGAACCACTTCTTTGGAATTTTCTATAGAGTTTATTCTTTCTGTTCTTCAATTTCGACAACGCAGGAGTATTCCACGAAGGACCAACATTCATAAAGGGTACTCTCTTTGGAACAGTTTCTGATACATAGTATCTTAGAGTACTATAGGGCGCCCCGGTAGCCGAGTTGGCAGCATGCTTGGATTACCAGTGCTAGGGTCGTGGGTTCGATTCCCGCCAGAAACCTTGGTCTGTCGCTACTGGGGTATCACAATGGACTTAAAATTGTCTAAGTGAGTCTGTAAAGGACTGCCACTCTTACCTAACCTAACCTAGAGTGCTATAGATCATTTAAGCATTAATAGCATTTAATCAAAGAATTCATTGAATGGAGAGTATTCCAGTCCATTGAACTCAGAAGTGAATTCAATTTAGCGTAATCTGTCTTTGAGAAGCAATATACAGGCCATGTAGAAAAGAACGATAGAGAGATCTGAAGGTTTATATTTGGGTGATATTTATCCTCTGGACGGGTAATGGGGTCAAAAGGAAAATGCAATATATCGCGGGAGGTCAAAGAGTCTTTCACATGAGTTATAGGCCTTATTTATTTGCGACAGACCAAAACTTATTAACGGACCAATGCATTTTCAGTAGTCTCATTCATTTCAGTGGGTAACTAATCATTAATATTAAGACTCAATCCATTTAATATCAGGCAGATTAAAGTCACCAATAGTGATTAATATATCGTTTGACCTTGCAGACTGAAAGGATAAATATCTAAGACGGATTTTAAAAACGACAACTTCAATATCAACCGGTGTGGCAAAGAAAATTTCTTCAGAGGGAGAAAGCTTGCTCACGGCTTTACCAAATGACTACAGAGCAGAATGTCTGTTCAAAACAAAATAATAAATAATAACAATAGCAATAAGGATGCTAATGCACATCACCAGATATGGGGAAGTTCTGATGTCAACGAAAGAGGTGAGCTGCTTATTATATTATAAGTTGCAATCTGGCGATTTGTAAAAGAGGGTTTATCCCCTTTATCACCAGGAACAGGCAGGAGGTACTAGATATTATCTTTGTATCGGAAGATATAGGTGGAAGAATATGCGACTGGGAAGTGTTGGATGACCACAGCTTCTCTGATCATCGTTATATTAGTTTTAGCCTTGGAGAAAAGCGGATTGGGATAAATTTCGGCACAAATTCTGCACTACTATCCCTTCTAGACTAGAAAAGGAAGTGGAAACTACGGAGGATGTAGACATAGTGGTCAAGCGGATCAAGAAGGCCCTGAATGGCTCGCTTGTGTCAGCATGCCCTAGTGCCAAGCCAAGGGGCACACAGCAACCTTCATGGTGGACCCCAGAGCTGGTTGGTCTGAGGAAAGACTGCAGAAAATACTTTAACAGAGCAAAAGCCACAAGAGCACCACACGATTGGGACATCTATAAGGCTGAGATGCGTAAGATTTCCCAGGAATAGTAGAAGAAACGGTTTTACTTATGGCCTTGTTTATCCTCTCTCGACGGGCAGCCATATATCTCTTGTAGAAGGGAAAACCTTCGTAATTTGCTGGGTGGCTATTTTCCTTACAATTCGCGTAGTTTGGATCAGAAGTATCCGTCTTCTCACGAGAGCACTCACCAGGTCCATGCTTTTCGTCACATTTAACACATGTGAACGCCTTGCCCGGTGTCAAAGAGATTAGAAATAATCCAGTGTCAATATATTTATATATATATATATATATATATATATATATATATATATATATATATATATATATATGTATATATATATATATATATATATATATATATATATATATATATATATATATATATATATATATATATATATATATATATATATATATATATATATATATATATATATATATATATATATATATATATATATTTTATACATATATATATATAACAGAGGCAACAGTGTCGGGAATTATGGTGTTGGATTCAGTTAGAATTTGGTAAATTTCTGTATAAGGGTGAAGACCACGAATTACCACAGATTATTGTCTCAATTCCTTAAGGGTAAACTAATGCTATGGAATGTTTTTTTTACGAAGAATTGCCATCATAGACTCATGCGTAGCAACGTCTGCAAAGTAGAGTTTACTCTTATTTCTATAAATGTCTTTGACTTTAAAAGAGCTGTCAGGGAATTTAATCATTTACTAGCTCTTTTATATTGACATTGTAGAAGAAGATTGGCGGGCACCAAGTCTTTTTCTTAGATTCAACTTCAGTTTTATCAACAAGCGTTTGTTGTGTTTGGCTTGTGCTAGCTTGCTTGACGGATTTTATCTCCACATCATTTAGAATACCCAGAATGGCAAATTTGTTTTGGTCACTAGGAATGCTTCTTTCAAGACTTTGATTAAGTTCGGAAAAGTCGACATTTTGTTGTAAAATGGAATTATCAAGCCTTTGTTTGAAGGTTTGACGGTATTAATATGTTAGATTTTTTTTTCGTTCTCTTTGTAGTTATCTCCTTTCTCGATTATTCTCCGCTCATGCACGCACACGTATACACACACACACACAAATTTGTTTGCGTGTGTTGGCAAAACGAATATCAGCTTGATGGCGGATTGCATTATATGATTTTAATTGTTTCGTCATAGTCTTTTGCGTTCGTTTTTCGGGCTTGATTGTTTATTGTTGTTTGGCACTGTGGTAGTCGTTGATATTGAGGCCACTTCTTCCCCGACATCATAATCCATGTCGGGTGGAGAGAATACCGGCATCGCGTTTGCAATTGTTCAATAGGATTGATTTATAAATCTGGAGGATTGATTTATAAATAAATTTGTAATAATATTTGTAAAAAATTGCGCAGCAAAAAAAAAGACGTCTGTTCAGTGCGATGTCCAGTGTTGTTTTTTTTTCGCGTAAAGCAACAGACTAGGCAAATTTACATTGACATTCTAGTTATTTTTAATTGCATTACCACGTGTAGCAACCACAAGATTAAAAGATTGATGATTATAAACGTATGCTTATGGTTATAAATTAAGCCAACTAAAATGTGAAAAAAATTTTAAATGCACACAAATTACTTGACGTTCTAGTTGGATTTCTAAAGAACTCTGGAATTGGAAAATTTCATCAGCTGGGCTAGTTGTTGTTGTAGTAGTGTGTTGTACACTAAGGCGGCTGCCCTTGCCGATGAAGGACTCCTTCGGGTCAATCCGGTACGTAAAACCGGCTGTCATGGGATTCAGCTCAATTTTAAAAGAGCTATAAAATGTTAATGGATTTTTAAAATTATTTTTTTGGTTGAAAAAACGTTTTTATATTAACTAATTTTTATATTTTAAATGTTTAAAACTATAATAAAACAACAAAATGTTGCCAAATGAGGTGAAATTGAAGCTTCTAGGGGTCGTAGAAGTTGAATCGGGATATGCAATCTATATCAGCTTATAGAGTAGTAATAGTTTATCCGTCGTCCGATGCATACGTGTTTGTTTGTCTGTGCTCCGCGTTAACGTATTATTCCATTACGTTTTTTCGTATTTGTGAAAAAAATTAAAAAAAAACAATTACTACAACAATGTCACACTTTAAACTGCCAATAAAAAACGGAATCTCGGTCCAAAACAATAAATATAAAAATAAACCTAATAACAATTCCATGTAAAGTTCTTAAGTGCAAGTGCATAAGTCAATAATAACAACCCGGTCGTCTGGTTTTTCTTCATAAAAAATCAAATACAAGAAACAATAACAACAATACTCGCCTCAGCCTCTTCACCTGTTTAATAATGCAGCCGAAACTACGACAATAACAACAATAAAAAATCCATCGCTACCTGAGCCGGGCAGACCGGCAGCACTCGCGAATCGTTTGTTTTTTTTTTTTTCCACCACACAAAGGGCTTTTATGTCTTTCTGCTTGTGGTTTATTCGTTGCCGCTTTCCTTTCCCGCATCGTGGGCAGTGGTTGACGCTCTTGTTCTCTTGTCGCTGTCTTCCCGCTGTTTAAGGCATAACACTAAACTGTAGGGGTATTCACGGCGATAAGAGAGCAGGTTTGAATTACACTGTACACACTGATAACGTTCAATATTTCTGATTGGCACTATGTTTAGTGAGTTTTTCGCGGTATATTCCCATGTCCTCGCTTTATGTGAAATCCAGGTGGGTGAGGATTCTGATTCACAGGATTTCACATTCCAGGACATCACACCCTATCTCTTTTTCTGCCCCACAGGGGCCTTGTGCTATATGTGCGTAATGATATAGTTTTCCATAGGCAGCAACACTTGGGCTCACATGAGCCGGAATTTAATTCCTTTTTGGTTAAATTTAGGATTGTAACACACGTACTTTACTTTGGGTTTATATATAGAAGTCCAAATTCGGAAAGAGGCTTTGATTTCCTTTCTGACTCAATTACTACAATCTTAGAAGATTTTTTAGCTGGCGATTTCACCTAGTTCTATGCCTCAGATATTATTTCGAACACGTGGAGTTAAAAGGGTCCTTGCGGATCTCGACGTTAATAAATCTCCGGGCCCGGACGGTATATCAATACTTGTCCTTTATAAGTGTTCTCCAACGCTTGCTCGTCCACTACGCAACCTTTTTAACCTTGCTTACCGTGCGGGAGTTTTCCCGGCCCGTTGGAAGGTTGTGAACGTTCAACCCACGAAAGGTGGGGCGAACAATGCTGCGAATTACCGGCCAATTCGATATGCTCCGCGCTCTCCAAGATTATGGAGAGTATGGTTAACCATCATCTTGTCAGATACTTAGAGTCCAATGGCCTTCTTAGCGACAGACAGTATGGGTTCCGCAGAAATCGCTTTACGGGAGACCTAATGGCATTTTTGTCGGAACGATGGAGTCGCTCTATCCACCAGTGAGAGTAAGGTCGTGGCTCTGGATATCTCCAAGGCATTTGATAGGGTCTGGCACGGTGGACTTTGTCACTTTAGGAGTCGGTAATAACTTCGTTCGATTTATATCGAACTTTCTCAGAGATTGTACTATACGAGTTGTTGTAGATGGGTTCTCATTAGATGAGTATACATTGACCGCAGGTATGCCACAAGGTTCTGTCCTTTCCCCTTCCCTTTTTCTAAGTTTCATTGACGATCTATTGGGTCAGACTTCGAATCCAGTCTACTCATTTGCCGATGACAGTAGTCTGTGTCATTCATATTCATTCGACGAAGGCGCATTATGGATGATACGCTCTCCCAGGATTTGTTGCCCATTTTCGAGTGGGGTAGAATGAACAGAGTAGGCTTTAACGCACAGAAGACGCAGTGCTGTTTCTTGTCTCACTAACGATTCACTGACCCACTTCAATTGTCGATATCTATCGACGGTATAGATATTGAACAGTCAGATTCTCTTGATGTTCTGGGCATGAAGATACAAGTGTTTTGGCTTTCTTAAGCGGTGCAAGAAATATTTCACCTCTTCTGATCTTCTCAATATCTATACTACCTACATCAGGCCGAGGATGGAATATAACTCTCATATATGGGCAGGAGTTCCAAAATCATCCTTGGAGCTACTTGACCGGGTTCAACGGAGAGCGATGGTGTTGATTGGGGACAGTAGGGTATCCAACTCTATTGCTTCTCTTGAATATCTTCGGAATGTGGGTAGCGTTGTATTGCTCTATCTTTATTTTCATGGCAGTGCATCGCACTCGACTTAAAGGTTCATCTCAGGTATTCGATCGGAAACCTCTTTCCACGGTATAATCGTCGCCTCGATTATACCGCGATGGTATGAGCTGATCCCATCCTCAATACATTCTCCCATTGTCTTAAGTCTCATAGTCGCAGTGGCTGCCTCACACTTAATCTGTATGTCAGTGGGTCGGATATCTAGAATAGTTTCCAGTGCCCTAGTGGGCGCGGTCATCATCGCTCCCGTTGTATGGTCGCAGTTTTTCTCCATAGCAGTCCACCAAACTGCTAAGGCGTAAGTAAGTGTTGGTCTAATCACGCTCCTGTAGAGCCAGTGGACTATCCTCGGATATAAGCTCCATTTTAAGTCTTCATAGGCCCAACATCTGTGAGCCTTCTCAGTACGCTCTTGAATGTGACACTTCCAATTCAGTTTCCTGTCCAAGATCACACCTAAGTATTTGACCTTGTCAGATATTGAAATCGTCTTTTTGAGGATACGTGGTGCGTTTAATTAGCCCACCTTCGTCTTCCTCGTGAAGAGTCATATTTCAGTCTTCTCTGGGTTAACATTGAGACCTCTGGGGGTAGCCCAGTCTTCAAGGTAAGTTGATGCTCGATATGACAAGGCGAGTTATTGGCGCTTTAAATAACCATATGTTTATTTTCCATATATATTTACATATATACTCCGCTGCCACTGAGTGTGCAGATTCGTTTCGTTTTTTTTATTTAAGTGTCATGTAGATGTAGTAGTATTTATTTTAACAGACCTCTAGCTCTGTAGACATCTTTCAAGGTTTTGTCTCACTCATTCTCATTGGGTGTCCACGTTACCAACCCCATCATTTAACATGTAGCTTATATACAACAACATTGTGTATTAGAACAAGACATGTATAGTTCTAAAATTTAAAATGTTAACCATTCGTTAAACATGTACTGTAATGAAATTGAAAGAAGTTCTCACAATAAACCATACTTACTTACTTAAACCCTGTTTACACTGCTCATGAAATCCTGATGTAAGGCTCTCGTCAGCTGATTTTATAAAGGAAAAACAGATGATCGAGTCGTTAAATCCGGATTTAAAGAGCAGTGTAAACGGGGTTTTAAACACAATACAATAAGGTAAATTTCGCAATCAAGTAATAAATAATTTTCATATTAATGAAGTCAGTACTAGGCCGAAAAGACGAAATGAACTTGTTCACAACACTAATCGAATCATGTGATACCTCCCTATATTGACAGGCCATAGTTTATAATATACTGTAATTGAGTTTTAAGAGCATTGCATACTGGTTAAAATCAGCTGACTGGCGACAACAGTTTAAAATTTTGCAACACTGGTAGCAAGTTTTTGTTTTTGGATGCAAAAATAGAAATTAAATGTATTGTTTATAATAAAAAAATAATGAGTTTCAATTAAAGAAATGTTATTTAAATATTGGTGAGTGAAAAAATGTGTATTGCCTTTGGTTTTAAAAGCATTTTGTATTGAATAGACACCGCCTGTTGATCTTACCGGCCGGCAAGGGGTAGACCTTTGAACCTATCCTTGCTGTTATCTTGGTACATATTGTTTTTATTGTACCGGCCTTGGGATTAACAAGTTAGATCTAACACACTCCGTACTGGCGTCAGTCTTATTAATCAGCCAGCATTTGTTTCTTTATAGGATGCAATTGACGACACTAATGAAACTATTGTAGTTTCCACCTACAAATAAAATATGACTGAGGAGAAAATTGTGTTAACATTGTTAAATGGCACTGGTTATGTCTTTGAAGTAGAAGGTAAGTTTCCTTTTTAAGTCTAAATAAAGTAACTCACATTCAATAACGCATTCAGATTATATGAAATTAAGAAGGGATCACCATGTTGTCGGAGCTTTGGTGGGGACATGTGCGACAAGAGGGTGGTCTGCAAATGATAGCGGTAAGTCAGTGTTTAATCTAATTGGTGTTACAGTTTCATACAACTTATTTCTCTTTTTTTATAGCTATGCCTGTGGAATTGACCATTTGGGAAACTCGTTTATTGCTCGAAAAGAATTTGGCGATATTAGTATCCAAAAAAGATAACTTACTAGGAGAAGAGAATGAGCAAGAACTAATGGAACGCCAGGAACGCTTCGAACAACGCATCAACAATCAAGAAGAATCTTTAAAAGACGAAAAACTAAAAGAGTCTGAACGCAATATAGACAAAATTGTAGCGGGGAAACGAAAAAAACTACTGAAGCAGGGCGTAAAAGAAGAAGGTGAGATTTGAAAATAAACTTAAGTCAGCAAGCTTTTGCTTCAAAATCTTTTATTTAAAAATGGTAATGATCTCTTAGGGGTATAGCTAAAACTATCAGAAGTCGTAAAAGAGTATTCTAGAAAAAATTTTGCGATTAGCGAACATAGCACCAGATTAAATAAAAAATTTTTTAAAACAATAGTGTATTTTTAACTGTAATATGTTATTTATTTCAGTTCACCAATTTGAATTTGAAACAGCGTGTTAAGTTCGGCCAGGCCGAATCTTGATAATAATACCCTTCACCATGGATAGCATTTGTCGAGTTTTCTGCGCGGTATCTCTTTTTAAGCAAACAAAAAATAATGAATAAGAACTGTTATGCTATATCAAGTCCGATATTCCAGTTCATCGGATAAGAATTGCGCCTTGAAGGGACTCAAGAAGGAAAATCGGGAGGTTTATATGGGAGCTGTATCAAGCAAAAGATCGATTCAGACCATATTGGACATGCATGTTGAAGGTCATGGGAAAAGCCGTTGCATAAAATTTCTGCCAAATCGGATGAAAATTGCGCGCTCTATAGGCTCAAGAAGTCAAGATCCCAGATCGGTTTAAATGGCAGCTATATCAGGTTATACACCGATTTGCGCAATGATAAGCACAGTTGTTGGAAGTCATAACAAAACACCTCATGCAAAATTTCAGCCAAATCGGATAAGAATTGCGCACTCTAAAAGCTGAAGAAGTCAAGACCCAAGTTCGGTTTATATGGGAGCTATATCAGGTTATGAACCGATTTTAACCAGTTGTTGGAAGTGATACCAAAACACCACGTGCAAAATTTCAGTCAAATCGGACGAGAACTGCGCCCTCTAGAGGCTCAAGAAATCTATACGGCAGCTATATCAAAACATGGACCGATTTGGCCCATTTACAATGCCAACCGACCTACACATATAAAAAGTATTTTTGCAAAATTTCAAACGCATAGCTTTACTTCTTTAAAAGTAAGCGTGCTTTCGACAGACAGACGGACGGACATGGCTAGATCGACTTTAGAAGTCATGACGATCAAGAATATATACTTTATGGGGTCTTAGACGCATATTTCGTGGATTACAAACAGAATGGCGAAATTAATAATTAAATATAATAAAATTTATGCTCACTGACTATATGCGAAACAAATCAAAGTCTAGGAAATGTGCTAATTCACCAAGTTTCTTCTTTTTACTCTTACAGATATTACATTAGACCCAAAAGAAATTTTGGGAGAAATTCGAAAAAGTTTAAAATTTGATCGCAAAAATGCTTTGCTAGATATTCCCTGTGCACATCCAGAAATGCATGGTAAGTTTTTAAATTATTTAAATTTATTTATCCCTTAAATACACATTTTTTCCTTATTTCAGATGCTTTCAAAGTTAATTTTGAACAATCTGATACCTCCCTAAAATATTTGGTTTTCCGTGACTTGTGGTCACGAGGAAAATTTGTAACATGTGGTGATGCTTTTGGTGCTGATTTTCTTATTTATCCTGGTGATCCCTTACAATATCATGCTTCTCATGTCGTTATCCTACTAGAAAATGCAAAAATTAAGGCTTTGGATTTAGTGGCCAATGTACGTCTATCGGTGATGGTCAATAAATTATGTCTTATGGCATACTTTGTAAACGACGAAGAATGTGGTGAGGCTGGGCAACGTAAAATTGCATATCATACTATAACTTGGGAAGGCGATAAGGATAAAGAAAGAAGAACAGCAACAATGTCTAGCAACCAAACTTGAGCGGATTTCAAATAAATGTAAAAAGAATTTAGTATGTGATTTCTCCAAAATATTTTTATTCAATAGAAATGATGCAAGAAGGTAAAGCCAAATAAAAAGAAAAAAGGAAGCAAGCTGCGACAATTTCCAACTTTAAATTAAACTAATAAGGAATCGGAGGCTATTTAACAGAAAGTACATCCAAATTAAAAGAAAAACAGGAAGCAAATTACAACAACATACAAATTAAAACACATTTGGATTCTGAAAATGAGAAACAGGTTTCTATAAATATTCTATTACTCAAATTTTTACATGGAGTAACACGATTTTGAAAATTTTACCTGTAGTTGCCAAATGAAAGTTCATTTTAATGTCCTGACAAAAAAAAAAATATTTCATTAACTGCACCGTATTAGGTATTTTTTCCTTGTCCTATAAACATTTTTATTTTCCATTTGCAACTAATGAAATTTCTTCGGTTCGGCATACAGCTAAAAATTTCTTGAGTTAAATGGGACTGTATTTGGATAAACGACCTTAGTAGATTAACTGTTGGACATATACACCCACCACCACACCCACCAAAATGTTCATGATATTAATGATTTTGTCATAACATTTATGAAAAAATTTTGAAATGCGTCCCAATGAAACATTTCATAACATTTATGAAACACGTTTCATAAATATCAATTCAATGAAACATCTCCTAATATTTATGAAAATCAATCATGCAGTTTATGAAAAGTTGTCATAAATGTTATGGAAATTTTTCATAACATTTAAAAAAAAAATCATAAGATTTATAATAATGTTTTTTATATTCATGAAAACCTGTTCTGCTGATTATAAATGTTCATCACAATTATAGAAGAGGAAAATGAAACCAAAATCATGGATATTTATTTAAATTTGTTGAGATAGAATTTATACATACTCGCCTTGTCATATCGAGCATCATAGACACTCAGTATTTGTGCAAGGGCCGTTGCCGCCCGGCCTCTCATTGAGACACTTCGCCCGATACCGCTGATTGTCCGCGACTGCCATTGCAGCTACTCCGTATGGAGCATTCCACTATCCGCAATCTGTGTAAACTCCTCGTCATAGCAATGAACACCACACAGATTCCAGGCTGTGTGGTGCATACAGCTATCCAGTGCCGGCATGATGTGCTATGTATGTGTGTACGTATGTTCTGTAGTAGGTTTTATATGCAAATATGATCCTGGCGAATCAGAAATCGCGGTATAGAAAGCCTCATATGCTTTTAAGCAACATCACATATTTTGCCTTACTTTTGAAAGTTCTGTATTTGAATCGTATTAATAGTGAAAACTCATCTATGCATGTTTCTCTTTCAAGACGAGCACAATGATCGGAGATGCAAATGGAAAAGGAATGCCAAAGATAGCAACACAAACCAACCACTATGGGATTATTCCTCTAGAAGATTTTGTCAAAATTTTATTTCAACAGAAAATTTTGTCAAAATTTTATTTCTATAGAAAATTTTGTAAAAATTTTATTTCTATAGAAAATTTTGTCAAAATTTTATTTCTATAGAAAATTTTGTCAAAATTTTATTTCTTAGAAAATTTTGTCAAAATTTTATTTCTATAGAAAATTTTGTCAAAATTTTATTTCTATAGAAAATTTTGTCAAAATTTTATTTCTATAGAAAATTTTGTCAAAATTTTATTTCTATAGAAAATTTTGTCAAAATTTTATTTCTATAGAAAATTTTGTCAAAATTTTATTTCTATAGAAAATTTTGTCAAAATTTTATTTCTATGGAAAATTTTGTCAAAATTTTATTTCTATAGAAAATTTTGTCAAAATTTTATTTCTATAGAAAATTTTGTCAAAATTTTATTTCTATAGGAAATTTTGTCAAAATTTTATTTCTATAGGAAATTTTCTCAAAATTTTATTTCTATAGAAAATTTTGTCAAAATTTTATTTCTATAGAAAATTTTGTCAAAATTTTATTTCTATAGAGAATTTTGTCAAACTTTATTTCTATAGAAAATTTTGTCAAAATTTTATTTCTATAGAAAATTTTGTCAAAATTTTATTTCTATAGAAAATTTTGTCAAAATTTTATTTCTATAGAAAATTTTGTCAAAATTTTATTTCTATAGAAAATTTTGTCAAAATTTTATTTCTATAGAAAATTTTGTCAAAATTTTATTTCTATAGAAAATTTTGTAAAAATTTTATTTCTATAGAAAATTTTGTCAAAATTTTATTTCTATAGAAAATTTTGTCAAAATTTTATTTCTATAGAAAATTTTGTCAAAATTTTATTTCTATAGAAAATTTTGTAAAAATTTTATTTCTATAGAAAATTTTGTCAAAATTTTATTTCTATAGAAAATTTTGTCAAAATTTTATTTCTATAGAAAATTTTGTCAAAATTTTATTTCTATAGAAAATTTTGTCAAAATTTTATTTCTATAGAAAATTTTGTCAAAATTTTATTTCTATAGAAAATTTTGTCAAAATTTTATTTCTATAAAAAATTTTGTCAAAATTTTATTTCTATAGAAAATTTTGTCAAAATTTTATTTCTATAGAAAATTTTGTCAAAATTTTATTTCTATAGAAAATTTTGTCAAAATGTTATTTCTATAGAAAATTTTGTCAAAATTTTATTTCTATAGAAAATTTTGTCAAAATTTTATTTCTATAGAAAATTTTGTCAAAATTTTATTTCTATAGAAAATTTTGTCAAAATTTTATTTCTATAGAAAATTTTGTCAAAATTTTATTTCTATAGAAAATTTTGTCAAAATTTTATTTCTATAGAAAATTTTGTCAAAATTTTATTTCTATAGAAAATTTTGTCAAAATTTTATTTCTATAGAAAATTTTGTCAAAATTTTATTTCTATAGAAAATTTTGTCAAAATTTTATTTCTATAGAAAATTTTGTCAAAATTTTATTTCTATAGAAAATTTTGTCAAAATTTTATTTCTATAGAAAATTTTGTCAAAATTTTATTTCTATAAAAAATTTTGTCAAAATTTTATTTCTATAGAAAATTTTGTCAAAATTTTATTTCTATAGAAAATTTTGTCAAAATTTTATTTCTATAGAAAATTTTGTCAAAATTTTATTTCTATAGAAAATTTTGTCAAAATTTTATTTCTATAGAAAATTTTGTCAAAATTTTATTTCTATAGAAAATTTTGTCAAAATTTTATTTCTATAGAAAATTTTGTCAAAATTTTATTTCTATAGAAAATTTTGTCAACATTTTATTTCTATAGAAAATTTTGTCAAAATTTTATTTCTATAGAAAATTTTGTCAAAATTTTATTTCTATAGAAAATTTTGTCAAAATTTTATTTCTATAGAAAATTTTGTCAACATTTTATTTCTATAGAAAATTTTGTCAAAATTTTATTTCTATAGAAAATTTTGTCAAAATTTTATTTCTATAGAAAATTTTGTCAAAATTTTATTTCTGTAGAAAAACTAAGCCTCATTTATAGTCTACTAACTATCTTTAGTTCAAGTTTATCAGGTTTTGTAAACCCTGAATCGTCGCCCATTTGGTTTGTGGTTTAATGAAATCTTCCTCCTTAGTAAGCTTTGAAAAATGATTCTTTTTTTATTCCAAATAGACACAAAATTAAATAGTGAAGATCATAAACTTTAGCACAAGCAATTTTAAAAACGGTAGCCAACAAACCACTTAAGAGCTAATTTTTTAGCTTTGACCCTCGTCTCCCCGCCGCGACTATATAAAATTCCATGATGTGTGTTGTGCAGTTGTCAGCACATGGTGCAAATATTTTATTAATCACCATCATTTGTTGTGTTTGGCCTTCTACGATGTGTGGCTGCTTGAAGAGATGTACACAGAGTTGAATAGTTTGCCAATTTCACTACTCTCCTTTCTATTCTTTAATGACCATTTCTTTGGCAGAAGTCTGCCTTAAAGGCATTTAAGTGAGTTACAGTCATAGGAGTTGCTTGCAACCTGATCATTACCAAATGATTATGGGGTATTTTTTCTTCTATCTTGGTTAGCATTTAGAAGAGATAAAAGCTAGAGATTGTAGTTTGTTGCCATTAATGACAGGCTGTGATTTTTCACAAGAATGATGGCAAGTATAAGTGTTTCATAAGGATGCACTTCATTGGCGTAGCTAGGGGGGGTCCTGGGGCGGGCTTAGCCATCCCCAGAGAATAAACCTATATTTTTATACCCTCCACCATAGAATGGGGGTATACTAATTTCGTCACTCTATTTGTAACTCCTCGAAATATTTGTCTCAGATCCCATAAAGTATATATAAAGGGTGATTTTTTTGAGGTTAGGATTTTCATGCATTAGTATTTGACAGATCACGTGGGATTTCAGACATGGTGTCAAAGAGAAAGATGCTCAGTATGCTTTGACATTTCATCATGAATAGACTTACTAACGAGCAACGCTTGCAAATCATTGAATTTTATTACCAAAATCAGTGTTCGGTTCGAAATGTGTTCAAATTTTGACAAATTTTGTTCAGCGATGAGGCTCATTTCTGGTTGAATGGCTACGTAAATAAGCAAAATTGCCGCATTTGGAGTGAAGAGCAACCAGAAGCCGTTCAAGAACTGCCCATGCATCCCGAAAAATGCACTGTTTGGTGTGGTTTGTACGCTGGTGGAATCATTGGACCGTATTTTTTCAAAGATGCTGTTGGACGCAACGTTACGGTGAATGAACACATTTCGAACCGAACACTGATTTTGGTAATAAAATTCAATGATTTGCAAGCGTTGCTCGTTAGTAAGTCTATTCATGATGAAATGTCAAAGCATACTGAGCATCTTTCTCTTTGACACCATGTCTGAAATCCCACGTGATCTGTCAAATACTAATGCATGAAAATCCTAACCTCAAAAAAATCACCCTTTATTATTGATCGTCATGACATTTTAAGTCGTTTTAGCCATGTCCGTCCGTCGACACGTTAACTTTCTAAGGAGTAAAGCTAGCCGTTTAAAATTTTGCAAAAATACTTCTTATAGATGTAGGTCGTTTGGGGTTGTAAATGGGCCATATCGGTATATGCTTTGATATAGCTGTCATATAAACCGATCTTGTATCTTGACTTCTTGAGCCACTAGAGGACGCACTTTTTATGGAGGAGTTTTGTTATGATTTCCAACAATTGTGCCAAGTATGGTCGAAATCGGTCCATAACCTGATATACCCGCCATATAAACCGATCTTGAATTTTGACTTCTTGAGCCACTAGATGACTCAATTCTTATCCGATTTGGCTGAGGTGTTTTGTTATGATTTCCAACAGCTGTGCCAAGTATGGGTGAAATCGGCCCATAACCTGACATAGCATGTCATATAAACCGATCTGGGGTCTTGACTTCTTGAGCATTTAGAGGGCGCAAATCCTATCCGATTTCGCTGAATTTCGCATGACATGTTACGTTATGACTTTCAATAACTGTGCTAAGTATGATTGAAATCGGTGCATAACCTCAAATAGCTACCATATTAACCGATTTGGGATCTTGACTTCTTAAGCCTCTAAAGGCCGCAATTATTATCTCATTTGGGTGAAATTTTGTACAACGGCTTCTCCCATGACCTTCAACATACGTGTCAAATATGGTCTGATTCAGCTCCCTTATAAACCAATCTCCCTATATTACTTCTAGAGCCCCTAAAGGGCGCAATTCTTATTCTATTTAGCTGAAATTTTGTACAATGACTTCTACTATGGTCTCCAACATTCATTCCATTATGGTCCGATTCGGACCATAACTTGATATAGCTTCAATTTTCTTTTCTTTTATTCTTTCGTTTGTTTGCCTAAAAAGAGACACCGGGAAAAGAACTCGACAAATGCAGTCCATGGTGGAGGGTATATAAGATTCGGCCCGGCCGAACTTAGCACGCTTTTATATTCTTTTTTTGATTTTTTGACTTTCGACTTTTTTGACTTCAATGTCGATTTTCGACTTTTTGTTTGTCTGTCCGTCCGACTGTTGTAGTCACTTTACAGCCTTCAAAAATTGAGAAAAAATTAGCTGAAATTTGGCACAGATACGTCTTTTTGATCACGCTGCTTAAGTTCTTGAACATGCTAAATCGGTCCATATTTGGGTATAGCTGCTATATAGATCGATTTTCCGATAAAGAGTCTAATGCCCATAAATACGTTATTTTTCATTCGATTTTGCTGAAATTTTAAACAGTGTGTTATTTTAAGCCTTCCGAGCTAAATATAGTTCAGATCGGACTATATTTAGATATAGCTGCCATATAGACCGATCTCCCGTTAAAGGGTCTGAAGCCCATAAAACCTATATTGATTACCCGATTTCGCTGAAATAAGAAAACAGTATGTTATTTTAAGCCTTCCGACATCTGCACTAAATATAGTTCAGATCGGACTACATTTAGATAAAGCTGTCATATAGACCGATCTGACGATAAAGGGTCTGAAGCCCATAAAAGCTTTATTTATTACCCGATTGCGCTGAAATTTTAAACAATGATTAATTTTAGGCTTTCCGACTTCTGATCCAAATATGTTTCAGATCGGACTATATTTAGATATAGCTGCCATATAGAACGATCTCCCCGATTATGGGTCTGAAGCCCATAAAAGCTTTATTTTTGAATCGATTTCGCTGAAATTGAAAACAGTGAGTAGTTTTAGGCCTCCCGACATCCGACCCAAATATGGTTCAGATCGGATTTGTTTAAATAAAGCTGTCACATGGACCGATCTGTCGATAAATGGTCTAAAGCCCACAAAAGCATAATTTTTTATCCAATTTCGCTGATATTTAAATCATTGAGTAGTTTAAAGCCACCCTCAAATCAATCTATCTGATAGCTATATATAAAAAGAGTCTGATCTGAGCCATATTCGGTTCGGATATTGAGAGATTCAATACAACTCTTTGTTTCAAATTTACTGAAATCGAGTAATAAATGCCCTTGTTATGTCTTAAAGACACTATATTAAGAGATCGGTATGTATGGCATCTATATCTAAATATAGTCTGATCAGGAACATGTTTAGCAAGGATGTCAATGGGTTTAGAAGAACTTACCGTTTGAAATTTCAGTAAAATCGAATAATAAATGCGCCATTAATGGGCTAAAGGACCTAATCGGGACATCGGTCGATTTGTCAGCTATATCCAAATATGCTCGGATTTAACCCATTTAACCTTACCTGCGTATGGAAGAAATATGGATTTGTGAAAAATTTCAGCTCAATATCTCAATTTTTAATCGCAAGGACATCGTGAAATCGTCTTAGAACTTTACGACGATTAGAAATATATCTACTTTGTAGGGTCGGGAATTGATATTTCGATGTGTTTCAAATGGAAGGACTAAATGAATATACTTCCTTTCCTATGGTGATGGGTATAAAAATATATGTATACTTCATTTCAGTAATTCAATGCACATTATTCATTATTACGTTAGTATACTCCCTTATTTTGGTGGATATGCAAACATGCCACGATATATTCTGTTGTAAAAGCCTATATTTTCTGTAAAAAAGTCGACTTTTTGGTAGACGAAAAGTTGAGTTTTTGATAATCAAAAAAGTCGACTTTTTGATAATCATAAAAAGTCAACAAGTTGATAAGTCGACCTTTCGATTATCAGAAAGTCGAAAATGCGAAAAGTCGACTTTTCAATTTAGATCCTTAATGCCGAGTATGCAACATAACCTTATAATTTGAATTTGTATTGTGACACCAATTAGACGATCGTTTAGGGCCGATTTATGCGACTGACTTTGGGGGCTTTTGCGATTGACTTGGCGAATTTTGCCAAGAAGTCATAAAGAATAAAGGACGAGAGAACGGGACGTTTTATGTGATAAAATCAGACCCAGTTGATTTAATTTTTAGAACAAAAGTATATTAATTATTTAATTCTTATAAGAAAGGAAAAACAAAAAAAATATTTTTTTTGGTTGGGTCGTAGATTCTCCCCCCCTACTAACTACACCAATGATGCGTTTGGGAATTGTTTTCTCTTGGCCATTTATAAACACCCTTTGTGCAAATCACTCGGGTGTTCATTTTTAATTAACCAGAATACGTCTTTTATTGCCTACGAATGTAGCTGCGTTTAATTCCCAACATAATTTTCATTTTGTAGGTAGTTAGTCGAGTGTTATTTATGACTGTGTTTACAAATAGTTTAGACCTACATTTTTTCTTGAAAGAAAATAAAAGATTTTTTCAATTACCTCAAGTAGAGGAATTCGAAATGCATTCTCTGTTTTCCAAGCGCATCGCCTTAAAACATCTAACATATAGCAGGTATTTCTGTTGGGAAGTCGAATCTGGTTTAAGTTGCTGGTAAAGAGATTTGTGTTAAAAAGTTTATAATTGACTAATTGAATGAATCGCGGTACCCATAAAAGTTGAGATTTTATTAGGGAGATTGGTATAAACCATCTTTGTTTTTGGTTGTTACACTCAAAAAAAAAGTTTACTTAAACTTAAATATTTTGTCCTTAATTTGAGGATTTTGGTAATAATTTCGAGCCAAAGATATGCAACTTATAAACAAGGATTGTGCCCTAGCATAAAAGACGTAGTGTGGACATAAACCAAGTACACGGTGTTTTAAAATATTTACAAAAATTCATGAATCCTTAACACAAAGAAATGAATACTAAAATCAAGGTTTTTTGCATTTGAAATCCAAGGATGTGCAAACTAGAATTAACGATGTTAGTCCCTTAATTGAATAAAAAATAGAAATGGATTAAAGCTTGCTGCAACTTAATAAAAGGACATTGTATTTTGAAGGAAAATATTGGGTTGCCCAAAAAGTAATTGCGGATTTTTTAAAAGAAGGTAAATGCATTTTTAATAAAACTTAGAATGAACTTTAATCAAATATACATTTTTACACTTTTTTTCTAAAGCAAGCTAAAAGTTACAGCTGATAACTGTCAGAAGAAAGAACGCAATTACAGAGTCACAAGCTGTGAAAAAATTTGTCAACGCCGACTATATGAAAAATCCGCAATTACTTTTTGGGCAACCCAATATATGCATATCCTTAAAAGTAAACCACTCGGTTTGAAAATAAGGCTGCTGCGATTTTTAGTTAATATTAGTTAACCTAAACATTTGAAATGCCTTTTCTGCTTTGATGAATGAATTAATTTTGTTTTATTTTATTAGTCAGTTTTATATAATTTTTTATATAATATATATTCCTTAGTCAAACTAAGCGAATAAAGGTATACTTGCAATTTACTTTTCAATCGTATTTATATATTTGTTTTTTTTATGTATTTATTTACATCAACATCTTGTTGTATATGTCAAGGATGAGTTAGTATTTTAATTATCCTTATCCCGTTCAAGTTTTTTTTTTTTTTATTTTAAAAATTCATTCTTATTTCTGAGTTGAATTTTGTCACTTAGAATATCTAGAATGAAAAAAAAAATTTTTGGTCATAATACTTGATAGAGCAAATCTTTTTTTGTAAATATTTTGCCTAGCTGGTCAAAATGTCTCATTTGATGTGAAGGCGAAAAACTTATTAAATTTAAATTTGACGTTTTTATTAATACCTAAAAAATAAAAAAAAAATAATGTATGAAATATAAATTATAAACAATTAAAAAGGCATTAAATTCGAACTTTGGATACCGACCACCTCGGTTATATATGTAAACCCCCTTTCGTCACAATCCGGTGAAAATTGGATAATTCATGCATCCAAATTCGGCACGGACATTGAGTGGTCTAATAAACATAAGTCATTGTTCAATTTTGTTGAACAAAATATTGTTTTTTTTTTGGCAGCTATATGTAAATATACAAAGATCAGAACTATAAAGAATACGGATGTCAAAAGGCCTAACACAAGTCACTGCGTCAAATACCAACGAAATCGGATAATAAATGCACTTTTCATAGGGCCAAGACTTTTAATCGAGAGAATATAATAATCATCCTATTTTATTATAACTCCAGTACTACAATATATCCATAGTTATATCTTAATATGGGCTGGCCGCGATCATATTTTATTCAAGTCCCGAGAACTCATATACAAGTAAAATTTTCAGACAATATATCTTCTTTTTATGGGATTAAGACTATATCTATATAGTCAGATTTGACTCATATGTGGGTCGGATGTCGGAAGGCTAATAAATAAAGCTTTTATGAGCTTCAGACCTTTAATCGACTTATCGGTCTATATGACAACTATATCTAAATATAGCCCGATCTTTAACATATTTGGGTCACATGGTGGGTGGCTTAAAAAAACCCACTGCTTCAAATTTCGGCGAAATCGTGTAATAAATAAAGCTTTTATGGGCTTCAGCCCATTTATCGGCAGATCGGTCTATATGACAGCTATGTCTAAATATAGTCTGATCTGAACCATATTTGGGTCAGATGTCGGCAGACCTAAAACTACTTACTGTTTCAAATTTCAGCGAAATTGGATAAAAGAATGAAGCATTTGTTTTACAACAACCCTTTATCGGCAGATCGGTCTATATAGCAGCTATATCCAAATATGGTCTGATTTGGCCCGTTTAAGAACTTAACCAGCGTGCAACAGAAAGACGTATTTGTGCCAAATTTCAGCTCAACTTTTCAATTTTTGAAGGCTGTAGAGTGAAAACAACAGTCGGACGGACATCGTTAAATCGTCTTAGAATTTTACGACGATCCGACTTTGTAGTGTCGGAAATTGATATTTCGATGTGTTGCAAACGGAATGACTAAATGAATATACCCCCTTTCCTATGGTGGTGGATATAAATACTCTTACCAGTCGTTTTGAATGATTTGGTTTTTCTAGTGCTAAATTATTACATAGAACGGAACTTTACAAAAATCCGTTTTCTTGGTTTTGAAGGCTGAAAAAAGTTTTTTGTTTCCCGGTAAAACGCGTTATGAAAAATCAAAATAACATCTATTTACATTTAAATACAGTAGGGCATCAATAAATAAAAACAAGTAAAAAGGCGTTAAGTTCGGCCGGGCCGAACTTTGGATACCCTCCACCATACATCGCATTTGTCGAGTTCTTTTTCTGGCATCTCTTCTTAGGCAAAACAAGTATGTTTTGTATGGTCATGAGAGAATCCGTCGTACAAAATTTCAGGCAAATCGGATAATAATTGCGACTTCTAGAGGCTCAAGAAGTCAAGATCCCAGATTAGTTTCTATGGCAGCTATATCAGGTTATGGACTGATTTGAACCTTATTTGACACAGTTGTTGAAAGTAAGAATAAAATACGTCTTGCAAAATTTCAGCCAAATCGGATAGGAATTGCGCCATCTAGATTCTCAAGACGTCAAGTCCCCAGATCTGTTAATACGACAGCTATATCAGGTTATGAACCCATTTGAACCATACTTGGCACAGTTGTTGGATATCATAACAAAACACGTCGAGCAAAATTTTATTCCAATCGGATAAGAGTTGCGCACTCCAGAGGCTCAAGAAGTCAAGACCCAAGATCGGTTTATATGACAACTATATCAGGTTATGGACCGATTTGAACCGTACTTAGGGACAGTTGTTGGATATCATAACAAAATACGTCGTACAAAATTTCATTCCAATCGGATAAGAATTGCGCACTCTAGAGGCTCAAGAAGTCAAGATACAAGATAGGTTTATATGGCAGCTATATCAGGTTATGAACCGATTTGAACCATACTTGGCACAGTTGTTGGATATCATAACAAAATACGTCGTGCAAAATTTCATTCCAATCGGATAAGAATTGCGCACTCTAGAGGCTCAAGAAGTCAAGACTCAAGATCGGTTTATATGGCAGCTATATCAAAACATGGACCGATATGGCCCATTTACAATACCAACCGACCTACACTAATAAGAAGTATTTGTGCAAAGTTTCAAGCGATTAGCTTTACTCCTTCGGAAGTTAGCGTGCTTTCGACAGACAGACGGACGGACAGAAGGACGGACGTACAGACGGACGGACATGGCTAGATCGACATAGAAGTCGCGACGATCAAGAATATATGTACTTTATGGGGTCTTAGACGAATATTTCGAGTAGTTACAAATCGTCCAAGATCCCGATCTCCCGCATGCAAAATTTCAGCCTAATCGGACAAAAATTGCGGCTTCCAGGGGCTCATAATTTCAAATCGGAAGATCTGTTTATATGGGAGCTATATCAGGTTATAGACTGATTTGGACCGTTCAGACGTTGGAGGTCATAACAGAACACTACATGCTAAATTTCAACCATATCGGACAAAAATTGCGGCTTGTAAGGGCTCGAGAAGTCAAATCAGGCGATCGGAAGAAGTCTCTAGAAGTCAAATCGGCGGTGTTCTGTTACGAATTCCCCTAACTGTGTCAAGTATAATTCAAATCGGTCAAGAACCTGACCGATGAATCAATAACATCCGCATATTGGTAAACGATAATAAATAAATAATTGGTGTATTAAATAATGTTGTATATGGAAGTGTTGTTAAAATTAATTTTTAATAATATGAAAACTGAATTATTTATATTTATATTTATTTTTTATTTACTTTATTTATTAAATATAACTTTTTAAATATTGGGGCCACCATAGCTCAGGTGTTAGCGAGAACATCACAAACAATTTTTAATGTTTGTTGGTGTAGCAGTGTGTTATACGCTGAGTCGGTAGCCCTTGCCCATGAAGAACTCCATCGGGTCAATCCGGTACGTACAACCGGCTGCCATGGGATAGGTTGTTATCCCCTTCAACTGCTGACGTCACTTATGAGGTATTTACCTTATGTAATAAGCCGTGCAAAATTTATCTAAATACTATGGTGCTGTCGGTCTATGGCAAGACCGGCAATAAGAATGAAGTCTCTATCATAGAGCTTAAACTTGTATAGGACAGAACTCATTGATATATTTTTGTCAATTGCAAATTTTTTTATAAACATCTCATTAGAGTACAAGAGATTTCTCTTATTTCTGTAAATGCTGTTCGATTCCAGTTTCTAACTCAATGATTAGCGATCTCGTGTTTGTAGTTGAGTCCGAATAGTGTACCGCTGAGCGAAACCAAAATGTACAGAAGCTTAACATGACTGATCTAACTAATGACGCCAGTATTAATTAAAATATAACCACCGCTTTTTTTCTTGTTGAAACCCATGCGTTCGGCGTCGTAAGCGGACATGCTTCCCTATCTAAGGCCTGCAAGTACCAATTTTAGTTCAGTATGCGATAGAAATCATTTAAACGAAATGAAAAAAAATCCAAGTAATGTTTTTATACCCACAACCATAGGATGGGGATATACTAATCAAGTCATTTCTTTTGTAACACCTCGAAATATTGATCTAGGACCCCATAAAGTATATATATTCTTGATCGTCTCGAAATTCTGATTTGAACTAGCCATGTCCGTCCGTCCGTCTAAGTGTCGAAATCACGATAGCGGTCAAACATATAAAGCCAGCCGCTTGGAATTTTGTACAGATACTTTGTATTGATTTAGGCCGTTGGGTATTGCAAATGGTCCATATCGGTTCAGAAATGGATATAGCTCCCATATAAACCGATCTCCCGATTTGACTTTTTGAGCTCATGGATGCCACAAATGTTGTCCGATTTAACTGAAATTTTGCACATAGTTTTCTATTTTGACTTCCAACAACTGTGCCAAGTACGTCCAAAATCTGTGTATAAGCTGATATAGATCTCATATAAACCCGATTTGATTTCCTGAGCCCCTGGAAGCCGCAATTTTCATCCGATTTGGCTAAAATTTTGTATGTGTTGTTCTGTTATGACTCCCAACAACTGTGCTAAGTACGGTTCAAATCCGTGAAGAACATGATATTGTTCCCATATAAACCGATCTCCCGATTTGACTTCTTGAACCCTTGCAAGTCGCGATTTTTTCCGATTTGGCTGAATTTTGCATATATTTAGTTTTCTGTTATGACTTTCAACAACTGTGTCAAGTACGGCTAAAATCTGTGTATAAGCTGATATAGATCCCATATAAACCCAATTTGACTTCCTGAGGCCCTGGAAGCCGCAATTTTCTGATTTGGCTGAAATTTTGTATGTGTTGTTCTGTTATGACTCCCAACAATTTGCGGTTCAAATCGGTCAAGAACATGATATAGTTCCCATATAAACCGATCTCCCGATTTGACTTCTTGAACCCTTACAAGTCGCGATTTTTTCCCGATTTGCCTGAATTTTGCATATAGTTTTCTGTTATGACTCTCAACAACTGCGCCAAGTACGTTCCAATTGGGTCTATAAATAGATATGGCTCCCATATTTTACCAGAATGCATGGTGATGGGTTCCCAAGATTCGGCCCGGCCGAACTTATCACGCTTTTACTTGTTTAATATTAGAAATAAAGTTGCAAAAATTTCTTACATATATAAATGCTTTTTTATACCCACCACCGTAGGATAGAGGGTATATTCATTTAGTCATTCCGTTTGCAACACATCGAAATATTAATTTTCGACCCTACAAAGTATATATACTTCGGATCGTCGTAAAATTCTACGACGATTAACGATGTCCATGTGTCTGTCCGTCCGTTTGTTGTAATCACTCGAGAGAATTCAAAAATTGAGATATTGAGCTGAAATTTGGCACAGATACGTCTTTTTGATGCACGCTGTGAGTTTTTCTGAGCCTCACGAGTTTTTCTGAGCCTCACGATATCCGACTTTAATATGGTTCAGATCGGTTTATAATTTTATATATCTGCCAAAAACACCAATATTTGAATAGAGACATATACAATATATTAGACCACTCAATGTCCGTGCAGAGTTTGGTTGCTTAAGTTATCCAATTTTGTGACGAAATGTGATTTACATATATACCCGAGGTGGTGGGTATCCAAAGTTCGGCCTGGCCGAACTTAATGCCTTTTTACTTGTTGACTTTTAATTAAAGTCGTGTGGTCTCCTTCAATTTATAGGCAATTTCTTTATCTTAAAGTTAATATACTGGCATTTAACGCACCTCAAATTTAGCATTCTTGTGTCAAGGACGAAACTTTAAAAATTAAACATACTATTTTCAAGGTTAATAAATCTTTGTGTTTACGGCCTAATTTTTAAAACAAATCATAAAATCGTAAACATTGGAAGCATTTTCTTGTCACTTAGGACAAAATGCTTCCTTAATATTTCGTAACCCGATGTTACCCGACTTAGTTAAAATTTTGAAGATTGATTTGTGGCGAGTTGACTCCAATTCAGACCAAATGTCGATATAGCTGCTGCAGGTTCATAATGGTGAATTTTCCACAATTGTTCGCTATCTCCACGAAAGTCGTCAAGCTCAAAAGTCCGCTCCGGTTATGGCCATTGGTCATTTAAAGGCGCCGATAACTCGCTCATATCAAATATCACAGCTGAGTCTTTAAGCCGGTGCCGCCCGACTTTTCATGCTTATAGTCAACCCGTACCAGATTTTAACGAAATTATGTTTATATATGCCCGAGATGGTAGGTATCCAATGTTCGGCCGGCCGAGTGTAATGCTTTTTTACTTGTTTTAATTTTTTGCTGTTTTTTTTTTTTTTTTTGGTTGGGCTGAAGCACCCCCCAGGAAACATGTCTAAAGTATCTGAGGGCCGTTCCACTCCAAAAACGGACATGTGTGTGTCTATATCGAACAATATTAATAGGGTCTTAAATAAAAGGGTTGGAAAGTAAACTACGAATGTCGTATAAATATTAAGGTCAAATGGTTTATGAGGCAGGGCGGCCGCACTAAGAATTACTTTTATTGGAGTCCCACATTGCCTCAATCGGTTGAAATGGTGGAATTGTGGTTTATGGTACATATTTCGAATTCTCCCTCAAAATATCTGTTTTGAGTCCCGTATTGCCCCCAATTCGGATATTAAACCAATAAGAAAAGGCAAAAGTCGAGTGTTGCTGACTTTATAATATCCTACATCTACACTATAGGTACATAGCGGGAGTTATATCTAATTCTGAACCAATTTTGATGGACCTCGGCGGATGTTTTCTGATGGGTTATTAAATAATCCGTATCAAATTTCGAGCAAATATATTCAAACTGTAATAAATACGGTTGACAAATGACAACATTATTGCAAATTACGCAAAATCTGACAAACATATATATGGGAGCTACACCTAAATCTGAATTGATTTTGACCAAATTTCTTAGATATTTTGAGAGAATCGGTTAACAAATGAGCACTTAATTGCAATATTAGTCCAAATCTGACGAACACAAAGTTTTGAGAAGATTGGTCAATAAATGATCTTGCTCTAGCAGTGAAAATCCGGCGATATATATATGAGAGCTATATCTAAATCTGAATTGATTTCTATGAATATCGAGAGTCATAAGAAAATCCTCCCAGCCAAATTTCGAGAGAAACGGGTAAAAACTTACCGTTTACTTGCATAATTACTCCAAATCGGACGAAAATATATATGGGAGCTATATCTAAATCTGAATCGGTTTTTTTTTTCAATTTTAATAGGCTTCGTCTCTAGGCCGACAACATGCCTGTACCAAATTGGAAGACGATCGGAGGAAAACGGAGGAAACGACCTGTAGTTCGAGATTTTTGAGTCGATCGGCGTTCTTATCAAGGGGGGTATATCTCTTCCTCTGTTACAAACAAATGCACTAAGTTAAAATACCCTGTACCACAGTAATGGTGTCTGGTATACAAATTAATTAGCTTATCACTCCTTCCAACCTGCACAATCTGAAAAAATCTCAAGAAAATCAGTTCAAAAAAAAAAAAACTAATAAAACCTTATATACTCTCCACCATGGATCGCATTTGTCAAGTTCTTTGCCCGATATCTCGTTATAGGCAAACAAAGGATGCTGGATAAGAATTGCTATGGTATTTCAGCTATACAAAGTTGTGAACCGATTGGGGCCATACTTAGCTTGGCTGTTGGAGGCCAAAGTGGAATTGCGCCCTATAGTGGCTCAAGAAAAAAATTGGGAGATCTGTTTATATGGGATCATTATCAGGTTATGGACCTACTTGAGCCATATTTAACACGCATGTTAATACAAAAAGTCGTGTTGCTAAATTTAGGCAAATCGGATAAGAATTGCTCCCACCAGAGGCTCAAGAAGTATAACCGGGAGATCGGTTTATATGGGAGCTATTTCAGGTTATGGACCGATTCGGGTCAATGATGGTCAAATCAGAACACTTCATTGCAAAATTTCAGCCAAATCGGATAATAATTGCGCCCTCTAGAGGCTCAAGAAGTCAAGATCCCAGATCGGTTTATATGGCAGCTATTTTGCAGAGTTTTATCATGCAAAGACCGGATATTTTTATTAACACGACGGATCCTCTCATGACCACCAACATACGTGTTTATTATGGTCTGAATCGGTCTAGTCCGATACAGCTCCCATATAAATCGATCTCTCAATTTTACTTCTTGAGCCCCCAAAGGGCGCAATTCTTATTCGAATTGGCTGACATTTTACACAGGTCTCCAACATATAATTTAATTGTAGTCCAAACCGTACCATATCTTGATATCGCTCTAATAGCAGAGCAAATCTTTTATTATATCCTTTTTTGCATAAGAAGAGATGTCGGGAAATAAACTCGACAAATGCGATCCATGGTGGAGGGTATATAAGATTCGGCCCGGCCGAACTTAGCACTCTCTTACTTGTTTTCCTTAAATTTAGATACAAAAGCCAATGGCAGTTATGTGCACATTAGTAGAGCAATAACAAACAAGTAAAAAGGTGTTAAGTTCGGCCGGGCCCAACTTTGGATACCCACCACCTCGGGTATATATATAAACCACCTTTCGTCAAAATCCTCTGAAAAATGCACACCTATAGCAGCTGTATCGAAATATGTTCCGATTTGGACCAAATACTAATAAGTACATTTCATTGTTCAATTGTGTAACACGACTCACAATTGTGTAACACGACTCACAAGGATGTTGAAGGGCCTAACACAACTCACTGTCTAAAATTTTGGCAAAATAGGACAATAAATGCGCTTTTTATGGACTCATGACCTTAAATCGAAAGATCGGTCTATATGGCAGCTATATCCAAATCTGGACCGATCTGGGCTAAATTGAAGAAGGATGTCAAAGGGCCTAACGCAACTTACTGTTTCAAATTTCAGCAAAATCGGATAATTAATGTTGCTTTTATGGGTCTATATGACAGCTATATCCAAATCTGGACCGATCTGGGCCGAATTGAAAAACGATGTCGAAGGGCTTAACTTAATTCACTGTCTCAAATTTCGATGACATCGGACAATAAATGCGCCTTTTATGGGCCCAAAACCTTAAATCGAGAGATCGGTCTATATAACAGTTACATCCAAATCTGGACCGATCTGGGCCAAATTAAAAAAGAATGTCGAAGGGTCGAACACAACTCACTGTCCCAAATTTCAGCAAAATCGGATAATAAATGTGGTTTTAATGGGCCTAAGACCCTAAATCGACGGATCGGTCTATATGACAGCTATATCCAAATCTGGACCGATCTGGGCCAAATTAACGAAGGATCTCGAAGGTCCTAACACAACTCACTGTCCCAAATTTCAGCAAAATCGGATAATAAATGTGGTTTTAATGGGCCTAAGACCCTAAATCGACGGAACGGTCTATATGGGGCCTATATAAAGGCCCCAACGTTTCAGCTCAATAGCTCTATTTTTAAAGACTGTAGCGTGATTTCAACAGACAGACGGACGGACGTGGCTACATCGTCTTAGATTTTTACGCTGATCAAGAAATGGATATTTCGATTCGAACGAAATGACAAAATGAATATACCCCCATCCTTCCGTGGTGGGTATAAAAAGGTCCGTAGTATCATACATAAATTCCGATGATCAATCGAGTCGAAAGTTTTGGAGTTGCCCAAAGGAATAAGAACTTCAACCAATGCAGTGATGCAGCTATGGCCAGAACGGAATCTTGCCTGTAATGATTCTCTGTAAGATATTCTGTCATTTGTCCATGTAGGATCTTCTCGAAAACCTTAGAGAGATAACAGAGAATTGATTTCGACCGATAATTTAAGTTGGATTTAGGGATGGGAATGACCTTCCCATGCTTCCAAATAGTTGGATATGTACTGGAGCTCAAAATTGTGTTAAACAAGTGCGTAAAGTACGGTAGCAGATGTGGAAGTAATATTCTGACAAATTGCATTTGTCTTCAGACAAAACTTCCAGAAACTTTCTCATTGCTGATACATCTAAACTCAAAAGGACTACGGGCGCCAAAGTCGAAGGCTATTTCATGATCACTACGGTAAAATTTAGTGTCAGTTTGTATATTGGGTATATCTCTGAAATTCCTGTTTAGTTCATCTAAATTGCCATGGTATCGAGTGTTTGAATTGCGTTTCCCAACTCCTATATCATATATCACCTTCCACTTTATTATACAATATTACTACAAATGATAACCATCACTAAAATGAAGATATCATTTGTAGTAATATTGTATAATAAGATCTCAAACTTTGTAAATATGTATTAGAACGAAAACCAAAAAAGATGAATTTATAAATAGAAATTGAAAATCCTTGAATTTACAGCGCAGTTAAATCTAGATGAATATTATTCCCTTTTAGCAGCACTAATAGAATTGTTAACCCTTTTTGTGACCTCACGGTAATCTTCCTTGAGCTCTGGAGTCTTAAAACGCTTCCATCTCCATCCATCTATATGTTCCGAAAATAATGACTGCAGGGTTTCTCTATATGCTATAATCTTAACCTCAGTTGTATTACGGTAGTGTTCTGAGATCTTCGCCAAAATTAATTTTTTTATAAAATTTTTCCAAAATTAGTTTTCTTTTTGCAAAACGTTGCCAAAATTAAATTTCTTATAAAATTTGGTATATATTTTTGTCACGTTACCAACTTGTCACGTTACTACCGATATTGAGAAGATCGGAAGAGGTGAAATACTTCCTGCACTGCTTAAGATCTCAAACTTTGTAAATACACATACACTTGAATGTTTCTTTCGACACTTCGAATACGTGTTTTGACCAAAGGACACCACATTGTATATTCATGGCCAGAACATCAAGAGCAGCTAACTGCTCAATATAGCACTATGACGCAGATTGAGGAAACAGGTGGCAAAAATCAAAATTTTCATGTGCGCCAACGAAATTTTGAAAGAATCTCTCTTACGTAAAACTTTCCAACGATTTCAAAAATGCTACCCATAAAAATTTAAGATTTTTTGTTTACAAGATACCGCTGTTCAAAGCTGACCTTTTTTCGATTTTTTATTTTGTGTATGGAAGAATATACTTAATAAGTGTAGAATTATCAAAAAAAAAAAAAAATTAAATCTTTGACCTTCTCCAGGCAAATCACTATTTTAAAAGTACCAATTTTTCTCTATTTTTCAACTTTTGGCTGGTACTATGTTCGTTTTCTACCGTTGAAAACCCATGTTTTTCACGATTACTTTTTTTTTAACAATACACAAATAACAATGATAAAATAACAATTTTATTACATTTTTCCCATAAGTAATGAGGGAAAGTCCTACTGAATGAAATCAGCAAACCTATTTGCTTTAAAATTTGTTATCTAAGTAATTGGTGAAAAATATCGCGAAAAGCGAAAAATTAAATACGCTCTTCGAATGCCTCTTAATATAATTCAAAAAAGTTTGGCTGTCCGCAGTTGCCCAAATTTTTTTGTAGCAAAAAGTAAAAAAGGCATGTTTCAAGTATTCATATTCCGGGAAAACCCACTACTATATTATTGTTATTTAGGACTTAAATTTTTCATTATGTAATGCTTTGGAAATTTCCGGTAGATGCCCATAGATTCAACAATTACATCATAATCAAGTCATAGGCCACTATGGACATACACCTAATCAGGCCACAGGTACCTAAAGTCATAATTAAACGAAGAATTTAAAGGTCATTCAAAAAATGGGATTTCCATCTAAGAACAGTAGATATACCTAGTTGATATGTTACTTCCGTTGAAACCTATTGAATGATGGTACGACTTTAATCTGTTATTTACCTGTAAACCTATGCCGAGATTTGATCTCAATATTCTCCTACAGACTTAAAATGGAGGTACGCACTTTTTAAAAAGAACTTAATTTACAGACCAATCGAAAGAGGTTCCTGTTACCGACTACTATATAGTGACAAATAATCATAATCCATGGATAAGTTTAGGAGTGAAAGTGGGCGCTATAAGTACATAAACATGGAGCTGAATAATTCAAAATTATTTGACCAGTTTGGAAAGTCAACTATGCAAAAAATATTTGCCAAAGCAGCATTAAAATAATACGATAGCATACACGAAAATATTGACAGACGTGAAAGTACAAAAACAAAACTTTGTCTAAATTTTATAAAAAGTTAAACAAAATGGATCAAATGTTATCGAACCAGTGAAAGATTCAACTATCAAGACTGGCCTAAGAAGGACACCATCTTGGATACATTGGTAGATGAGATACCCACTACATCAATCGGAAAAGCAAAAGTAAGACTAAAAACGAGCATGGAGGATTGTTCAGTTTACACAAGAAAGAGGAGACTTACAGATGAAACTAATAAATTGACCACGCCGCAATTATCGGAAGCGCTGTCTATCAAATGTATAAAGGACAAAAATGTTAGATCGCAGATTACAATATCTGTTGTTGTTGTCGTAGCAGTGTGTTGTAGCCCCTGCCCGATGAAGGACTTCATCGGGCCAATTCGGTACGTACAACCGGCTGCCATGGGATTGCCACTATATCTGTTGCTAATGCAAGCCCAAAGCGTTTAAAAAGGATTAGAGGACGCATTTTCAATCCTCCAAACACACCCATTAAAAAGTATAGTTTGGAAGAAGCCTTGGCGTTGTTCCTTCATCCACGTCCTTCATCAGTGCATTATTGCCGACCAATAATGTTTCTATTTGCAAAGGAATCTGGAAAACTTATAAGTGCAACGGTGAAGGATATTGAACAACAAATAAGCAATATTAAGCTCACAGTGTTGAACATAGGAGAAGGGAAATATATTGAATGCAGCTACGAAACAACCTGACAGGAACTACCTCAACATTGTCATGCCTAATTTGTAAAAAGAGTCAGAATAACTTCGGATATTTGAACTATTCTACAAACAATAAGAACTTCGAATATGAAACGCCACCTTTGCATGCGAGGATACGATGCATCGATTTCTTGCTAAAATTGACGTATACCCTATCACAAAAGGAAGAAAACTTCGATGAAAATATTGGGTTGCCCAAAAAGTAATTGCGGATTTTTTAAAAAAGAAAGTAAATGAATTTTTAATGAAACTTAGAATGAACTTTAATCAAATATACTTTTTTTCTAAAGCAAGCTAAAAGTAACAGCTGATAACTGACAGAAGAAAGAATGCAATTACAGAGTCACAAGCTGTGAAAAAATTTTTCAACGCCGACTATGAAAAATCCGCAATTACTTTTTGGGCAACCCAATACATTAACTATGGATAAGGAAAACATCAGTAAGAAGAAAATGAAGCATTCTTTTTTGTTTTAACAAATTGGACTAAAAGTGTACAAATCGTAAAAAAGATAAGAATTATTTTAGATGGCTTAAACTGCAAGGAAAGCATCAATTTTAATTCTACCAAATATGGACAATATGCATCAAAAACTGCAATACCTTTAGGGGAAAAGTATCCACAGAAGTAATTGACCCCAAAAGTCCATCAAATATTGCCACGTGGTAAAGATGCAATAGACTATAAGTCGTTGCCGATCGGAGAGCTTTCTGAAGAAATACAGGAGTCTCTTAACAAATTTTATAAAAAAATATATAGATTACAGAATACCCTTAAGCATCACGGGTGAGGCAAAATGAGGACCTATACAACATTATGGCAGCATCTTTCGATCCATTTATTTCTTCAAAGCGGCATGTAAAGTAATGAAAAAAATTAGAAAAAATTATAGTATGGAAATAATTGGTCTTTTAGATACAGATTCATATGCGAATTCTGATGAAAATTTAATAGAAAGTGGATTTTTTTTAAAAATAATTATAATAGTTTTAAAACAATAAAATTATTTAAAGTTTACAAAAACATTTTTTTTAATCCACTTATTTACCATTTGTCCACAATCCACAGACTTTAATGAGCTATAACTAAGCACCTACAAGGCGTAGCACCCTTTTCAAACATTCATTTCATATGCGTTTAACTCATTCAGTTATCTTAATTGGTTCAAAACAAGAGAAAAGAGACAGCACTGCGTGCTTTAAAGTCTACTCTATTCATTCTGCCTACTCTATTCATTACTCGGAATGGCCAACAAATCCTGTCTCATCCATTATGCGCCTCCTGTCCACAATCTCTTGAGGATTGGGCCTATGGTCGAATGAATATGAGTGACATAGATTACTGTCATCGGCAAATGAGTAGACTGAATTCGAAGTCTAACCCAATAGATCGTCAATGAAAATAAGAACAAGTAAGAACGTGCTAAGTTCGGCCGGACCGAATCTTATATACTCTCCACTATGAATTGATTTGTTGAGTTCTATGCGCGGTATCTCTTTTTAGGCAAACAAAGAATATTGAATAAGAACTGTTATGCTATTGGAGATATATCAAGTTATAGTCCGATTCGAACCATAAATGAGTTAAATGCTGAACATTGTAGAAGTCATTGAGTAATATTTCAGGCCATTCGGATAAGAATTGCGCCTTGTAGGGGCTCAAGAAGCAAAATCGGGAGATTGGTTTATATGGGAGCTGTATCAAGCTATTGATCGATTCAGACCATATTAGACACGTATGTTGAAGGTTATGAGAGAAGCCGTTGTACAAAATATCTTTCAAATCGGATGAAGATTGCGCCCTCTAGAGGCTCAAGAATTCAAGACCCAAGATCGGTTTAAATGGTAGCAATATCAGGTTATGTACTGATTTGACCTTTTGACAATCCCAACCGACCTACACTAATAAAAAGTATTTGTGCAAAAGTTCAAGCGACTAGTTTTACTTCTTTGAAAGTTTGCGTGCTTTCGACAGACAGACGGACATGGCTAGATCGACTTAAAATGCCATGACGATCAATAATATATATATACTTTATGGGGTCTCAGACGAATATTTCTAGGTGTTACAAACAGAATGACGAAATTAGTATACCCCCATCCTATGGTGGAGGGTAAAAAAAATGAAAGGACAGAACCTTGTGGCACAACTGCGGTCAATGTATACTCATCAGATGGTCAATGTATACCCATCTACAACAACCCGTATAGTCTGAGAAAGATTGATATAAATCGAACGAAGTTATTACCGACTCCAAAAGCTACAAATTTTTATAAAAGTGCACCATGCCAGACCCTATCAAATGTCTTGATAGCAAATAATTTTGATAAAAAATTAGTAATTTCTCTTTCCAATTTACTTGGAATTTATTTTAGAAATTTGATTTTCATGTTTTTTTTTTACCAATAATGGCAATTGGCTCATTTTCATAATTGAAAGAAATTATTTGACATTAGTTATTTATTGTGAGATTAATCGTAAATCTTAAATCCATTTTTATCTATGGAAATCTTAAAATCCAAACAGACCTTACACAGCAAGTACCAAAAATTGATACCAATTTCATACCTTTATGGTAAGAATTGTTTAAAATAATCATCGTCATGATTATGTTGGTTTAACGAACTCTATTTTGGGTTTTGACAATCTGCGTTTTCGTACTTGTTTAGGCAATTTTTTCAGCATCTTCAACTAATGGCCAGTCAATGCAATTTGACTTCCAAATAAATGCGTAACTAATAGGAGCTTCCAAAACGTAAACGACTTGTTGCTGCTGCTGTGCGAATGTAAGACTCTGCCTCCTAGCTCCAAACGAAAATGTTTGCTTGTGACAGACACTTGGGTTAACAGTCAAGTGCACCCAAAACCATCAACGAAGCAACTATGGTTGTTACATGAAAACGTCATGTCCATGCCACAAAATATGGCAGCATGTTCCTTGCCACAACCGTAACCAATGCATTGTATACAGTAGTTGTCTCTTTACTTTGTTTGTTTGGGAAGTAATGCTTTTTCGTGTTAGTTGTTGGTCTGGCGGTCAGGCTGGCCATTTAGTTGGCTGGTTAATGGTACTGATACCCAACTGCCTTTCGGGTCTAATTTCATTTATTACCATAAACGGCTGCGATGATGTTTGCCATTTTCGGGTCGTAACGGCTGAATTAGGAAAACATTTTAGCCTGTAAGCAAGAAAACCCAAACAAACGACTCAGCTGACTGACTTTCAGAAGAATCTGCCGTCATTATTTTTGAATGACCGACGGCGTTATAGCAAAACTGCATCAAAATATTAAATTTGATGAATACCAAGGGCTGGCTTTAGGGAAAGCGATTGAAAAAATCAAGAAGTAAGCAAGAAGTGAAGGCATTTCGACTAGTGTACCCTGTTGAGGTCAAGGCTTCGCCTGAATATGCATTAAACGCTTGGCAGGTACATTGAAAAAGTTATTGTTCTAATTCTAAAGATTCGAGCCAAAAATGAACAAACTTAGTTTAAAGATGATCAATTTTCTATCTTTTTAAAGAAACATTCGCTTTGATGAAAAATATTTTCCTTTGGATGGGCGTATACTAATCTAGTCATTCCGTTTGCAACACCGCGAAATATTCGTCTAAGACCCCATAAAGTATATATGGTTGCCCAAAAAGTAATTGCGGATTTTTCATATAGTCGGCGTTGACAAATTTTTTCACAGCTTGTGACTCTGTAATTGCATTCTTTCTTCTGTCAGTTATCAGCTGTTACTTTTAGCTTGCTTTAGAAAAAAGTGTAAAAAAAGTCTATTTGACTAAAGTTCATTCCAAGTTTTATTAAAAATGCATTTACTTTCTTTTAAAAAATCCGCAATTACTTTTTGGGCAACCCAATTTGTTCTTGATCGTCTCGACACTCTGAGTCGATCTAGCGGTCGAACGCGTAAAGCTAGCCGCTTGAAATTTTGCGCAGATACTTTATATTGATATAGGTCGTTGGGGATTGAAAATGGGCCACATCGGTTCAGATTTAGGTATAGCTCCCATATAAACCGATCTCCCGATTTGACTTCTTGAGTCCTTACAAGCCGCAATTTTTGTCCGATTTAGCTTCCATGTAAACCGGTCTCTCCATTATCCCTGTTCGGTTCCTACAAGCTTTAATTTTTGCCGGTTTGACAGAGGTTTGGCATGCAGAATAAATGTATGCCCTTGAACTAAATTTATTTTGTTAATTTTCAGCACAATCCATGGTGGTGGGCTCCCAAGATTTTGCCCGCCCGAATTTAACACGCTTTTACTTGTTTTATTTTAAATGGTAGGTTAATAAATCCTTAGCTTTGGGGCTTGTTAGTAAAGACAAAAATCTAAAATTAAGGTCAAAATATCGTTAAAAGTTAGGAAATTGGCCTTGTCACAAGGCAATGGTGAACCGTGGTTAAAGACACAAAATAGACTTACAAATTAGAGATGGAGAACTATCGACATCGCTGTTATCTTAGTGCCCATCGATACTATTGTCAATAGTTTGATTTTAACATCACCAAGTTAAATTTGCGCGTTAATTTGAGGCTCCTGCTAAAAAAATTGATTAAAAGAGTTATAAAGGGTGATTTTTAGCTATTATATTTTTGGCAAATCTGGTTAAAACAGCTCATGCAGTTTCCGTGTTTTGTTTCGCTGTCCAACATCTTCAGTTTGGTCCATAATTTACCATGAATCGTCTTACAAACAAAACAACGCTTGCAAATTATTGAATTTTATAATCAAAATGCGTGCTTCTTCTTCTATTTTAACGACGAAGCTCATTTTTGGCTCAATGGGTACTTAAATAAGCAGAATTGTCGATTTTGGAGTGGATATCAGCCAGAAGCATTGCAAGAGCTACCAATGCATCCAGAAAAAGTCACAGTTCGGTTTATGAGCTGGTGGCAACATTGGACCGTACTTCTTCATAGATGATGAGCGCTATCGTGAAACGATATCCAATTTTTTTTTGCGCAAAAAGCAAGAGCTTGACTTGCATGACATGTGGTGTCAACAGGACGGTGCCACAGGCCACACAGCACGTGTAACAACAGACTTATTGCGAGGCGAGTTCGGTGAACATTTTATTTTTCTTTCGGGACCGGTAAATTGGCCGCCTAGATCGTGCGATTTAACGCCTTTAGACTATTTTCTGTGGGTCTATGTTAAAGCTCATGTCTATACAGACTAGCCTTTAATTGACGCATTGGAAGACAACATTGAAACATTTACCGGCCGAGATGTTGGCAAGAGTATGCTAAAGTTGGACTAAGCGGATGGACCATTTGAGGCACAGTCACGGTCAACATTTACATGAAATAATCTTCAAACATTCAATTATATGGACCGTACTTTCGATTCAAATTAAGGATTTCATGCATTTTTCTGCATTTTATGTGTTTTTTTCGAAAAACTTTCCTATAGCTCTTAATAAATCACCCTTTACAAAGAAAGCAGAGTTATATAGAGAAATGGTTCGCTTTCTTCAAAAAGGTATAATGTTTACTTTTAAAGTAGCTATGAAGTTTTTTGTATATGTATTGAATTAAAGGTAAACGTAAGAGCTTTGTCAAACTCAGTGTGTCGAGCGCTGAAAGGCAGGAGAAAGATTTGGCGACCAAGAGGCGAACACAAAACAAAGAAAATTAAAATCTCACAAGTATGAAAATACTTTAAAAGATCAGATGATAAAAATTTTCAAAGTGCATTTAGTGCGGAAAGGAGTACAAAAACCAGCGGAAATGATTCAAACTTGCACGATCTTTGAAAAGATACCACTCTGGCTTGGAAATGCATGTCCCAGATTCCAGCACTCCAGCTATTTCGGCGGATACTGACAACATCGCATTGATAAGCAGCAGTTACAGATCGTCGATGCATTTTGTAGTTTCTTACTTTAAAAGAGCCGTTTTGTATGACACAAACTCAAAGCGAAAGAATGACATTGATAAGACTTCGACGGAAATAATTGCCAAGGATGTGCAGCCTTCTAACATAGTGGAAAACGAAGTTTTGTAAACTACTGTCAGACATTGGATCCCCGATATAAGCTCCAAAGCAAAACACACCTTAGAGAAGTGCTGATGCTTAACGTGTTCGAGGAAACTTCAGCTAAGTTAACAATAATGCTAGAAGGTATTTCTGATATATCTGTCGCATGTGGACATCGAGAGCCAATCATAGCTTTTTGACCGTCACCTGCCATTTTGTGTATGATTATGATTTGAAAACAGCGTCATTAGCCACAAGAAAACTATTGAATACAACTAACCATTCGTCTCAAAATATTGCAGACACTTTGAAAGAAGTTTTAACACATTGGAATGTGCCGTTTGTATTATTACTGATAATGCCAGTTCAATGCAAAAAGCGTGCGAAATATCAAAAATTAGAAGTCTTCCATGCTTTGCTCACACATTGAATCTTGTGGTTCAAGATGGTTTAAAATTCGGCAACGACGATTTAGTAAAAGCCTTGGTTACATAGTGTAAGACCATAGCGGGCGAAAAATTTAAAATGACTCATAAAGACATTGCTGCAAGAATTGCCAACAAGGTGGAACAGTTTTTACCTAATAATCCAGCGAATATTAGAAACAAATAACGCCATGTTTACAGTTCAATTTTCAACAACTAAAGCACCGCTACCTTTTATGGCTGAAGAAATAAATACAGTCGAACTTCTCTATAACGAACTTTCCCATAACACATTGGTCTCTATAACGAATAAAAATTGAAAACACAACTTTTTTCAGCCATTTTCACCTATTTCAACCTCTTAATAACGAACTTTTTTGTAACAAATTGTTTTTATAGCGTAAGTTCAAATTCTCACATAAGAATATCTCTCTATAACGTTTTTTTTGGAAAAGGTTTTTTTTTATTGAAGTTCACACGAAATGAGGTAGAACAAGTAAAAGCGTGCTAAGTTCGGCCGGGCCGAGTCTTATATACCCTCCACCATGGATCGCATTTGTCGAGTTCTTTTCCCGGCATCTCTTCTTAGGCAAAAAAAGGATATAAGAAAAGATTTGCTCTGTTATAAGAGCGATATCAAGATATGGTCCGGTTTGGACCACAATTAAATTATATGTTGGAGACCTGTGTAAAATGTCTGCCAATTCGAATAAGAATTGCGCCCTTTGTAGGCTCAAGAAGTAAAATAGAGAGATCGATTTATATGGGAGCTGTATCGGCCTATAATAAACACGTATGTTAATGGTCATGAGAGAATCCGTCGTACATAATTTCAGGCAAATCGGATAATAATTGCGACCTCTAGAGGCTCAAGAAGTCAAGATCCCAGATCGGTTTATATGGCAGCTATATCAGGTTATGAACCGACTTGTACTTTATTTGACATAGTTGTTGAAAGTAACAATAAAAAACGTTTTGCGAAATTTCAGCCAAATCGGATAGGAATTGAGTCCTCTAGAAGCTCAAGAAGTCAAGTCCCCAGATCTGTTTATATGACAGCTATATCAGGTTATGAACCGATTTGAACCATATTTGGCACAGTTGTTGGATATCATAACAAAATATTCATTCAAATTGGATAAGAATTGCGCCCTCTAGAGGCTCAAGAAGTCAAGACCAAAGATCGGTTTATATGACAGCTATATAAGGTTATGGACTGAATTGAACCATACTTGGCACAGTTGTTGGATATCATAACAAAATACTACGTGCCAAAATTCATTCAAATTGGATAAGAATTGCGCACTCTAGAGGCTCAAGAAGTCAAGACCCAAGATCGGTTTATATGGCAGCTATATCAAAACATGGACCGATATGGCCCATTTACAATACCAACTGTCCTACACTAATAAGAAGAATTTGTGCAAAATTTCAAGCGGCTAGCTTTACTCCTTCGGAAGTTAGCGTGCTTTCGACAGACAGACGGACGGACGGACGGACAGACGGACGGACATGGCTAGATCGACATAAAATTTCACGACGATCAAGAATATATATACTTTATGGGGTCTCAGACGAATATTTCGAGTAGTTACAATCAGAATGATGAAATTAGTATACCCCCCCATCTTATGGTGGAGGGTATAACAATACGAAAATCATTCAATGTTGATCATTATCACACTTGCAGACGGCCACAAAATAAAATGCCGTAAAATACGTTACATTTGCATTGACTACTAAGGCTAGTTTCTCGTATACATCCCATAAGGCTTTGTGTTTGCTTTGTTTGTCCATAACATACGAAACAGTGGTGTGTAAAATAGTAGGTCTGTTCGTGTACTTTTCCAGTAAAAATTAGCAAGAGAGTTAGAGCCAAAAGTACGCAAACGACTTCCAGTGAAAATAGACAAAGGAAATCTATATGTTCAAAAAAGCTCTAACAGATGGGAGAAATGTAAAATTCTCAGCCGTGTATATGTAATTGCGCAAGCATCCGGGACGACATGGAACGGAGAACTTTTAAGTTGTTTTGGGTATTAAAGTCTCAACCTTTCCCTTATCGATGGCAGTACTAACATTTAAATAAGCGCCATCTATGCTGTTTGCAAATTGATCAAATGAATGGAGACGCCACATCGAACGGAGAGAGGGCAGAATGGTAAAAATTGATCATGCAGCATTTATCTTTGTTATGGCAACCTATCGGTCCGTAAAGTAAAGAAAAATAAAGTATAGGAATTTCGTTGCGGTTTTTTTATGTATTATTTTTTAAATTTCTTACCCTAAGAGGGGGCATTAACAATAGGTGTTTCAGGTAGTTTATGTGGCTATCTTTGCTATAGATAAACATTTATTTAGTAGAGGGCGAATATCCAAGTTTGTGTTAAACTGTTAGAGGGGAAGGCTCAACGAACGTACACAGAATCAGAGCTTTTGGAGAGTAGGTTACGTTACAGAGGTGAAATTTTTCTACCTCTTGAAAGCGAAAGCTCAGTGGAGCGGGTTTGATTGAAAATTTAGCTTTAAGATAAGAAGCCTCCTTTTTATAATCGGGCCCAAGTGGCGTGCCGATAAGCACGCATTTTTTTTTTCGTTTTGGCACTCGATTCGTTCGTCAAGTCATTGAAAACAGCTGATTTTATAAAGGGAAAAGAGCTGTTTTCAATGACTTGGCGAACGAATCGAGTGACAACAAGTAAAAGCGTGAAATGTACGGTCATTTTTTTGCCCGATATCTCTTTATAGGCAAACAAAGGATAATGGATAAAAATTGCAAAGCTATTGGAGCTATTTCAGGTTATCAATCAATTGGGAACATGCTTGGTTTGGCTGTTGGAGACTATAGTAGATGTCATTGCGCAAAATTTCAGCAAAAATTAGATAAGAATTGAGCCCTATAGTGGGTTAGGAATTATAATCAGGAGATCGGTTCGTATGGGAGCTATTGGGTTGCCCAAAAAGTAATTGCGGATTTTTTAAAAGAAAGTATTACACTTTTTTTATAAAGCAAGTTAAAAGTTACAGCTGATAACTGCCAGAAGAAAGAATGCAAGTACAGAGTCACAAGCTGTGAAAAAATTTGTCAACGCCGACTATATGAAAAATCCGCAATTACTTTTTGGGCAACCCAATATATCAGGTTATGAACCCAATCAGACCATATTTGGCTCGTATGTGGAAATTTATAGGAGAAGTCGTTGGTGATGTCCTCATATATTTTGGCATGGTTGACCGTGTTGAATGCCTACGATTGGTTCAGTTCCACGAGGACCGTCCTATCACATGGCCTGGGCTAATTGAAGCCACGGCAAATGTGTGCGGTGATGGCATGCCAAGCAATTGTTGTGCTATGCAGTCTTCGAAATCCATGCTGATGCTCGGCGAATGGAAATTCTTCTACGAGGCTCGGAAGGAATAATGTCTCAAACGTCTTTGCTACTGGTAAGATAAGGGAGAACGATCTGTACTACTCCCCCAATCTCGGGCCCTTTTCAAGTTTCAGTAGCGGGATCACTCTGCCCATTTTCCGGACATCGAGAACTATAAGAGGGTTCAGAGACAGGTTGAGGACAGTTGCACGGTACTCGACTCCAGGTAGATCCAGATTCTTCAGCATCAGTGTAGAGATTCCGTCGGGTCCTAACGCCTTGGGTGACTTGGTGTCACGGATGATATTCGTTACTTCGTCCACGGTAAATTGTGATGGCTGTCAGTGTATCGGCTCGGAGACCACGGACACGACGAATGGCTCTCCTATCAGCCCTGTCTCTCTCGGGATGCACAATAAATTGACAGTTGAACAACCTGGCGCATCTCTTCGGATTAGTCGCAGTTACGTCGCCAAAAGTGACTGACGTCGTGTCATCCCGTCTACCGGGCTTCGAGAGTGACTAAACAGTAGACCACAGTTGCCTAAACCGGTAGCTTAGTTACATTGCTCCAAGTGTTTCAGTCACAAATTCCATTTATGTCTACCCTGTTTATTTTCAGATTCAGAACGGTGATTCTGGGGTTAGTGGGGTCCGTGCAACGAATCCCATTCCGTTCGTCTGCAAGTGCTACTGCCCCGGGAAATTGAGCCGTACTTGGGGTATTCGACTGGCCAGGATACGTCACTTTAGAGATCAGGGAATGCAATGGATATGTCTGGCGAGCTGCTGCACCTCCTCGCAATCCTAGTGGGGGAATTCGCATTCATCGTGCAAAACGTGGAGCCTTCAATCATTTCTGCCAAAGCTGTGCCCCGTTGGTGGTTACCTAGGGGAGAATGCCATGTAACGTGATTCGCATTAAAGTATCCTAGAACCAGACGATTATGGCCAGCCAGTAGCCAACGTATTTTGGGTTTGTGAGCTTGGTCATTATTTGGAACACAACAACCAGCCAGCGGTATATACACATTGTATACCTATATCTCGGCAGTACCGGACCTGAGTGCTATCCCCATATGGGTCACTAGCGCCAGGCCCAGCCAAGATGGGACTATATACTATACTGCACGGAATAGTGTATCATGAAGTCCAATCTCCCACCTCCATTCCTTAAGCGATCCTTACGTAACATTGTATCCGTAACAACTGTACAGGCCGCAGGTATTGGCCAGCTTTGTATCTTGGATCGCTGCAACCAATATGTTATTCCGACTCATAAAATATGCTATCTCGTCGATCTTGCCTCGCAGACCATTGCATTAATTGCATTAAAGATACACTTCCCGGCAGCACTGGCCCGGCAATATTGGGGCTGCTGCTGTTGCGTATATTGCGCTCTCGTCCTACGACGAGAACGCAGAAGGCGACGACGATGACGCTTGTGACGCATATTCAATGCGACTATATTCCCGTAGTAACGTAAGGCCAGTGTAAGATTGGAAATGCACCCACTTCATGCACCGGTTACACCTCACCGATACCGACCGTTTGTGGAGGCGGTTCTGGTAAACCGAAAAACCCAGGGTCCGGGGTTCTTTTCAATTCTGGCACGGACCAAAAGCTTGCGGGGAAGGGACTCCGGGATGTGCCTCTCCCATGCCGAATTAAGGAAGAACACGTACACTGAGGCGGCAGCCCTTGCCTATGAATGACCCCATCGGGTCAATCCGGTGCGCACAACCGGCTGCCATGGAGCTGCCATTAGTCATGGTATCGTCGGTATTTTTGAAATTGTGGAACTATTTGTGCACCCATTGAAAATGATTTTACACCGTTCCGAAAAGAATCGAAATTATGCATTTTTTGCAACAAATGTAACATCTTTATTTCCTACATAATATTTTTTTCTTCCAGTAGGTTTAATTTTCATTTTCATTTTGTAAGTAGGACTACATGTAGATGCGAATAATGCTGCCAAAGTCCCGATTCGATTAATTAATTGTCCCGTCCCAAAATTGTCCATTTTTAGGCAAAACTAATTTTTCTCTATAAATTTCTCAAATCGCAAAGCACCGATTTCCACTGTATGTCCGTATGGTGTGCCGATACGGACTCGCCTATAAAAAAAGGTCCCTTATCGTTGATAAACTAAACTTGAATCGGAAAGCACTCATTGGTGTATGAAAAGTTTGCCCCCGCTCGGTTCCTGGGCAAATTTTTACTCTACTCTCAAATGTCTTTCTTTTGAGCCTCATATTACTGTATTGGTAAATATTTCGGGTTTAGGGGGTATTTCGGGGGTAGTCACTTGGCCATCAAAGTAAATAAAAGATTCGTGCTCTACTTTCAGAAACATTTCGTATGAGTCCCATAATGTCATGATTGGGAAATAAGTTGTGTTTCATGGTGGGGTGGACCCCAGGGTCTTTGTCCCGAAAATGAATATAAATTTCCCGAAAATCAATAAATATCCACCCAAATAGCTTTTATATAAGAGGGTGGTATTTTGGGGTGGGGCGGCTCCCTAAATATATGGCTCTATATTGCCGTGATTGCTCTATGTATTCTATATATTTTGGGCTGTCCCCGTGGCACCCGTCCCCAACAATAGAAACCATGTTTTTTGGGCTGGGGAGCCCACCGGCACTTTGCCTTGAAAATAGATATCAAATTCGATCTTTACTCCCAAATACCGTTGATTTCAGCTCCATAGTGCTATAGAAATAAAATTCAGTTTAAGGGTTATTTAGGGCGTACCCTCAAATTTGGATAAAAAATTCGTTTTCTACTCTCAAATACCTTTCATTTGAGTCCCATATTGCCAACGGGTCAATTAATCGATTCAACGTATTTTTAGAAGAAAAAGAGCCACCTTGACTTGAACGCAAATTTTAATGTCATATTTTTAATCAACTCCCAAATATCTTTCATTTGAATCCTATATAGCCATGGTCGGCTGATATGCCCATTTGGGGGTATTTGGGGGTCAGGCGACCTCCCAAATTTGGAATTTTTATACCCTCCACCATAAGATGGGGGGTATACTAATTTCGTCGTTCTGTTTGTAACTACTCGAAATATTCGTCTGATACCCCATAAAGTATATATATTCTTGATGGTCGTGACATTTTATGTCGATCTAGCCATGTCCGTCCGTCCGTCCGTCTGTCTGTCGAAAGCACGCTAACTTCCGAAGGAGTAAAGCTAGCCGCTTGAAATTTTGGACAAATACTTCTTATTAGTGTAGGTCGGTTGGTATTGTAAATGGGCCATATCGGTCCATGTTTTGATATAGCTGTAATATAAACCGATCTTGGGTCTTGACTTCTTGAGCCTCTAGAGTGCACAATTCTTATCCGATTGAAATGAAATTTTGCACGACGTGTTTTGTTATTATATCCAACATCTGTGCCAAATATGGTTCAAATCGGTCCATAACCTGATATAGCTGCCATATAAACCGATCTTGGGTCTTGACTTCTTGAGCTTCTAGAGTGCGCAATTCTTATCCGATTGGAATGAATTTTTGGCACCAAGTATTTCGTTATGATATCCAACAACTGTGCCACGTATGGTTGAAATCGGTCCATAACCTGATATAGCTGTCATATAAACAGATCTGGGGATTTGACTTCTTGAGCTTCTAGAGGGCGCAATTCCTATCCAATTTGGCTGAAATTTTGCATGACGTATTTTATTCTTACTTTCAACAACTGTGTCAAATAAGGTTCAAATCGGTTCATAACCTGATATAGCTGCCATATAAACCGATCTGGGATCTTGACTTCTTGACCCCTAGAAGTCGCAATTATTATCCGATATGCCTGAAATTTTGTACGACGGATCCTCTCATGACCATCAACAAAGGTGTTTATTATGGTCTGAATCGGTCTATAGCCCGATACAGATCCCATATAAATCGATCTCTCTATTTTACTTCGTGAGCCCCAATGGGCGCAATTCTTATACGAATTGGCTGAAATTTTATACCGGACCATATCTTGATATAGCAAATCTTTTCTTATATCCTTTTTTGCCTAAGAAGAGATGCCGGGAGAAGAACTCGACAAATGCGATCTATGGTGGAGGGTATGTAAGATTCGGCCCGGCCGAACTTAGCACGCTTTTACTTGTTTTTGCCTTAAAAGAGATGCCGGGAAAAGAACTCGACAAATGCGATCCATGGTGGAGGGTATATAAGATTCGGCCCGGCCGAACTTAGCACGCTTTTACTTGTTTTTAAATGTTGTTTTACAAATATAATTAAGAGGAGCTCGGGGATAGGCAAAATCTGCCTTTAAAGAATTTTTCACTAAAATTTTGTCTCTCGAAAAAAATTCATTTAAATGTTGTCTTCAGAAATTGTTTCATTAAAATGTTGTCTTTGGAGAACATTTAATTTCATTCTGTATTCAGAAATAAATTTATAAAAATTTTTAAAAAAAGTTCATTGAAATTTTGTCATTAGAAAAAATTAGTTAGTGGAAACTAGGAAAATTAAATGGAAAAAAAAATTAATTTTCGTTTGGAAAATTTTTTATTGAAGATGTGGCCACAAAAAAAAACGTTTTCTTGTTTTGTCCTTAAAAAATTTAAATATTTTAAAACTTGAGCGTAAATAATGTCTCAAGGAAATTTTGTCATAAAAAAATCTCAAAAAAATTTTTAATTTTGTCTTCAGAAAAAATTTAAGAAATCTCACAATATTCCTATGATTTTTTTTTTTTTGGAATTTTGTGTTTAGAGAAATTGTTTAGAAGGTCCCGGTACCGAGCTCGAGCCAAATTTTGTCACTAGAGAATATTTCCCTTTAAAGAATATTTTATTGAAATTTTGCCTATGAAAAAATTATTTCAAGGCGGGTTCAATAAATTGTTCATATGTTTTTTTTTTTTTGGTTCAAAGATAAACCCCCATCAATATGTGTTTCAAATTTCATAAAAATATGTTAAGACTTTCTTATTTCTTCAGCGCGCGATAGCCATGTGAGCGTATTTGACACTCGTCTTCTTATAATTGAAACCCAATTACAAAGCAATCGGGTATCTTTTGCATTGCCACTCACCCGATTAGTCGTTTTTATACCCTCCACCATAGGATGAGGAGTATACTAATTTCGTCATTCTGTTTGTAACTCGAAATATTCGTCTGAGACCCCATAAAGTATATATATATTCTTGATCGTCGTGACATTTTATGTCGATCTAGCCATGTCCGTCCGCTGGCCGTCCGTCAGTCCGTCTGTCTGTCGAAAGCACGCTAACTTACGAAGGAGTAAAGCTATCCGCTTGAAATTTTGCACAAATACTTCTTATTAATGTAGGTCAGTTGGTATTGTAAATGGGCCATATCGGACCATATTTTGATATAGCTGCCATATAAACCGATCTTGGGTCTTGACTTCTTGAGCCTCTAGAGTACGGTATTCTTATCCGATTGAAATGAAATTTTGCACGACGTGTTTTGTTATGATATCCAACAATTGTGCCAAGTATGGTTTAAATCGGTCCATAACCTGATATAGCTGCCATATAAACCGATCTTGGGTCTTGACTTCTTGAACCTCTAGAGTGCGCAATTCTTGTCCGATTGGAATGAAATTTTGCACGACGTGTTTTGTTATGATATCCAATAACTGTGCCAAGCATGGTTCAAATCGGTTCATAACCTGATATAGCTGCCATATAAACCGATCTTGGGTCTTGACTTCTTGAGCCTCTAGAGTGCGCAATTCTTATCCGATTGGAATGAAATTTCGCACGACATGTTTTGTTATGATATCCAAAAACTGTGCCAAGTATGGTTCAAATCGGTTCATAACCTGATATAGCTGTCATATAAACTGATCTTGGGTCTTGACTTCTTGAGCCTCTAGAGGGCCCAATTCTCATCCGATTTGAATGAATTTTGGCACGACGTGTTTAGTTATAATATCCAATAACTGTGCCAAGTATGGTTCAAATTGGTCCATAACCTGATATAGCTGTCATTTAAACCGATCTGAGATCTTAACTCTTGAGCATGTAGAGGTCGCAATTATTATCCGATTTGCCTGAAATTTTGTACGACGGATTCTCTCATGACCATCAACATACGTGTTTATTATGGTCTGAATCGGTCTATAGCCCGATACAGCTCCTATATAAATCGATCTCTCTATTTAACTTCTTGAGCCCCCAAAAGGCGCAATTCTTATTCGAATTGGCTGACATTTTACACAGGTCTCCAACATATAATTTAATTGTGGTCCAAACCGGATCATATCTTGATATGGCTCGAATAGCAGAGCAAATCTTTTCTTATATCCTTTTTTTTTATATCCTTTTTTGCCTAAGAAGAGATGCCGGGGAAAGAACTCGACAAATACGATCTATGGTGAAGGGTATATAAGATTCGGCCCGGCCGAACTTAGCACGCTTTTAATTGTTCTGCTTCTAATTGGAACGCAAATCAACTGTTTGTGCGATAGCGAGTGAATGGCTGTATGTCTAACAAGTTTGAAAGTTGAAGTAGTCCATATGAATTGGCTCCGCTTCTTTCGGATGAACGGAATTAAACATGCTAGGGAGATTCCGACTTTCCCAGTTAGGAGATCGAAAGGGTTTCTTTACTTGCCACTTAAGCAGGCTCCCGAACTCCAAAGTCCGATGTCAGATTAGACATCCTTAGGTGAGATTCGGCCGAATGATAGCCCAAACATATACTGCCGGGTCACTTACGTTTTGTCTCTCGATTCATCCATCAATCAGCTGATTCCTATACATCGGTGAACGAATGGATTCAAAAACCTTAGGAGTCCTGGCCGTTCGTTTACCGTTCCCGATCTAAGTCTCGGCCTTTAATCTTAAAAAACTCCAGGCAAACCCTTAGATAGATTCTACCGTTAGGAGTAAATCAATTAGATCGATTTAGAGTGGCCTAATAACTTGGGAATGGTTATATTTGCTAATTCAGACAAGTGTTCAAAGATCACAGAACCTTTTGTGAAACTTCTTCGAATTGGGCGTGCACCTCCGATATCCTCGTTCTTCTGCAGTCTACTTAGAATCTAGAGGATCTATGAATATTTTTCGATCAAACTTGTCGTGACGGACTGGATGAGTAAGATATTGATATAGAAATTTTTAAGTTTCATTTGGTCCATATAATCCTTGATAGTTCTCAGCTCTCAAATTTACGAGCATCTGTGGAATAATTGTTTTGTATATGCCGCGTACTCACAGTATCCATTTCCTCCGTAATTTGAAAGTTGGTTCCTAGTCTTGAGTGCCTGTCTGTTCTAAACTCCCTTTGATATCTCTGTGGTCGCCAGCCCAGAACAGATCACTTTGAACTGTTCAGCCAGCCACCAGCTTAAAAGACCTGCAATATCTAATGGTGGTTTTGTTGATCTCAGCAACCAAATTTATTAGGAACTAAACTCTTTGGGCGTTTTGTCTTTGTTTTGGGCATGTTTTTGTTTCAGTTTTCTGTTGCTTCGCTTTCGTTTTTATTTTTGACATTTTGCAACTTCACTTCTCACTTACCCTGGAGGGGTTACTGTCTTACATCGCCTTTACCATATGAAACAATGACAAATAAAACATTCTTCACTTTTAAGCGTTTTTGCCCAGCATGCCTTGACCTAACGCCAGCTCATTTTTTTTGTTTTGCCTTTACATTACATTTCGATACAAGAATCCCTAACAAGAATGTTCATTGGAAAAATCCGTATTTAAAGGTAAGAGTTCAGTCTACATGTGGGCGAACGCTATGGTAGTAGGTTAGGTCTTCTCCATGTATTTCCGCAAGTCTTAGACCGCTAGACAATGAATGATTAACAACATCAGCTGATATTACAAAAGAGGCTTAAAGCTAAAAATTCATGTAAGAACAAAAATTTAAATACCCAGAAAATCACCAATGCGACAGAGAAGTAAAAAATAAACTCCAAACTAGTCTTTAGCGTTAATCAGAAGAAAATAAAAAAAAAATTACTTGGTTCGACAACCATTTGCCCCTTTTGAGATTGAGGGCTTAAGTGAAATTGTTTTTTTTTTATTCATTGTTTTTTTGAAGAAAATGAAAGGATAATAATCAAAGGAGAAAAGACAAATACATGTAAGAGAAAATTACATATTTGTGCGAACCTCATAAACATCAGAGTAATGAAAAATAAACATGAGTTGGAAATTGAATGAAAATATAAATAATCAAAAAAAGAGAATTTTGTCAGAATTGATATAGAGAATGTTAAGAAGGAAATTTAAAACAACTGCACGTGATACCTGAGCTTCTGTTATCAGTTTAATCGACATAATTTCGTTGATTTTAGGCATTAGGTATCCTAGTAAATTCGACGAAGGGTGACATATTACATTAGGAAGTTTTATAAAACATTTGTGGTGATTGACATAAGATTTCAACCAGATCAAATATGGACAATTACTCCCCGAGAAAGGTAAACTTTTTATGTGAAGTTCCTCTGAACTTAATTTTACGTTATTTTTTGGCGTGTTTTGATGATGTCTTTACATGTTGATGGGATCATGAGTTATTCTCATAATTGCAATCCTCATATATCCTCATATTGTAAATAAGCTGAAGGGAGAAACTTTAAGGGTTCTGATTGGTCTGATATTATGGAAGATACCAAAATGAACACTGGAAAGACAGAGACTTCTTATTACCTAGTTAGACCAAACCGGCCAAAATGACCTTTTTGATTTTAACTGGAATAATTTAAGATCAAATATTTTTTTAAATGAATATATTCACAGAAAAACATATATATATATATATATATATATATATATATATATATATATATATATATATATATATATATATATATATATATATATATATATATATATATATATATATATATATATATATATATATATATATATATGTAAAACGTTATATATATATATAAAACGTTACAAAATTTTGGGACGAGAGTCAAGAGAAAATCGCTACTGACAATTTTAATTGAATCAATTAACAAACGGACACATTTTTGCAATATTAATCCACATCTCAACCGATTTTTCCAATTTCAATAGGCTTCTCCAAAACAAGTATATGTGACAATTTTGAAGACGATCGGTTGAATGTTGCGACCAGTAGTTTGTGCACAAATTAACATGGACAGACAGACAGACAGATGGACATAGCTTAATCGAATCTGAAAGTGATTCTGAATCGATCGGCATACTTATCAATGGGTCTATCTCGCTTGCTTCTGGCTGTTACAAATAAATTCACTAATCCTATACCACAGTGCTGCTATAGGGTAAATAAAAATATTCCAATTTTACTTATTGAGGCTGTAGACGGTGCAGTTCGTATCCGATTTGTTTGAAATTTTGCACGACAACTTCTCCCTTGACCTCTCACATCTATACCGAGCATGGTTCGGATCTCGGTCTATAGTTTTATATACCTTCCATATAAACCGTTCGCTCCTTTTTACTTCTTGAGTCTCCAGAACGCATAATTCTTACCTGATTTGTTTGATATTAAACACGATGACTTCTGATATGAACTCCCAGGCATGGCAGAATCGGCCCATATTTCTCGATTTGATTTTTGGGGCACCTCTAAGAAGTAATGCTTATACCAATACATTAAAACTTCTGTGGGGATTTCTTCTAATCACCACCCAATTTCTTTTTTAGTTTTTGCCTATAAAGAGAAACAGTATGAAGAACTTTATAAACGTGATCCATGGAGGGTATATATTGGGTTGCCTAAAAAGTAATTGCGAATTTTTTAAAAGAAAGTAAATGCATTTTTAATAAAACTTAGAATGAACTTTAATCAAATATATAATTGCCATTTTGTTCGATAACCTTTTGCCATCTTCCTGGCAAATTTAATATTCCACGCTCATAGAACTTCTGGCCTTTATCTGTAAAAAACTGAACCAAGTGCGATTTTATAGCCTCATCATTGCCGAAAGTTTTACAATTTAAAGAGTTCTGCAAAGATCCGAATAAATGGTAGTCTGATGGTGCAAGGTCAGGGCTATATGGTGGATGCATTAAAAGTTCCCAGCCAAGCTCACTCAGTTTTTGGCGAGTGACCAAAGATGTGTGCGGTCTAGCGTTGTTCTGGTGGAATACGACACCTTTACGATTGACCAATTCTGGTCGCTTCTCCTTGATGGCTGTATTCAATTTGTCCAATTGTTGACAGTAAACATCCGAATTAGTCGTTTGGTTCCTTGGAAGCAGCTCAAAATATACCACACCCTTCTAATCCCACCAAACAAACAGCATAGCCTTCTTTTGGTGGATATCAGCCTTTGAAGTGGTTTGAGCTGGTTCACCATGCTTGGACCATGATCGTTTTCGACTAAAACGGATCGAATTCAGTGTTTAAGGTGCATATCACAAGCGTTGATTCGGTTTGTTAAATGAAATTCTTTTTTTCTAAAGCAAGCTAAAAGTAACAGCTGATAACTGACAGAAGAAAGAATGCAATTACAGAGTCACAAGCCGTTGAAAAAATTTGTCAACGCCGACTATATTACTACTATATTACCGACAATTACTTTTTGGGCAACCCAATATATTATTCGGTCCAGCGGAACTTAGCACGCGGTTACATATATTTCTGACACCCACTTTCGAGATGTCTCTCTCCAAGTGGTCACTCCATCGGAGTTTTGGCCTTCCCCTTTTGCGTTGTTTTTTTAATGTTCCCCTTCAAAAGACTTCTTTGTTAGAGCTTCTACATACATCCATTCTGACAACATGACCTAGCCAACACAAACATTGTATTTTTATGAGTTTCACGATGCTATCGTCGCTCATGGTTCATACGACGCCTATATTCTCCATTAATATAAACTGGTCAATATATTTTACGAAGGATTTTGCTCTCAAACATTCACCTAATCTGGTTTCGCAAGTACCCATGCTTCTGAGCCATATAACAAAAAGCACGGGTAGTATCAGTGTCTTGCATAGTGTAATTTTTTCTATCGAGAGGTGGCTTTGCTCCTCATCTGGTGTCGTTTGTTTCGGTTACCGCGGTGCCAAGGTAGATACAGTTGCTGACCATCTCAAAGTTGTATTTCCCAACTTTCTCCATTTTATTTAACTGTCTTATCTCCATTTACTGCCAAACAAACTTTGAAAGTGATTGACCTATAATATGGATGTCGTAGGCATTGACAAGTTATATATATTCTCTTGTGAGTAGTGTGCAATACCTATTCAAATCTGCATCTCGTATAATCTTCTCCTCATTTGGTATTGAATGGTACGGAGAGATTCTTTTCTGTTCGAACTGAGGAATGTGTAGCAGTAAGCGTCATCCAGCAAAGTCGTATCAGTTTTGCAGAAATACCAAACTCAGACATGGCTTCAAATACTCTTGAACGTATAGGGCTGTCAAAGGCGGCTTTGTAGGCGACGAAGAAAAAAATTTTATTCACGCACGACTTCTTAATGTCGACTCATGTACACGCACGCTCACCAGACGAAAATTTTACTCACGCACGACTCACGAGACACTTACGACTCATCACTCATGGCTCACAAGCCATAGTTAAACAAATAGTTTTCCGTGCGAATAATGTTTTTTATTTCATGCGTCTCATACAGCATTTGAACGTACGAAAATTAATATAGTCGAACTTCTCTATAACGTAACAGTTGGAGACTGACGAAATACTACGTTACAGAGAAATTTCGTTATAGAGAAACTGACCAAAATTTGGTTTCATTTGATCCAAAATCAAAAATAAACAAAACCACAATGGGAATCGAAAAAATAGTAAAAAATCTGCCATTTGAGAACGAGTAGAGATAACTCTTTCACCGCAATCGGGTGAAAATTTGATAACTTATGCACCCAAATTTTTGACGGGCATTGAGTGGTTTACTAAATATAAATTACTGTTGAATTTTGTATCTCAATTTTCAACAAAATCGGGTAATAAATAAAGCTTTTATGAGCTTCAGGCCCTTAATCGGCATATCGGTCAATATGATAGCTATATCTAAATACGGACGGATGTCGGGAGACCTAAATCTACCCACTGTTTCAAATATCAGCGAAATTGGATAAAAAATAAAACTTTAATGGGCTTCAGACCCTTTATTTGGAGATCGGTCTATATAACAGCTATAAATATAGTCCGATTAAATCCTTATTAGGGTCAGATGTCGGGAGCCTTGACATCTAACCCATATTTATGTCCTACAGGGTGGCTGATGAAAGCCGCTACCAAAAAAAAATGTAATAACTTTTTTTCTATTTAATGAATGTGGTCGATTTTTTTTTTATTTTGCAGATTGATTCTTAGATTTGACAAAAATGGATAACTGGGACACCGAAACAAGAATTTGGATTGTCCGCCGCTATCACGCACTGGAGTCTGTAGTTTCGGTTCAAAGAGAGTATAGACGCACGTTTGGCGGCAATCCTCCGAGCAGATGGACCATAATGAGACTTGTAAACAATTTTGCCGAGCATGGGACAGTCAACAGAAGACCTTACCATCGAAACCCTTCAGTTCGAACGGAGGAAACAATCGCTGCTGTAGCTGCTGCGATACAACACAATCCAAGAGTTTCGACAAGAAGCTTATCTGCTCAAATGGGTATAAGCAGACAGTCATTACAGTCAATTATGCACAAAGATTTGGACTTATTCCCATATAAAATTCAAATGGCCAACAAACTGAACGCTGCAGACTTGCCGATTCGCTTGGAATTTTGCCAGAAGATGCTTCAAATGGTGGAAGAGGATGGAAACATGTTGAACTGTCTTTTCATGTCTGACGAGGCCCATTTCGATTTGAACGGCAACATAAACAAACAAAATTGTCGAATATGGAGTGCTTCCAACCCACAGACACTCCATGAGACGGAATTGCATCCACTTCGTGTCACAGTGTGGTGTGCAGTTTCATCACGTTTCATTGTCGGGCCCTACTTCTTCGAAGAAAACGGTCACCCCGTTACGGTTACTGGAGACCGCTACTTGAACATGTTGAGAGAGTTTTTCTATCCAGAATTACGCCGAAAGAGAATTTCTTTTAACTCTGTGTGGTTTCAGCAAGATGGTGCAGGTCCTCACATAGCCCAACCTGTTATGACAGAATTGCGACGAAAATTTCCCAATAAACTGATATCCAGAAACTCCACATTCCGTTGGCCACCCAGGTCGCCTGACCTTACTGCACCTGACTTTTTCTTGTGGGGTCATTGCAAACAGGAAGTTTACAAAGCAAAACCAACAAATTTGAATGAACTAAAGCAATCCATTCGAGCAACAATTGCGGCTATTCCTGTCTCAACTCTCCAAGCAGTAATGAATAACTTTTTGCTAAGATGCCGCACATGCATCAACGAGCAGGGGGGGCATTTAAATTCCATTATTTTTAAAACTATATTTAATAAAATTGAACGAGCTTTAACATGAATAAAAGAAATATGTATTCCATACACCGAAAAAAAATTATTTGAGTTTCTTAATGTAGCAATATTCATCAGCCACCCTGTATGTTGGCAGGCCCAACACTACTCACTGTTTTAAATTTCAGCGAAATCGGTTAAAAAATAAAGCTTTTATGGGCTTCAGACCCTAAATCGGGAGATCGGTCTATATGGCAGTTACATCTAAATATAGACCGATCTGATCCATATTTAGGTCAGATGTCGGGACGCGACCACTGTTTAAAATTTCAACGAAATGGGATAATAAATAAAGCTTTTATGGGCTTTAGACCCTTTATCGGCAAATCGGTATATATGTCAGCTATACCTTAATATAGTTCGATCTGAACAATATGTAGGTCAGATGTCGGGAAGCCTTAATCTACTAACTATTTCAAATTTCAGCGAAATCTGATAAAACATAAAGCTATGGGCATTAGACCCTTTATCGGCAGATAGGTCTGTAAAGCAGCTATATTCAAATATGGTCCGATTTGGCCCGTTCAAGAACTTAACCAGAGTGCATCAAAAAAACGTATTTGTGCAAAATTTCAACTCAATATCATAATTTTTGAAGCCTGTAGAGTGATTACATCAGACGGACAGATACACGGATTTTATGACGAATTTTATGACGATCCGAAATATATATACTTTGTAGGGTCGGAAATTGATGTTTCGATGTGTTGCTAACGGAATGACTAAATGATTATACCCCCTATCCTAGGGTGTTGGGTATAATAAAAGCTACATGAATTGTTTAACTAAATTTCTTAAGTACCAACTTCCGGTCTCGGCAAAAAATCGAAAAATTATAAGTCAAAAATCCCCGAAACTAGAAGAGCGGTCTTTTTTGTAGAGATGTTTGAGCACTTTCCACCAAAAATTTTGGAAATGGGACCAAAATTAAGATTTGGCAGCTTGAAAAAATTTTCCAAATGCTCGAGGTGACCAATTTTAGTGGCCTGCTGAGAGGCGGCCGGACGAATTACAGCCTTAACATTTTGCACATAATCCCATTAACTCTCCACCCGTTCTCAAACGGCTGATTTTTTACAACAATAGTTTTTTCGATTCTAACCCACTGTCAACCATCTCAGGAATCCTAACGTTCTAAAATTTTACTGTATACAATAAATTGTGGATGACGTTTCTGTTTAAAAAAAAAATTGAGAGTGTTCTAGCCGATATTCCTTCTTTTTTAGAGCCTTCATCAACTTTGGAAATAATATGACACTTTTCTTCAATAGAAACACCTTCAAGAGATACACCATTTTTTTGTCATTCGTCAGATCACTACACAACTTGTTATACCCACCACCATAGGATAGGGTGTATGTTCATTTAGTCATTCCGTTTGCAACACATCGAAATATGAATTTACGACACTACAAATATATATTTTTTCGATCGTCGTAAAATTCCAAGACGATTTAACGATGTGGCATAAATATAAGGGAGAAAGTGGTACAAGGCATTCTACAGGGGGGCATTTTATCGCCACTCCTATGTGTGACCACAATAATTGACCTATTACGGATGCTGACTGAGGAGAGATTTGAGGCCGTCTGCTACACAGACGATGTTTTAATACGTCAAAGGGGTAAGGATCCGAACCAGCTATGCAGAAGGGCCCAAAGGGTCTTGCATAAGGCATATGACTGCGAGGACGACGAGTCTTAACATCTTTACGGAGAGTAAAATTGCCATGAGGGTAATAACAACCAGGTCGGAAGGTCACGAACAGTCTTGCAGAAGGAGATTATCGTTTGGGTGTCAGGTCATAACGGAGGAAGGGGGAATGAAAAGGCAGATGATTTGGCGGTGAAGGCCAGAGGACTGACGTCAGTAAACTGGGTTAACCCGAAGCCTTTCGGGTCGACACAGTTTGAGTTAAGGGCGTAGGCGACGAATGCGCATACAACACTGAGGAACAGCGAAACGGTCATTTGGACGGCGAAAATCCTATGGGGGGATCCAGATTGTGAGAAGACGACGCTATTACTGAAAAGAAGTAAGAAGGAACTCAGTATAGCTATTGGTATTACGACGGGACACATAGGACTACCAGGTGCGGCAAGTGATAGCATGTGTAGGGCATGCGGGGAAGATGAAGGGACGTTGGAGCATTTCCTTTGTCATTGCCCGGCCTTCACGTCTGACAGATATCGGCACTTAGGCGAGGACACTATACCAGACATGAACCAACTTAGGGGAGTGGAAAACAATTAAGGATTTTGTAATTAGCATGGAATTCGTAACTTAGATGTTCTTTTTATACCCACCACCGACGGATGGGGGTATATTCATTTTGTCATTCCGTTTGCAACACATCGAAATATCCATTTCCGACCCTATAAAGTATATATATTCTTGATCGGCGTAAAAATCTAAAACTGTTGAAATCACGCTACAGTCTTCAAAAATAGAGATATTGAGCTGAAATTTTGCACAGGTTCTTTTTTTTATCCATAACCAGGTTAAGTTCGAAGATGGGCTATATCGGAATATATCTTGATATAGCCCCCATATAGACCGATCCGCCGATTTAGGGTCTTAGGCCAATAAAGGCCACATTTATTATCCGATTTTGATGAAATTCAGGGCAGCGAATTATGTAAGGCCCTTCAACATCCTCCGTCAATTTGGCCCAGATCGGTTCAGATTTGGATATAGCTGCCATATAGACCGATCCTCCAATTTAGGGTCTTAGGCCAATAAAGGCCACTTTTATTATCCGATTTTGCTGAAATTTGGGACAGTGAGTTATGTAAGGGCCTTGAACATCCTTCGTCAATTTGGCCCAGATCGATTCAGATTTGGATATAGCTGTCATATAGACCGATCCTCCAATAGAGGGTCTTAGGCCCATAAAAGCCACATTTATTATCCGATTTTGCTGAAATTTGGTACAGTGAGTTGTCTTAGACCTTTCGACGTCTTCCGTCAATATGGCTCAGATCGGTTCAGATTTGGATATAGCTTTCATATAGACCTATCCTCCGATTTAGGGTCTTAGGCCCATAAAGGCCACATTTATTAACCCAATTTGCTGGAATTTGGGGCAGTGAGTTGTCTTAGACCCTTCGAAGTCTTCCGTCAATATGGCTCAGATCGGTTCAGATTTGGATATAGCTTTCATATAGACCTATCCTCCGATTTAGGGTCTTAGGCCCATAAAAGCCACATTTATTAACCGATTTTGCTGAAATTTGGGGCAGTGAGTTGTCTTAGGCCCTTCGACATCCTCCGTCAATATGGCTCAGATCGGTTCAGATTTGAATATAGCTGTCATATAGACCGATCCTCCAATTTAGGGTCTTAGGCCCATAAAAGCCGCATATATTATCCGATTTTGCTGAAATTTGGGACAGTGAGTTGTGTTAGGCCCTTCGACATCCTCCGTCAATTTGGCCCAGATCGGTCAAGACTTGGATATAGCTGCCATATAGACCGATCTCTCGGTTTTAGGTTTTGGAGCCATAAAAAACGCATTTATTGTCCGATGTTGCCGAAATTTGGAACAAAGAGTTATGTTAAGCCCCTCCACATATTTCTGCGATTTGGTCTAGATCGATCAAGATTTGCATATAGCTGCCATATAGACCGATCTCTCTATTTAAAGGCCCCATACAAGGCACATTTTTACTCCGATTGCACTGAAATTTGACACACTGATTTATATTATGCTTTTCGACATCCGTGTCGTATATGGTTCAGATCGGTTTATTTTTAGATATAACTTCTAAAAACCCAAATATTTTGTTATATACAATTGAACAATAACTTTTACTTATTAGTATTTGGTCTAAATCGGAACATATATTGATATAGCTGCTATGGGGCATAAGGTATGCAATTTGCACCGAATTTTGATGAAAGGTGGTTTACATATATACCCGAGGTGGTGGGTATCGAAAGTTCGGCCCAGCCGAACTTAACGCCTTTTTACTTGTTTGTTTTTTTTTTTTTTAATTTTCATGATTTTCTGGGGATTCTTGGGTATCTCATGAGTCTCTCGTGAGTCGTGAGCATGATTTCGCTCACTCACGATCACGCATGAAGAATTTTAATTCATGCACGATCACGTTTTTGGATTTAGATGTCTCTCACGAATCAAGTGACTCACGCGTGACACGACAACTCACGTGCGCACCATTAGTTCCAATCATTGGGTATGCGTTTTTCTAACCAAATTGCGCAGACGAGCTGATGCATACGCCTTATCAGCGTGCCGCCTCCGGTCTTAAACAAGTCAGCCATCAACCCATCGGCTCCTGCTGCCTTATTATTTTTCAGCCGAGTTACTGCTGTGAGGACCTTGCTTTGACTAGGTGGTACATATTCTATACCCTCATTAGGGATTGGTTCTGTGGTATACTCATGACCGCCATCATCGGATGCCAGCGGCTGGGAAAAGTGTTCTTTCCATATCCCCAGCACACTATTTGTATCAGTTACCTGATTTTCATCTTTGTCTCTGCAGTAGGATGTGTCCGTAACAAGGTTAATTCTTTTGGTAGAATTTTTGGGACTTCATTCTGGCTCCTGAACATCTCGATTCGCTCACACCCACGTTTTTCCATTTCCTTTTTCTTCTTGCGGAAGAAATGTTTCTCCTCTCTCCATTTCTCCCGATATGCCTCCTTCACCTGGCGCATTGCTACTGACTGTAATGTTGCCCTGTATATCGCATTCTTGGCTTCAGTAGTTTTTTGGCACTCGTGGTCGTACCATGGATTCCTTGGGGGAGGCTTTTGGCGCCCAAGAACTGATGTAGCGGCTGTTTCCATAGAGTAGCCAATAGTTTGCCATTGTGCTGCTATACTATCGGGACAGAGAGTGCTTTCTTCAAGCAATTGGGTCAGCTGGTGGATTATACCGCTGCCACCTGCCACCTTTCCGACGTCCAGCTTCCATGCAGAGTCAGATCGTACTTTTCTCGCCACATAGTAAGACGAGTGTAAACCTTCGCTGCAACAAGGTAATGATCGGCTGTGATAATCCAAGTAATAAATAGACTTTGAAATGTAAGTGGTTACTTTGATTAAACTTGTCAATGGTTTGGAGGTTCTTTATTTAAACCTAATTCTTGCATTTTAAAAACGAAACAGGAATCTCCTAGCTTCCCAAAAATAGCAACATGGTTTTTACTTTGCCTAAAAGCTTTAATTAAAAGTTGCCTTCCATGTGTCTTTGGATGGCCGACTTAGCTTGCTGACTTTTTCATGGTTATAGCGGCTGTCATAATTGCATGCAATGCTAACTATTCCCAATATGTATGCGAGTGCATACATATGTCTATGCTTGCTGCATGAGCTATGACAAATTATTGCGCATGCGTGACGGTATTTTGGTAAATGGTGCGATGGCAATTCCCACTAAACGAGAGAGTGAGAGAGGACCATAAAGTCATGTCTTAAGCCATTCAGTACAGTGTTTATGTGTCTGAAAACATGTGCCAATTGGTGTTGCAGTAATTTATTAGTGCTTTAATTTAATGGACCTGTTATTAGTTATCCGTGATTGTCTATGCCTCATCGTCAAGAATGTTTTGTCTTGCAAGAACCAGTAATGTTGCGTATTGCGACAAGCCTTGCTGCAAAAGCAATATCAAGTTAACAACTTAATTGAATGTTACTAATCTATTATATGTTATTATTATTTAGGTACTGAGAAAAATAAAAATGATTGAGTGTGAAATAAGTGGACAGATCCTGATTCACAACATGCATAGCAAGTAAAAAGAAAAACGAAATGTTTTCTGCGTTTTTCTGTGAAATTTGGGATGATAGCGTGGTGGTGAAATTATACATTGGAAATATTTTGAAGGAAAATTTAAATCGTGTTTTTTTTGGTTTGGTAAATTCTTGTGCAAAGAATGAGAGGTTTACTAATGTGCTCCAAAATCTTTTTATATCCTCCACCTTTGGATGGGAGTATACAAATTTCGTCATTCTGTTTGTAACGCCTCGAAATATGCGTCTAAGACCCCATAAAGTACACATATATATTCTTGATCGTCATGACATTTTAAGTCGATCTAACCATCCGTCTGTCGAAAGCACGCTAGCTTTGCCAAAATTCTTCTGTTACTGTGATACTTCAAACTTTTTTTGAAAATTTAGTCGCTACTGGGTGCAGGAAGTGGCTCATAGCCGGTGACATTTGGATTAAGTCAGAGCTTAACTTTGTTCTGCTTGCCAACGCGCTATTTATAGGTCGATCCTTATCTCTCAAAGCCTTCAAAATGTAGTTGGCTTTTCGAATATCTTAGTTTTATAGTGATAGTTTTGGAGAATCAGCTTCAGTATTTTGATGAAATTGTTTCTTTGCTTTTTTATACCCTCCACCATAGGATGGGGGGTATACTAATTTCGTCATTCTGTTTGTAACTACTCGAAATATTCGTTTGAGACCCCCTAAAGTATATATATTCTTGATCGTCGCGACATTTTATGTCGATCTAGCCATGTCCGTCCGTCTGTCTGTCGAAAGCACGCTAACTTCCGAAGGAGTAAAGCTAGCCGCTTAAAATTTTGCACAAATACTTCTTATTAGTGTAGGTCGGTTGGTATTGTAAATGGGTCATATTGGTCCATGTTTTGATATAGCTGCCATATAAACCGATCTTGGGTCTTGACTTCTTGAGCCTCTAGAGTGCGCAATTCTTATCCGATTGGAATGAAATTTTGCACGACGTGTTTTATTATGATATCCAATAACTGTTCCAAGTATGGTTCAAATCGGTCCATAACCTGATATAGCTGCCATATACACCGATCTTGGGTCTTGACTTCTTGAGCCTCTAGAGGGCGCAATTCTTATCCGATTGGAATGTAATTTTGCACGTAGTATTTTGTTATGACATCCAACAACTGCGCCAAGTATGGTTCAAATCGGTCTATAACCTGATACAGCTGCCATATAAACCAATCTTGGGTCTTGACTTCTTGAGCCTCTAGAGGGCGCAATTCTTATCCGATTGGAATGAAATTTTGCACGTAGTATTTTGTTATGATATGTGTATGAATTTGCATACCACACACATCCATATACAATTCTTGAAAACAGTTGCACATTTTGGTACTTTTATCGATTATTCAGCCATGAAATCGGGTTTATTTGGGATTAAAAAAAATCCTGCAAAAATGGGATTTATTTATGTATGGTAAAATCTGCAAAAAAAAAACACAAGATTAAACACTTCAATCTCGCGAAAGCCATAAATCTGGATTTAGTGCCCAATGTAAAAGTGCTTTTACATCTGGAAAATTATTTCAGATTCTTTAACTTCAATGTTCATAGACGAGAAAAAACAAAACAAATTTTGGAGAGATTTTTAAATAAATCCACTTTGAAAATTCATGCGCACGAAGTACGATTAATTTTTCTTTTAAAACGAACACTCAAATTAAAAAAATTTTTGGAAAAAAACGAACGAAGATATCGTAATGACTTGTTTTGCGTTTTGTAGATGAAAGTATTCTCAAAAAATAAAAAATAAATTCTCCAAAATACCCATTTCTGGCAAAGCTGGTTTCCAAATCGCCATTTTTTGTAAACTGGCTGTGGAAGCCACAAATATTCTTTGAAGCAAAAATTTTTTTGCATGTGTTTGGGGACCTATGAGGTAAACAAGTAAAAGCGGGCTTAGTTTAGCCGGGCCGAGTCTTAGGAACAAAATAAATTTAGTTGAAGGGCATTATTTTATTGTACATACCAAACTTCTGTCAAACCAGCAAAAATTAAAGCGTCTAGGAACCGAACGAGGATGACCGGGAGACCGGTTTACATGGAAGTTATATCTGGTTATAGACTGATTTGGACCGTATTTAGCACAGTTGTTGGAAGTCGTACCAGAACACCACATACAAAATTTCAACCAAATCGGACAAAAGTGCGGATTGTAAGGACTCAAGGGGTCAAATCAGGAGATCGGTGGTCATAACGTAACACCACATGCAAAATTTAAGCCAAATCAAGAATTCAAATCGGGAGACCGGTTTATATGGGAGCTATATCAGGTTATAGACCGACTTGGACCGTACAAGGCAGAAATATTAGAAGTCATAACAGAACACTACATGCACAATTTCAGCCAAATAAGACAAAAATTGCGGCTTCCAGGGGCTTAAGAAGTCATATCGGAAGATCGGTTTATATGGGGGCTATATCCAAATCTGAACCGATATGGCCCATATGCAATTCCCAACGACCTACATTAAAAATAAGTGTCTGTGCAAAGTTTCAAGCGGCTAAATTTACGCTTGTCTCCTTACCATCTCTTTAATTCTGCTTGCATTGTATTTTGGGGGGAATTCAACTGTAATCTTTTTCTTATCTTCTGGGATGAACACATCGCACCTAAGGCCCCCGAATGAAGCGGTTAGCGAATGAAGTATTTTGACCCATGCTCTTAAACCCATCTTAACCATTATTCTTTGTGGCAACAGTCTCTGGCGTTTATCGAACTATTGACTTCCGCAAATACGAGCTTGCAATTTACGAGGAGCTATACATATGTATAACAATATAACATATGTATAACAATTCTTCCACAAAATTTAAATGTTGATTAATATTCTATTCAAATTGTTACTACTTTCTTTAGAATTTGAACTTTTTAAGAAATATTTAACTTATGTTTTATAGCCGGACGAATATCCTGCATGGAATCAATCGCAAGAAAAATATTTTTACTTTCGAAGAAGATCCATGGAAATTAAGTTTTGTAAATTTTTTGGAGCATTTTTCTATAAATAATCTTTCCGTACTTTAAAAAACACGTTCATCTTCCTGTCAACTTTACACCAAGTGGCATGATTTTATTTCCTTAAACAAAATTTTCAATACAACATTTGCTCATACTCATTGGCAAGTGCCAGGCATTGGCAAATAGCATTAAAAGTTTAAACAACAACAAAAAACATACTCTGAAAGAAAATACGAAACTTGGAAAATCAAAACAAACCAAAAACCTATGTATAACCATTGGCACATTTAGCCAAAGTCTCGACATGTTTTCCTAACCTTTGTTTGAACTTATTAAGGCAAGAAACATGACTGAGTAGGCTTAAATGCCATTGTATGGCTGACAAGCAAAGTCCGTCCAGCCATGCCGTAGATTGGCTTGTCTCTTCCCAGTCTGTGGGTCCCAGTAGAAGAGATAAAATGCACTTCTTTGATTTGCTGGCATATCATAGTGCTGAGTAGCTAGAGCGCACGACATGCTGCTGGCCATGCCATGACATTCCACTATGCAGGAGAAGAAGTAGTAGAAGGCGGCGAGTTTATTGTTGGCCCAAACCAGAATTACGGATTTTTCATTAAGTTAATTGTAAATCAACCCGATTATCCAGTGAATCGTTAAATATTAAGACGATTAACTAAAATGATGTTCACATGAGACTCGCTCGATGGACGCTAACGCAATGATGAATGTTTTTGTGTGTGTCTGGCCTGGTATGGTCATTTATCATCAGAATGGTCAAAACAAGATAGCTACAACATAATAAATTCTCCATCATGTTATCCATCAGACGGCCTCGGCCAGCAATAATCAACACAAACAGCAAATCATTGAAGAACGTTGGAAACTTTTGTCAATAGCGCTTAAACGGAGAGGAAATTCTATTCCATCCACATGGGGCGATAGTTTCTGCGAGACTGGTTCCCAGCGTAAAGTGTTATAGGTGTAGTTAGGTGCAGGGCTGCGGATTTGGAGCCGAGCAATTTTGCCCGAAGTCGGAGTCGACAAAAATTATCTCGACTCCGGAAAAAGTAGTAAAAAAAGGTTTCAACAAATAATAAATTCTCAAATTTTTTTTTGCATAAAATGTGTACTGGTATTCAATTTTGCTGTTTTTAAATTCAATCTCGAGGTCATTTTGGTTTTTTTTTTAATAAACGATATTTCTTACATGGAAATCGTGTTTTGTTTCCCATTAGGATAACCGATCATGAAAATGCATTCCATTGAAATATTGATAAAAAAATTAAATACAAAAGTTCGGCCGGTCCGAACTTTGGATACCCACCACCTCGGGTATATATGTAAACCCTCTTTCGTTACAATCCGGTAAAAATAGGATAACTTAAGCACCCAAATTCGGCACGGACATTAAGTGGTCTAATATATATAAGTTAGTGTTCAATTTAGTAGAACAAATTATTGGTCTTTTTGGCAGCTATATCCAAATATAAACCGATCAGAACCATATTAAGGTCGGATATCGGGAGGCTCAAAACAACTCACTGTTTAAAATTTAAGCGAAATCGGGTAATCAATATAGCTTTTATAGGCCTCAGACCCCTTATCGGCATATCGGTCTATATGGCAGCTATATCCAACTGTAGTCCGATCACAACCATATTTAGGTCGGATGTTAGGAGGCCTTTACCAATCCACTGTTTCAAACTTCAGCGAAATCGGCTAATAAATAAAGCTTTTATGGGCTTCGACCCTTTATCGGCAGATCGGTCTATATGATAACTATATCTAAATATAGTCCGATTTGAACCATATTTGGGTCCTATGTTGGAAGGCCTAAAATTACGCACTGTTTCAAATTTCAGAAATCGGATAAAAAATAAAGCACTTATGGGCATTAGACCCTTTATCGGCAAATCGATCTATATAGCAGCTATATTCAAATATGGTCCGATTTGGCGCGTTCAAGAACTTAACCAGCGTGCATCAAAAAAACGTATCTGTGCCAAATTTCAGCTCAATATCTTAACTTTTGAAGGCTGCAGAGTGATAACAACAGACGGATAGACGGACAGACATACGGACATCGTTCAATCGTCTTAGAATTTTACGACAATCCGAAATATATACACTTTGTAGGGTCGGAAATTGATATTTCGATGTGTTGCAAACGGAATGACTAAATGAATATACCACCTATCCTACGGTAGTGGGTATAAAAAACAGAACGACCCCTTGATTGAAGTGACAAACAGCAAGTTTTAAAATTTCCAAAATTTCAGGGAAATTCTCTTCAGAGCACCTTTTAATTGAAATATTGTTTTTTGAGAAAATGTTACTGATGTGTTGTCTTTAAGGAAAAATGTCCAAAATTTCAGGGAAGTTTTCTTTAGAGCAACTTTTAATTGAAACATTGTTTTTGGAGAAAATGTTATTCATGTGCTGTCTTTAAAGAAACTTTCAATAAATTCTTCACAAAAATTTAATACAGATTTAAAGACAAGTAAAAGAGTGTTCAGTTCGGCCTTGCCGAACTTTGTATACCCAACACCATGGATAAAATAACCATCCTCTTTTATTAAAACTCCACTACCATATCCATACTAATATGAAATTGAAGGCTGGTCTGGATCATATTTGATCCAAGTCCCAATAACTCTCATACAAGTCACAGTTTCAACGAAATTGGTCAAAAAATCCGTTTTTCATGGTATTAAGATTCTAAATTGGAAGATCCTTCTATATGGCAGCTATATCCAAATATAGTCTGATCTGGATCATATGCTGGTCGGATGACGGGAGGCTTAATACAAGGCACTGTGTCAAATTCAAGCGAAATCTGGTTATAAATGCTTATGACCCTTAGTCGGCAGATCGGTCTATATGACAGCTATATCTGAATAAAGACCAATCTGAACCATATTTGAGTCGGATATAGAGAAGCTTTTATCAACTCACTATTTTAAATTTCAGCGAAATCGGATAATAATTGCGGCGTTTATGAGCTTAGGACCCTATATAGGCATATCGGTCTATATGGCAGCTATATATAAATATAGCCCGATCTGAACCATATTTAAGTCCGAAGCCGGGAGGCTTAAAACAACTCACTCTTAAAAATTTTAGCGAAATTGAATAATAAACCGTTTATGTATCCAAATATAGTCCGATTCGGCCCATTCAAGAACTTAACCTGCGTATGGAAGAAATATGAGTCTGCGCAAAATTTCAACTCAATATGAGTATCTCAATTTTTAAAGACTATAGCGTGATTACAACTGATGGACACACGGACGGACCGACAAACGGACATCGCTAAATCGTCCTAGAATTTTATAACGATTAGAAGTGTATATAAAGGGTGATTTTTTTGAGGTTAGGATTTTCATGCATTAGTATTTGACAGATCACGTGGGATTTCAGACATGGTGTCAAAGAGAAAGATGCTCAGTATGCTTTGACATTTCATCATGAATAGACTTACTAACGAGCAACGCTTGCAAATCATTGAATTTTATTACCAAAATCAGTGTTCGGTTCGAAATGTGTTCATTCACCGTAACGTTGCGTCCAACAGCATCTTTGAAAAAATACGGTCCAATGATTCCACCAGCGTACAAACCACACCAAACAGTGCATTTTTCGGGATGCATGGGCAGTTCTTGAACGGCTTCTGGTTGCTCTTCACTCCAAATGCGGCAATTTTGCTTATTTACGTAGCCATTCAACCAGAAATGAGCCTCATCGCTGAACGGTGAATGAACACATTTCGAACCGAACACTGATTTTGGTAATAAAATTCAATGATTTGCAAGCGTTGCTCGTTAGTAAGTCTATTCATGATGAAATGTCAAAGCATACTCAGCATCTTTCTCTTTGACACCATGTCTGAAATCCCACGTGATCTGTCAAATACTAATGCATGAAAATCCTAACCTCAAAAAAATCACCCTTTACTTTGTATGGTCGGAATTTGATATTTCGATGTGTTGCAAACGGAAAGACAAAATGAATATATCCCCTATTCCATGGTGGTGGGTAAAAGCGTGCTAAGTTCAGCCGGGATGAAACTTATATACCCTCCGCCAAAGATCGCATTTGTCACATTCTTTGCATGAGCTATATCAAGTTATTAACCAATATGGATCGTACTTGTCGTGGCTGTTAGAAGTCATGGAAAAACACCACCTCTGAAATTTCAGTCAAATCGAGTAGAAATTGCTCCTTCCAGAGGATCAGAAAGCCGAAATGGGAGATCGGTTTATATGGTTATCAACCGATTTAGACCATACTAGAAACAGTTGTTATAAGTCTTACGACATGTGCAAAATTTCAACCAAATTGGATGGGAATTGGGTCCTCTAGAAGCCCATGAAGTCTAATTTGGTTATGGACTGATGTAGATCTTTTTGGCACAGTTGTTGGAGTCATACCAGAACAATAAGTGCGAAATTTCAGTCGATTCAGTCAATGCGTAATTGGAAGATCGGTTTATATGGCAGCTTTATCAAGTTATGAACCAATTGTTGGAAGTGGTACAAAAACACAACGTGCAAAACTTCAGGAACATCGGGTAAGAATTGCGCGTTCTAGAAGCTCAAGAAGTCAAGACCCAAGATCGGTTAATATGGACTGATTTGACCGATGTGCAATCCTAACCGACCTACACTAATTTTGTAAATTTCTGCAAAATGTCAAGCGCCTAGCTTTACTCCTTCGAAAGATAGCATACTTTCGACAGACAAACAGACGGCGGACATGGCTAGATCGACTTAAAATGCCATGACGATCAAGAATATTTGTACTTTATGAGGACTTAGACGCATATTTCTGAACCAAATGATCCATTTTTAACCAAACGGAATGACGAAATTAGTATACCACCATCCTATGGTGGAGGGTATAAAAATTAAAAGTATTGTTAAAACTTTGTCTTAAGAAAAAATATCATAAATTTTTATTAAATTTTTGCCTAAAGAAAAAATGGCATTAGAATTTTGTGTAAAAAAATTTTTTATTAAAATTATGTGTTTAGAAAAATTAAAAAAAAAAATTTCAATAAAATTTTGTCTGTAAAAATTTCTTTGAAATATTATTAAAAAAAAAAACTTCAATGTAAAGTTCTTTAAAAAAATTTAACTTAATTTTGTTAAAAAAAATCATTAAAATGTTTTGCCTTAGAAAAAAATTCATTAAAATTTTATGCGTAAAAAAAGACCTTAAAAGTTTAAGCTTCACACAATTTTGATTTTGGAAAAAAAAATAATAAAATCTTATCTCTATACAGAATTTCGACCAAAATACGTACATGTTTTAGGTATCCTAGAGGAAATAGTTGTGCAGAGAGATCGGTTGACAAATGCGCTTGTAAAGGCTCTTAAAGTGAACATTGGGCAGCACATATACCTGGGATAATTTGGCGAATCTGCCTAATTTCGCGAAGATCGGTTGACAAATGACGATATTATTGCAGTATTGGTCCGGATGAATATATTGTATATATATGGGAGCTATCCCCAAATCTGAACAGATTTCTTTCAATTTCAAAAGAATGACAGCCCGACGGACAGACAGACAAACGGCCATAGCTAAATCGAATTAGAAAGTGACTCTGAGTCGATAGGTATGCATGTTATTGGGTCGATCCTCTCTCTTCTTTGTACGACAGTAGTGGTGCAACAACTGGAAAGTCCGTACTCAGAAATGTAGTACGAAACATTTTTTAAATGCATACTTTAAAATTGTTTAGTATTATGGACTAAATCCAATCTGAACCAAATGACTCATTTGCAACGGCCAACGACCTACATCAATAAGGAAGTAACTATGAAAAATTTCATGTGGATAGCCTCATTCGTTCGTACTCAATCGTGATTTCGGCTCTTTGTTGAACGGATGGACCAATATGGGTGGACTGATTTAACCCACTAACGACGAAGGGGTAGAAAAATACCCAAGAATAGAACTGTCTTAGAAAAATTCTATCTCGATTTAGGAAAGTGGTAATCTAATGAAATTTGGATTGGAGTAAAGAGGACTAATGACACTAGTTACAAAAAAATTTTACCGTCATATTAGGTCGTTTTTGGTGGCAATTGGTTTGTCGAAAGTCTGCAATATTGTATAGCTTAAAAAATCAAACAAAAAATGTTCTCAAAATTCATAGCAGTGAGATGTGTGGAAACCATTTTAGAGTCTAGTTGCATTTGATGGTTTGTATATAAAAAAAAAATTAATGGCCATTAGCCTCCTACTACTTTTGAAAGAACATTTGTGCCATTAGTTGAACGTAGAATAGCGTACCAAGCGTCTCGATCTTCTGCGCTCCTTCTTAAATATTTGACAACAAGTTTCGAGGTGTCTCCTCGGTCTTCCCGTCTGCGTGTACCACCGTGATTGCTTTGCTGGGACTTCTTAATCCATTATGACTATATGACCTAGCCAACGCAACCGTTGTATTTTTTGCGTCTTCATACAGCTCATAAAGCTCCGACGCCTATATTCTTCGTTAGCGCAAACTGGTTCATATATTTTACGAAGGATTTTTCTCTCAAACACTCACACAACCGCCTTATCTGCTTTCGCAAGTACCCATGCTTCGGGGCCATAGAAAAGCACGCGTAGAATCAGTGTATTGTATAGTTTAATTTTCGTCTATCAAGAGGTGGCTTCTTCAGCTGCTGGCTCAATCCAAAGTAGCATCTGTAAGCCAATATTATCCTTTGGTTTATTTTAAAACTGGTGTCTTTTATTTCTGTGACGGTGGTGCCGAGGTAGACAAGGTTGCTGACAATCTCAAAGTTGTAGTTCACAACCCTCTCCATTTTCTTTAACTGCTCGGGTTTACAGGGTTTTGTGGAAGTTGATGTCATCCTCTTTGTCTTATCTCCATTTACTGCCAAACCCTCTTTCGTTGATTCTCTTATGATACTTTCAAAGGCTGCAATTGTTTCTTCCGATGACCCACCCCGATGGTTGTCGTCCGCATAGGCGGGTAGCATATGTTCTCTTGTGAGTAGTATGCCTTGCCTATTCACACCTGCTTCTCGTATAATCTTCTGCAGCAGGATATTACAGAGATCACACGATAGTCTGTCTCCCTGTCTGAAACCTCGTTTGGTATAGAATGGTTCGGTGATATTCTTTCCTATTCTTACTGAGGAACGTGTATTAGTAATCGTCATCCTTCAAAGTCGTCAGTCAGTTTTGCAAATACCATATTCAGATATAGCTTCAACTAGCATTGAACGTATAGGACTGTCGAAGGCGGCTTTGTACTCAACGAAGAGATGGTGAGAGTTTGACTGTCCTTCTCGGGTCGTTTCCAGGATTTGGCGCCGTGTAAATATCTGGTCAGGTTTAAAGTAACATTGATAGGGTCCAATTATTCGTTGACTTCAGACTTTCACACAGTACGCTCTATAGTATCTTGTATGCGATGGGAAGAAGACTTATTTCTCTGTAGTTGGCACATACCGTCTTGTCCCCTTTCTTGTGTAGGGGACATATTATGCGGAGGTTGCATTTAGAGATGTGCGCGTGAGTGATTTTCCACTCACGAGAAAACAATTTTACTCACGCACGACCTTTTATGTCGACTCACGTTCATGCGCTCATTCATGATTCACGAGACACTAACGACTCACAAAACACTCACGAGCCAAACACGACTCACAAGAAAATCATGAAAATTTTTTACTCAAGCGCGACTCAAGGGACACTAACGACTCACGAAACACTCACGACTGACGAGGCATTCACGAGAAAATCATGACTCACGAGACACTCACGACTCACAAGTCACGGTTAAACAAATATTTTTCTATGCGAATATTTTTATACCCTCCACCATAAGACGGGGGGTATACTAATTTCGTCATTCTGTTTGTAACTACTCGAAATATTCGTCTGAGACCCCATAAAGTATATATATTCTTGATCGTCGCGACATTTTATGTCGATCTAGCCATGTCCGTCCGTCTGTCCGTCCGTCCGTCCGTCTGTCTGTCGAAAGCACGCTAACTTCCGAAGGAGTAAAGCTAGCCGCTTGAAATTTTGCACAAATACTTCTTATTAGTGTAGGTCGGTTGGTATTGTAAATGGGCCATATCGGTCCATGTTTTGATATAGCTGCCATATAAACCGATCTTGGGTCTTGACTTCTTGAGCCTCTAGAGTGCGCAATTCTTATCCGATTGGGATGAAATTTTGGACGACGTGTTTTGTTATGACATACAACAACTGTGCCAAGTATGGTTCAAATCGGTCCATAACCTGATATAGCTGCCATATAAACCGATCTGGGGTCTTGACTTCTTGAGCCTCTAGAGGGCGCAATTCTTATCCGATTGGAATGGAATTTTGCACGACGTGTTTTGTTATGATATCCAATAACTGTGCCAAGCATGGTTCAAATCGGTTCATAACCTGATATAGCTGCCATATAAACCGATCTTGGGTCTTGACTTCTTGAGCCTCTAGAGGGCACAATTCTTATCCGATTTGAATGAATTTTTGCACGAATTATTTCGTTATGACATCCAACAACGGTGCCAAGTATGGTTCAAATCGGTCCATAACGTGATGTAGCTGTCATATAAACAGATATGGGGATTTGACTTCTTGAGCTTCTAGAGGGCCCAATTCCTATCCGATTTGGCTGAAATTTTGCATGACGTTTTTTATTCTTACTTTTAACAACTGTGTCAAATAACGTTTAAATCGGTCAATAACCTGATATAGCTGCCATATAAACCGATCTGGGATCTTGACTTCTTGGTCCCTAGAGGTCGCAATTATTATCCGATATGCCTGAAATTTTGTACGACAGATCCTCTCATGACCATCAACATACGTGTTTATTATGGTCTGAATCGGTCTATTGCCCGATACAGCTCTCATATAAATCGTTCTCTCTATTTTACTTCTTGAGCCCCCAATGGGCGCAATTCTTATTCGAATTGGCTGAAATTTTACACAGGTCTCCAACATATAATTTAATTGTGGTCCGAACCGGACCATATCTTGATAACGCTCTAATAGCAGAGCAAATCTTTTCTTATATCCTTTTTTGCCTAAGAAGAGATGCCGGGAAAAGAACTCGACAAATGCGATCCATGGTGGAGGGTATATAAGATTCGGCCCGGCCGAACTTAGCACGCTTTTACTTGTTTAAACTTTAGTCATGATTTTCTCGTCAGTCGTGAGTGTTGCGTCAGTGTCGCTTTACTCGTGAGTATCACGTGAGTCGTTTTAAGTGTCGAGAGCATTATTTCACTCACTCACGCTCACGCACTACGAATTTTAACTCGATCACTGTTACGCACGATCACTTGATTGAATTTGGATCAATCTTACGAATCACGCGTGACACGACAACTCACGGCTCACGTGCACACCTTTAGTTCCAAACATCGGGTATGCGTTTTTCTAGCCAAATTGCGCAAACGAGTTGATGCATACGCCTTATCAGCGTGTGGCCTCCAGTATTAAACAGTTCAGCGGGCAACTAACCGGCTCCTGCTGCCTTATTTTTTTCAGCCGGGTTACTGCTACGTGGGCCTAGTTTTGACTAGGTGGTACACATTCTATACCATCATTAAGGATTCAGGGATTGGTTCTGCGGCATACTCATTGTTACCATCTTCGGATACCAGGAGCTCCTAAAAGTGTTCTTTCCATATCTTCAGCACACTATCTGTATCAGTTACCAGATTTCATTCTATGTCTCTCCAGGAGGATATGCCTGTGCCAAAGCAATCGGTTTGTTGTGTAATTCTTTGGTAGAATTTTCGGACTTCAATCTGGTTCCTGATCATTTCGATTCGCTCACACTCACTCTTTCCATTTCCTTTTTGTTTTTGCGAAAGAGTCATTTCTCCTCTCTTATTTTCTTCCGATACCTCTTCTTCGCCTGAAACGTTGCAACTAATTGTAATGTTATTCTGTATGCCGCATTTTTGGCTTCAGTAGCTTTTTGGCACTCCTGGTCTTATCATGGGTTCTTTGGGGGAGGTTTTTTGTACCCAAGTACGGATGTTGCGGCGCTTTCCCTGGAGTAGGCATTGCCATTGCGCTGCTATACTATCGGTACAGAGAGTGCTTTCTTCAAGCAATTGGGTCAGCTGAGTGGTGTATGCCGTTGCCACCTGTTTGGTTTGCAGTTTTCCGATATCCAACTTCCGTGCAGTGTCAGATTGTACGTTTCTCGCCACAATAAGAGGTGTGCGAACCTTAGCTGCAACAAAGCAACGATCCGAATCTATGTTTGCCCCTCGGATCGATCGTACAAGTAAAACACTGATTAAATACCTTCCACTTATCTCAACCTGATCCATTTGGTTTCTCGTGTTGTGAACGGGTGACAGCCATGTGACCATGGGAATACTTCGATGTTGAATCTGGTGCTGTACCTTGTTCTTTGCCGCGGCGAAGTCTATTAGCCTCAACCCATTAACGGAAGTTTCTTCGTTTAGGTAAAATTTTCCGACTGTTGGACGAAAGATGTCTTCCTTCCCTATTTTCGCATTAAAATCTCTGTGGAAAGCATACTAAAATCTCCCTGACCGATTTTTATATCATGGGCGTTTAATATTTCGTCTATGTCTTCCGTTGGGGCATGGGCGCAAATAAGGCTAATGTTGTCTTTATGTAGATTGGGGCTAGGCTCTTATTAACCGGACTAAACCTGGAGACAAGGTGTTTCAATCTTCGACTAACCACAACACCACAGCCAAATTCATGCCTCGTTCGTGACAGCTTTAATATAGGGCGTCACCTCTCGGTGTTGTTGTGAAGCCCTTCCCTAGCCATCGCACTTCCTGTATGGCGGTGAAGTCTGCCCTGTATTTCTTCAGTACATCCGCCAGCGCGTATTACTGCGCCATCTCTATAAATAGTGAGGAAATTCCAGGTGCAGATATGCAAATCATGGTCCTCAAAGCTGTTGCGGGTGTTGCAACATAGGGAGGATCTGTTTTTTATATCCTCCACCAAAGGATGGGGGTATGCTAACTTCGCTATTCCGTTTGTAACACCTCGCTCTATTGATTTTAGACCCCAGAAAGAAAAGGGTGATTTTTTATCTGTTATATTTTTGGCAACACTGGCTTAAACAGCTCACACGCGTTTCGTGTTCAGTTTGGTCTATAATTGCAAATTATTGAACTTTATTATCAAAACACGTGATCTGTTAAGAGAGTTCATCGTGCGCTTTTTGTGTTCAGCGACGAAGCTTTTGTTTGGCTCGATGGGTACTTAAAAGCAGAATTGTCGATTTTGGAGTGTTGATCAGCCAGAAGCATTGCGATAGCTACCAATGCATCCAGAAAAAGTCACAGTTTGGTGCAGTCTATGCGCTGGTGGCATCATTGGAACGTACTTCTTCAAAGATGATGCGCATCGTAACGTAACTGTGAATGGTGAGCGCTATCATGAAATGATATCCAACTTTTTTTTCCCCCAAAATGCAGGAGCTTGACTTGCATGACAGGAAGATGGTGCCTCATGCCAAATAGCACGTGTAACAATGGACTTATTTAGAGACGAGTTGGGCTAAAATTTTATTTCATGTTCGGGACCGGTCAATTGGCCACCTAGATCGTGCAATTTAACGCCTTTTGACTTTTTTTGTGGGGCTATGTTGAAGCTCATGTCTATACAGTCAAGCCTGCTTCAATTGACGCATTGAAAGACAACATTGAAGCTTTTATTAGTGAGATACCGGCCGAAATGTTGGAAAGAGTATTCCAAAATTGGACTAAGCGGATGGCGCAGTCACGGTCAACATTTGCAAGAAATAATCTTCAATCATTAAATTATATGGACCGTACTATCGATTCAAATAAATATTTCATGCATTTTTCTGAATTTGATGTGCTTTTTTGAAAAACTTGACATCCTTTATATTCTTGATTGTCTTGACATTTTAAGTCGATCTAGCCATGTCGTCCATCTGTCTGTGGAAAGCATGCTAACATTCGAAGGAGTAAAGCTAGGCGCTTTAAAGTTGGCACAAATACTTCCAATTAGTGTAGATCAGTTGGGATTTTACATATCGGTCTATATTTAGATATTACTTCCATGTAAACCGATCTCCAGATTATACTTCGTGAGCCTCTAGAGGGCGTAATTTTTATACGATTTTGGTGAAATTTTGTACTATGACGTGTTCTATGACATATAATGGCTTTACCAAATATGGTCTGAATCGGTCCAAAGCCTGATATAGCTCCCATATAAACCGATGTTCCGAATTAACTTCTTGAGCCTCTAGAGGGCGTAGGTCTTAACCGATTTTGCTGAAATTTTGCACAGTGACTTCCACTATGCCCTCTAAATATGGTCTGAATCGGTCCTTAATCTGGTAGCTCCCATGCAGACCGATCTTCCCATTTCACTTCTTAAATCCCTCTAGGGCGTAATTATTATCCAATTTGGTTGAAATTTTGCACAATGGTATTATACAATTGTCTTTAACATCCAAGCCAAATATGGCCCGAATAAGTTTATGACCTGAGCTACAATAGCATAGCAGTTCTTATCCATTATCTTTTGTTTGCCTTTAAAAAGATACCGGGCAAAGAATTTGACGAATGCTACGCATGGTGGAGGGCTCCTCCATACTTAGCACGCTTTAACTTGTTTTATTCTTCGGTTTTTATACCCACCACCGAAGGATGGGAGTATATTCATTTTGTCATTCCGTTTGCAACACATCGAAATATCCATTTCCGACCCTATAAAGTATATATATTCTTGATCAGCGTAAAAATCTAAGACGATCTAGACATGTCCGTCCGTCTGTCCGTCTGTCTGTTGAAATCACGCTACAGTTTTCAAAAATAGAGATATTGAGCTGAAATTTTGCACAGGTTCTTTTTTTGTCCATAAGCAAGTTAAGTTCGAAGATGGGCAATATCGGACTATATCTTCATATAGCCCCCATATAGACCGATCCGTCGATTTAGGGTCTTAGGCCCATAAAAGCCACATTTATTATCCGATTTTGATAAAATTTGGGACAGTGAGTTGTGTTAGGCCCCTGGACATCCCTTGTCAATTTGGCTCAGATCGGTCCAGATTTGGATATAGCTGCCATATAGACCGATCCTCCGATTTAGGGTCTTAGGCCAATAAAAGCCAAATTTATTATCCGATTTTGCTGAAATTCGGGACAGTGAGTTGTGTTAGGCCCTTCGATATCCTTTGTCAATTTCGCTCAGATCGGTCCAGATTTGGATATAGCTACCATATAGACCGATCTCTCGGTTTTAGGTTTTGGGCCCATAAAAGCCACATTTATTATCAGATTTTGCTGAAATTCGGGACAGTGAGTTGCGTTAAGCCCCTCAACACCCTTCGTCAATTTGGTTTAGATCGGTCCAGATTTGGATATAGCTGCCATATAGACCGATCCTCCGATTTAGGGTCTTAGGCCCATAAGAGCCACATTTATTATCCGATTTTGCTGAAAATTGGGACAGTGAGTTGTGTTAGGCCCCTCGACATCCTTCGTCAATTTGGCTCATTTCGGTCCAGATTTGGATATAACTGGCATATAGACCGATCTGACGATTTAGGGTCTTAGGCCGATAAAAGCCACATTTATTATCCGATTTTGCTGAAATTTGGGACAGTAAATTGTGTTAGGATCTTTGTATCCCTCATTAATTTGGTGCAGATCGGTTAGGATTTGGATATAACTGCCATATAGACCGATCTCTCTATTTCAGGTTTTGGGCCCATAAAAGGTGCATTTATTGTCCGGTGTCGCCGAAATTCAGGACAGTGAGTTAGGTTAAGCCCTTCGACTTCCTTCTGCAATATGGCCCAGATCAGTCCAGATTTGAATATAGCTGCCATATAGAGCGATCTCTCGATATAAGGTTTTGGGTCCATAAAAGGCGCATTTATTGTCCGATTACGCCGAAATTTGGGACAGTGAGTTGAGTTAGGCCCTTCTAAATTTTTCTGAAACATGGACTAAATCGGTTTAGATTTGGATACAGCTGCCATATAGACCGATATCGCGATTTAAAGTTTTGGCCCCATAAAAGGCGCATTTATAATCCGATTTCACTGAAATTTGACACAGTGACTTATGTTAGGCTTTTCGAAATCCGTGTCGTATGTAGCTCGGATCGGTTTATTTTTAGATAAAGCTACTAAAAAGACCAATATTTTGTTATATACGATTGAACAATGACTTGTAGTTATAAGTATTTGGTCAAAATTGGAACATAATTTGATATAACTGCTATGGGACAAAAGGTATACAATTTTCACCGGATTTTGATGAAAGGTGGTTTACGTATATTTCCGAGGTGGTGGGTATCCAAAGTTCGGCCCGGCCGAACTTAACGCCTTTTTACTTCATTTGTAACCCTACGCGCTCGTTGTTGTTGTTGCAATGCAGTAGCAGTGTGTTGTACACTTAGGCGGCAGCCCTTGCCGATGAAGGACTTCATCAGGTCAATCCGGTACGTACAACCGGCTGCCATGGGATTGTGTGTGACTCGGCGGCCGCCATGTGTGATAGACGACCTCGTGGCACAATTTAGCTCAAAACCTGTAACAGATGTTAAAGGTAGCTATCCAGGTGACACCGCAGGGAGATTTGTGTCCACATTTGAGATGAAGGAAGACCATGATAAGCCTGGATTTTGCCAAGTCGTAACCAATCAGGACCGTTGCCTGGTTTCCAACATCCCCAAGTCACCCGGCGACCTTGCTACTAGACTAATTTAAAGTCTTTGAAAATCATTATTGTTCCAGTTTTGTGATAATTATCAATCATTGCATATCTTTAACATCTCTTGATTTCCTAATACTCCCAGTTTCCAATTAAGTCTCCCATAAACTGTTTGTATGTTTTGGCCATATTTGTAAGGAAAAACATAAAGTGGCGGCAGCTTGCAAGATGGCCGGTTGCCTTAACTGGCATTGCAGCAAATAAGGCAACATGGAAAATCGAATTAATTAGTGAAGCTGCTGCCGCTGTCGAACAGGCATACTCAGAATGGGTGTCGCTTAGCGAGAATAACACTTTGTCAGTATGACAGTTATGGGTTGACAATCCAATGACGACAAGTAGGTACTTACAGCTTTTACATCCACGCATTATCGCTTACACTAGCCAATTGCCAAGAATTGCCCATCATCATCACCACCAATGTAGTAAGTAAAGTTTTGACAAAGGTTTCCAATTTGTGAAACTATTAATTGAATCTGTTTTTACGAGTTACTTTATGTGCTAGAACAAGTTGTTCCCCTTTGAAGACTTTGTGCACTTCAACAACTGGTATTTTACATTTGAAGTGGCCAAACATTTATGCTGGTGTTGGTTACTGCTCAAGTTTTTTAGCAAAGCGAAACGGGTTCAGTTTTTTCGGCCGGTTTGGTTACTTAATCATTAAAATGAAAGCTCCAAAACTTCAATAATATCTTCTTGTGAAATCAGATTACAGGCAATAAGGCATGGAAAAGGCACCAAAGTGGTTTGAAAGTTTATAAATTCAGTTAAATTGTCTTTATTCAAAAATGTAATATCTAAGCCCTGAGGCCACCGTAGCGCAGAGGTAAGCATGCCCGTCTTTGACGCTGGACGTCTGGGCTTAAATCCTGGCGATAACATCAGAAAAAACATTTTCGGCAGTCGGCCTCCTAATGCTGGCGGAGGAACTATGCCGTTTGCAAAAAATGGTATGGCAGCCATGTAAAAACTTCTCCCCAAAGAGGTGTCGCACTCGGCACGCCCTTCGGGCTCAACTACATAAAAAGGAGGCTCCTTATCATTGAGGTTAAACTAGAACCCATTGCACTCATTGATATGTGAGAAGTTTGCATCTGTTCATGGGCAAATTTGCATTTGCAATATATATACCCTCCACTAAAGGATTCTAATTTCGCCGTTCTGATAGTCACACCTTCAAGTAAAACTCTATAAAGTATATAAGAATATTTTGGATTCTGAATCGAACTAGTTGCAACCAATCGTCATGTGAAGTATGGGCTGAACAGGTTTATAACTTGATTTAGGTCCCACATAAACCCATTTGCAGATTTGATTGTTTGAGCACCTTGCGCGCAACCTTGACACGAATTGTTTGAAACTATGTTGGCCGAGTCCTGTCGAGTATCTATGACAAGGATGGACTGCTAGCAGGCCCAGAGCCATACGTTTTTCTCGGATCTATATTACTTTATTTTTTTTTTGTCGTATGTGTTGAACAACATACATTCTATACCCGATACAATAGTTTTGAAATCCACCAGGATCAATCTTATTCCAGGTTTGGATGTATAATTGTGCTTCACTGTCAAAGTCCCTTAATATGAGTCCCATATTGTCTCGATCGGTCTGCAAGTATTTGAGAACAGTTTTGTGGCGAGCCCCCGATACTTGTCCCCCAATTAGGGGCCGAATTAACCCCCTACGTGGTCGAGTGCGTTTTCATATCGAATGAAATTTAATTTCGTGTTTAATAGTTGTTATATCACTTGTATATAAATTTGTATGTCCAAGTTTTTAAAAAATAATGCTCTATTTAAGCATTCGAGTTCTTAAATTTCAAAAATTCCCGATCAACAATGAGTCACATAATTCACAATAGAGAGATTTCGAACGATTTTACTCGTTCACGTATGCGGTAATTCGACTATAAATTTTTACATTATTCTCAAAGTCCTTCCATTTAAGTCCTACATTGAGAGATTTTTGGCGTGCCTCAGATACTTTGTTCCTAATATTGGTACTTACCCATATTGTTCCTGGTCAACATACCTGTCAGTTTTCGGAAGCTTTCTCTGAGTCGTGCGGTTTCCCAATCAATTGGTGCCTAAAATTAATATCAGTTTCGTTCTGCACTTGCAATAAGTTTGTTTTATGAGTTCCATATTGTCTCAATTGGCTCATTTGTTCTTTTGAGGGTTACATGATGGCAACTAGTGATATCATATTCATATTCTGCTGTATTTGCTGATCGGTATCCATTTCCGCTTGATGAGGTTTTTGGCTGTAGTTAACGGGTTATCCTACGGATAACTTATCCTACGGATGACTTATCCTACGGATACTTTATCCTACGGATAACTTTATCCTACGGATAACTTTATCCTACGGATAACTTTATCCAATGGATAACCTTGTCCTACGGATGACTATCCTAGGATAACCTCTTCCTTCGGATAACTTTATCCTACAAATAATTTTATCCTGCGGATAATTTTATCCTTCGGATAACTTTATCCTACGGATAACTTTATCCTAGGGATAACTTTATCCTATGGATAACTTTATCCTACGGATAAATTTATCCTACGGACAACGTTATTCTATGGATAAAATTTATCCTACGGATAACTTTATCCTACGGATAACTTTATCTTACGGATAACTTTATCCTACGGATAACTTTATCCAATGGATAACCTTGTCCTACGGATGACTATCCTAGGATAACCTCTTCCTTCGGATAACTTTATCCTACGGATAACTTTATCCTACGGATAATTTTATCCTACGGATAATTTTATCCTGCGGATAACTTTATCCTAGGGATAACTTTATCCTACGGATAACTTTATCCTACGGATAACTTTATTCAATGGATGACCTTGTCCTACGGATGACTATCCTAGGATAACCTCTTTCTTCCGATAACTTTATCCTACGGATAATTTTATCCTACGGATAATTTTATCCTACGGATAATTTTATCCTACGGATAATTTTATCCTACGGATAATTTTATCCTATGGATAACTTTATATTTCTGATAACTTTATCCTATGGATAACTTTATCCTACGGATAACTTTATCCTACGGACAACTTTATCCTATGGATAATTTTATCCTACGGATAACTTTATCCTACGGATAACTTTATCCTACGGATAACTTTATCCTACGGATAACTTTATCCTACGGATAACTTTATCCTACGGATAACTTTATCCTACGGATAACTTTATCCTACGGATAACTTTATCCTACGGATAACTTTATCCTACGGATAACTTTATCCTACGGATAACTTTATCCTACGGATAACTTTATCCTACGGATAACTTTATCCAATGGATAACCTTGTCCTACGGATGACTATCCTAGGATAACCTCTTCCTTCCGATAACTTTATCCTACGGATAATTTTATCCTACGGATAATTTTATCCTGCGGATAACTTTATCCTTCGGATAACTTTATCCTTCGGATAACTTTGTCCTTCGGATAACTTTATCCTACGGACAATATTATGCTATGGATAAAATTATCCTACGTATAACTTTATCCTACGGATAACTTTATCCTACGTATATCTTTATCCTACGGATAACTTTATCCTACGGATAAATTTATCCTATGGAAAACTTTATTCTACAGATAACTTTATTCTACGAATAACTTTATCCTACGGGTTACTTTATCCTACGGATATGTTTGCCCTACGAATAAATTTCTTGTGGTTACCTTTATCCATCGAATAACTGTATCTTTCGTGTATCTTTATCCTTCGTGTATCTTTATCCTTCGGATAGCTTTATCCTTCGGATAGCTTTATCCTTCGGATAGCTTCATCCTTCGGATAGCTTTATCCTTCGGATAATTTTTGCCTTCGGATAACTTATTCCTTCGGATAACTTAGTCCTTCAGGTAACTTTGTTCTTCGGAAAGCTGTATCATTCGGTTCTCTTTATCCTACATTACCTAACGTGCTAAAAGTTAACTTAAACAGCACTTCTTGCTAAGAATTAAGTATCCTCAGTGCCTCGTAGTAGAATTTTCGTTGCCAAATTTGTATTTGAACGTCGCACGTCGATATTTCGAGATGTTACAAACGGAATGACATTAATAGTATATCCTCATGACATTGAAATTATAACCCGAAGCTTTTTTGACCGATGCAGTCCGTGTTAAGGGAGTGGGAAACGAAATCGCATAACACTATGGAACAGTGAAACTGTCGGCAAGACGACGAAAATCCAATGGGGTGATTCGGATTGCGAGAAGACGAGATTATTAGTGAAGGAAAGTAAGAAGGCGGTCAGTATAACTTTCGGTATTATATCGGGACACATAGCTACGAGCTCACTTATGCAAAATAGGTGCGGCAAGTGATAGCATGTACGAGTATAGGACACGCGGGGAAGATGGTAAGACGTTGGAGAATATATAATGTCATTGCCCTGCTTTTGCGGCTTACGGAGACCGGCGTTTAGACGGGGGCACAATGGCAGACATTATGGTAAGCTATCAGGGATTTTGTAAGTAGAAAGAATTGCTGACTTAGATTTTCTTTTACGAGGTTACTTTTTAGTTTTTAGAGCGCACAACAAGCCGAATACTGGCATAGGTGTAGGTATTATGTACACCGTTGCATGGGGCGGATAAATATTCGCACCCTCTTTTCAACCTAACCTATCCTAAACATGCCCCATTATGAGGTGCTACGTGGTGGGAGGCATGAAGATAGTCTGCCAGGGATCGAGGTCACGGTCGCTGTGAACACTCCTGGTACTGAATTATAGACTAAGGTTAACTTTGGGTTTTTGATCCTTTTGCCGATTTTCTACCAAGTAGACAAGTTATTGTGGCTAAAATCCCAAAATCCCAGAAAGATTACATGATTTACAACAATTTTATCTATCTTTGTTCTTCATTTCGTATTTATTCTTCTCCTAAAATAACAACTTGAGTCCTTCATTTAAAATCTTTGTTGTTCTATGTTCCATGTACCACTGTTCTCGGACTGACTTTTTCACTTGATGTGGCCGCAACAACGCATTGAGATCATCAAGCGTCTAACATTCGACACATGCGTCGATTTTTTCTACTGATGCTAGAGTCAAATTACCAGTACCCACTTTAGGCACTCTGGCCAACTTTATAAGATTCCACCAAGCACACGATGGTCAAATGGATTTACCGGCTCTATTTATTGTTGGCATTCAATTGCAAGCGAGACTGAAATGCATTGCATGGCTTGGGTTAAGGCGTGGCATACCCAATTCAAGTTGAAGACGAAGACGGCTATGACTACGGCCATTGGGATGGCGAGTGGAGCAAATAAACATTTGTAGGCTATTTAAGCTGAATCGTGCATTTCAATGCATGTGATTGTGAGCGAACGGTGGGCTCTCTCCTCTTGGTAGGTAGTTCGCCAATCGAACTGGTAGGCTGGTTGGTTACTTTATGGCCATAACATGCGTAACAGGATATAAGCTAAACATAATGCTTTCGATTATTGTTGGTTAGTTGCCATTGTTCCATTCATTATATGAAAGGGGCCTAGAAAGCCCCATTGCAGCGGCAGTAACAGCTTCTAATAAACATTAGACCCATACCAAATGTTGCTGTCGCCTCGTGCATGGCTGGCTGGAGTTGCTGTAAGAACGGAATACTGTGGTCTCTAGAGCTCACTCTAAGGTATCAGGTTGCAACCTGGTGCTGCTGCGGTGGCTTGCAAGTGTGACCACGAACACCACATCGATGCGTCGCGTCTTTTTCCCTACACATATCGTTTATGTGTGATAGAATGTCGTGTGGCATAAGCGTGACTTTTGTGTTGCCGTTTGGTTGGATTTAAGGCCATGGATTAGTAGTAGCAGCCACATTGCGCGCGGCTTTATTATGCTGGCCACAAAGGCTAAGAAGGCCAAGATGTTGTAGCGGCAGGCTAATGTGATTGTTGGCAGCAGTTATTGCTGGCTTGGAAGCATACATTTTGTACTGCCTCAACCACATACTTTGGTAGAATCGTAAGTAGTGGTTTCGGTTTAAGTTAATAGCTTCATTGTTGGCACTGTTGTTTTTTTTTTTGGCGCTGCTGCGACTGTGACTGACGACATTTGAGTTATGTTGCGGTTGCGGCCAATTTCCTTGGATGAGTTGCTGGCAGGCTGGCTGGCTGTTGAGTGTTATTCTTTATCTACAATATTTGATGATTGTAATCAGCTTGGCCAGAGGACTCATTAGCATATTAATAGGCATTTCTACAATTGGATTCCAATTAAATGTGTTCATGTTTCGTCCAATGATAACAAGCGGCTTTACAATCCATTGCATTCATTGGTAGAGATTTTCCAGCGAATATGTCATGTGTTGACATTTGCCTGTAATGACGAGGTAGGAAATAGGAAATCGTGTACAAGAAATATTTCTTTAAAAGAATATTGTCTAGTGAGATAAAGATCAAATGAGGAGTCATTTCCAAGGAAAACATCGCATATTTTGGTTAGAGCTTATGGTTATCAGTAAGATTGTCAGTTAAGTCGTAAAGCTTAGTTCTCTCAGAAGCCTATTTGACCGTTAAGATGTCCAAGCGAGAAAAATTGTAGGAAAAAATTAGGGTGCGAGTGCCTAGATCAGATCTATAGAAGAGAGAGAGAGAGAGAGAAAGATAAAAGAGGATAGGGAGCAAATACCTACCCGATGTGCACGTATGTATGAATATCCCACCGAGGAGCACTATTTCCACCATATAATGTGAGCCAACCACAGCCTCCCCACTGAATGTCCCTTTTACTAGGGCATATCCTACAGATACTATTTATCGTTCTACGTATGTACTACGAAGACTGAAATTCCCAGTCCTCAGTTTTCCCTTGGTATCCATGGTATCCATTATGGGATTGTGACCGTACCCGTTTACTTTCAGCATGCCAAATTCCCTCAGCCTATGTACATACAAGTTTGGTGGCAAATTGCCAATTTGCTCATGAATATTCCTTAAGAAACAGGGGCAAACTTCTCACATATCAACGAGAGACCTGCTTTTTATAGCCGAGTCCGAACAGCATAGTACCTCTCAAATGTTGCCAGCTGAAAATTTTTTTCTGATGGTCTCGCCAGGATTCGAACCCAGGCGTTCAGCGTCATAGGCGGACATGCTAACCTCTGCGCTACGGTGGCCTCCAATGTTGCAAGCATTTGGAGGAGAAAATCGCCATTGCAATATTTTTCTGATGTTCTCGCCATTATTCTAATCCAGGCGTTCAGCGTCATAGGTGGACATGCTTACCTCTGCACTACAGTTACCTCAGTTCCGATTATATAGACCTCAAAAGCCTGCATATTCAGGATCGTTTCCAATCTGACTGCAATGTGGATCTCGGTTATTTTGCGATTTTGATGCAGGTCAATCTTTAAACCATCCCGAACACCCCAAAACGTGTCTTACTATCGCCAGCCTTCCACAATATCCCGTGTCTTAAGATGGCTGAATTTATAATCTTTAGGTTTACTTCCCACTTCAAGTTGATCATGCCTTTTCCCCCCTCTATATTCTATTTCCAGAAGAATTTCGAATTGTGTAATCAGTACAGCTGTTTCATCTTCTTCGGTCACGGCAAAGCTCAAAGATGGACGACAGAGTCGCCAAAGATGGACGACAGAGTCGCCAAAGATGGACGACTGAGTCGTATGATTGGACGACAGAGTCGTCTGATAAGGATGATAGAGCCGTCTGAGATGGAAGACGGAGTCGTTTGAGATGGACGATGGAGTAGCCTGAGCTGGACGACAGGGTCATCTGAGTTAGACGAAATAGTCGTTCAAGGCAAATAAAAAAAGTCTTATGAGATAATAACACTGTATTTTGATATAAAAGATAAAGTCTTCTAAAATGAACGATAAGTCGCCTGTGATGAACGACAAAGTCGTCCGAGATTGGTAACAGAGTCGCTTGAGATGATCTTCAGAGCGACTGAGATGAACTGCAGAGTATCTGAAATGAACTTCATCGTCATCTGAGAAGTACGACAAAATTGTCTGCGATGGACGACAGAGTTTTCTGAGATGGACGACAGAGTCGTCTGAGAGGGACGACAGAGTCGTGTGAGATGGACGAAATCGTTGTCTGATATGGACGATAGAGTCGTCTGAGATGGACGGCAGGTCATCTGAGAAACTCGACAGATTCGTCTGAGATGAACGACAGAGTATGCTGAGACCGAGTCATATGATATGGTCCACAGAGTCGTCTGAGATGGAGGACAAAGTCTTATGAGATAAACTACAATGTCTTTTGATATAGACGACAAAGTCTTTTGATTGTGGACTTCGTCTACAAAAGTCGCTTGTAATAAACGATGTGGACGACAGTGTCGTTTGAGATGGACGATAGAGTAGCCTGAGTTGGACGACAGGGTCGTCTGAGATGGACAAAAGAGGCTGAAACCGAGTCGTCTGAGTCTTATGAGATAAACGACGATGTCTTTTGAGATAGACGATAAAGTCTTTTGATATGAACGACACAGTCTTCTAAAATGATCGATTAAGTCGCCTGTGATGAACGATAAAGTCATCTGAGATTGACGACAGAGCCGGCTGAGATAGACGTCAGAGTCTTTTGAGATGGACGATGGAGTCGTCTGAGATGGACAACAGAGTAGGCTGAGACCGAGTCGTCTGAGATGGACGACGGAGATGAGATAAACGACAACGTTTTTCGAGATAGACGACAGAGTCTTTTGATATTAACGACACAGTGTTCTAAAATTATCGATTAAGTCGCCTGTGATGAACGGTTAAGTCATCTGAGATTGACGACAGAGCCGGCTGAGATAGACGACAGAGTCATCTGATATGGACGACAAAGTCGTCTGAAATAGGCGACATAGTTGTTTTTGATGGACGACAAACGCGTTTAAGATGGACGACAGAGTCAGATGGACAATACAGTCTTCTGAGATGGACGTGGTTCTGGACGATACAAAAGTTCTGAGAATTCGACAGATTTGTTTGAGATAGACGACAGAGTCGTCTGAGATGGGCAGCAGAGTCGTCTGAGATGGGCAGCAGAGTCGTCTTAAATAGACAACAGAGTCGTCTGAGATGGACGGCAGAGTCGTTTGAGACTAACGAAAGAGTTATCTGAGATAACGAAAGAGTTATCTGAGATTGATGACAGAGTCATCTTAGATGGACGACAGAGTCGTCCGAGATGGACGACAGAGTCGTCTGAGATGGACAACAGAGTAGGCTGAGACCGAGTCGTCAGAGATGGACGACGGAGATGAGATAAACGACAACGTTTTTCGAGATAGACGACAAAGTCTTTTGATATTAACGACACAGTGTTCTAAAATGAACGATAAAGTCGCCTGTGTAAACAACAAAATCGTCTGAGATTGACGACAGAGTCCACCGAAATAGACGACAAAGTCGTCTGAGATGAACGACATAATCGTTAGAGATGAACGACAGAATGGTCTGAGATAAGCGGCAGAGTCGTCTGAAATAGACGACAGTATCGTCTGATATGGGCTGCAGATTCGTCGGAGATTGACGACTAATTCCTCTGAAACGGAAAACTGCGTAGATAACTGGGGAGACTGACATAGACGATAGGGTCGTTTGAGATGGATGACCGAGTCGTCTAAGATGGACGAGAAATCCATCTGAGATAGAAGCCTGAATGATCTAATACGACAGAGATGACAATGTGGACGACAGAGTTGTAATACTCAAGGAGATGTTTTGACTTTGTCTGAAGAAAATTGAGAATTTTTTTTATATCAATTTTTATTTAAATAATCTGATAATGGGAAGCGATGAATTTCGGCTCAATGTATGCAATGGATAACAAAATGGGACACAGTGCCCTTAAATAACAACAATTAATATTAATAGCGTTTTACCAGGCTCGCAATTGTGCGGGAGCGGCGGCTTGGATGGGGGCTAAGGTAAATGGTTGTTGCACAAATGGAGCAGGTGCAGCAACAAGAGCTGCCGATGATGGATAAACAGCCTTGGGGGCAGCGGCAAGAAAAGCGGCATTGGGAGTGGCGGCAACAAAAGCCGCACTGGGGGCAGCAGCTACATATGCTCCATTAACTGGCTGTACAAAGCTAAAAGCTCCAGCAGGATAATAGGCAACGGTGGCTACATTTTGAGCTGGTTGTGCGGCCTTTTTGCTGTTCTCCTTTTTGTTGACAGTTTCGATTTCAGCATTTGGATTGGCGGTATCCTCTTCATCTTCTTCATCTTCACGATTATCGGTTAAACGAGATGACTGAGCTGTAGCAATTGCGGCTAAACGGGCTGATTGGTATTGTTGCAAGCGGGCTGGAGCTTGTCTAAGACGAGCAGGAGCTGCATATAATAAATTAGGACGTTGTTGAGGCTCTCCTAGATTATCAAAGCCGGCAGAGTTTGAGTTTTGGGGTTGAAGAGATGTAGGCTCGAAATCTTGAGGACCACGAGAGGGAGCATTGTAAAGGGCGTTGGGTCTCTGCTGAGTTTCCGATAATTTATCGAATCCCGATTGTTGGTCACGATCTGATTGTTCTGGTGCTCCATAAGTCAACTGGGGTGCACTGTAGACTTTTTGCAAACGAGCTGGAGCTTGACGGAAACGAGCTGGGGCCCCATATGTAACTTGAGGCTGTTGGGGCTCAGAAAGTACATCAAATCCACTCGACGATTGCTGATTGTTGTTTAAAGCTAATTGGGGACGTTCACGTGGCAAATTGAATTCCCTGTTGGGGCGGAATCCTGCTGCCGGATAGGGTGTGGGATTGCTCTCCAGACGCTGCAAACGTGTTGAAGCGGGTCGGGTATAACGGTTATAACCCAAATGCGATACATCAGCGCGCACAACAGAGGCACTAAGGGCCAAAGCCAGGATGATAACTGCGGCCAAGGAAGACGCCATATTTTTTTTATTTATTTTTGTTATCAATTAACCGATCGATTGTTTACAACACTACGTTGGTAATGTAAAACTAATATTTAAATTCAAAATTTGTGCGATTTTATAGCAAAGTTTTTTTCTACGTTAGTAAGTGAAGAGGCACAGTCAAAGCTTTCGTCAAAAACAAAAAACCCACAAAAATAATGGTTATTAAAAGTTAAGACTTTTGGTTTAAAATAAAAATTAAAGAAAAAAAAACACGAAACATTAAAAAATTTAGAATTCAGGCTACGTCGGTAGACTTATTGACTGGGTTGGCAATACCTTGAGTTAAGCACCCAACCACAAGCGCCCAGCTATGCGTTTTGCTAACAGCCAATCGACAAAGACAGAGAAGGAGTGAGAGAGGGAAAGATCCCCCCTCTTACATTATTGACATTGACCCTTATTGTCAGCATGTGAACGTTAGAGGGCGCTGTTACTTGCCAATAAATTCCCAGTAGTTGTAATCGCTGCATTCGATCGTTATTTGTTTGGAATTTTGAAAATTGTAACAACAATTCAAAATGCCCGATATGCTATTCATCAATTGTTACAATTCATTGTAATTGACTCTTTTCTGTTGTTGTTATCAGCCCACCAAGCATATTGAGAATTCCCCCAGCGTATGGCCAATTTGGTATTCGATTGCGGTACGTTATCAAAATATTTCGGTTTGGCCAAAAGCCAAGCTGACATTTTTTTCTTTATTTTGGTTTTTGTCTCTAGCCACCAGACGATTATGGCTTTAGCGGACCACATTTGCTTGCAATTTTTGCCATTTTTATTTTAGTTTCTTAAAAAATAAATTTAAATCACGTTTCACCTAATGCTGAACATAAACAACATTTGTTTTGTCACAATTTTATCAGTTTTGGCAGCGTTAGTGTCAATTTGAGTGATTCACTGCATTCTATACCACTGCCTAGCTGCAATCTCATCATGCAGACTGGCTAGCTGGTTGGCAGGTTGACTGACTCGAGCTGTCTAGTTGGCTTAATGGCTTCAATTAACCTGTACGGTGTTACATTTTTTCTATCTGTTTTCTATTAAAGGCTACAAAAAGAAATTTATTGATCTCTAGATTGTAATAAATTGTTAAACGTATGGAGGTGATAACATTGTCTGTCTGCCTGCCTGTCTTTTTAGTACATGGCTCATTGTTTATTGGGTGGTGATAATTAATTATGCGTTATATGTGGTAATAGCAGAATGCAAATCTGAAGGAAAAACAATTGACAATAGTCGAATTCCGAAAATTTGAAAAAAAATTCCCAAAATTTTCTTAAATGGACAAAGAAGTTAAAACAAGTCACGTTAAGTTCGGCCGGGCCGAAGCGAATTTAACATGGATCGAATTTGAAACATTTTTTGAATTAGTTTCAAATATTGGGTTGCCCAAAAAGTAATTACGGATTTTTCATATAGTCGGCGTTGACAAATTTTTTCACAGCTTGTGACTCTGTAATTGCATTCTTTCTTCTGTCAGTTATCAGCTGTTACTTTTAGCTTGCTTTAGAAAAAAAGTTTAAAAAAGTATATTTGATTAAATTTCATTCTAAGTTTTATTAAAAATGCATTTACTTTCTTTTAAAAAATCCGCAATTACTTTTTGGGCAACCAATATATAGGAGCTAGTCTCCGGACCGGGCCCACTCCGCTGTGTCGTCTTTCACTCTCTTATTTTATCTGAGCCCTATACGGTCACGAGAGGAAATAAGTCCTGTTTGCGGGTGCTGGTACGGCCTTTCAGATATTTCGCGCCAATGTGGATATTATAGTGGTGCTCTTCTCCCAAATGCCTTTCATTGGACTTTTATTGCTATGGTCGGTAAATATGATCAGTATGGGGGTGTTTTAGGGGGTGAGGCGGATCGGATATATCAGATTCGTGTTCTGGTATCAAATAAATTTCTTTTCAGTTCCATATTGTGATTATTGGTTTATATTCCATTTGTCTGGTGGCTTTGGAGGTGGGGTGGCTTCCTACATATCCCACCCTAAATAAGGATACAAACATCTGTATTTACGTTATTATAAACTAAATTTCGCTTAAATCGCCCCACCCATTTCCGAGATCTGGCGTTTTCGAAAATAGGGTAAGGGGAGGGTTCGCCCATTGAAGTTTGTCCTATTGTCCTATTCCATCCTGATCGGCCTTAATATATCATATCATATTACTCATATATTATTTTTAAATCTTTTTTTTTTTTTGGTAGGATAGGGGGGGAGGGTTGCCCTCTGACACGTCCTTTCATTTGAGTACAATATATTCTCGTTCATCGCACATGACAGTTACATTGCATTTATTGGGAGGAGAGGGTCGGTACCCCCCGACGCTAAGAACCAAACGACACTTAATTTGAGTCTTTTACTGTCGCAATTTACTTTCCTGCGGAACGGTAGGACGTGACCCAGATACTTTAATCCTTATACCAACATTAGATTCAAAATATACTATCATAAACCTTTATTTTAATTGACATTTTATCCCGATCGAACTTCACGTCCTATTGAAGAGTATTTAGTGGGTGAGACGGTCCCAGACTCTGTCCTAAATTTGTATACCAGATTCGAAGTCAACTCGCAAAGACCTATCTTCGATACCCTTTTTGTGACATTGGACATTCATCCCCGTTTTGGGGGTTTTGAGGGTTGGGGAGGCCCCGTACACACCTTGTACCAAATTCTTATAACAGATATGTACTCAGCTTCCAAATTCTTTCGTTTGATACCCATATTGTCCCAATCGGTAAATATGCCCTGTTGAGAGGTTTTAGGGGTTGGGGGAGCCTCAGACACCAAGGAATACATTTTTATATCAGCATTGGACTCTACCTTTAAATAGCTTTCATTTGATATCCATATTGCTCAAAGCGGTTAAAGTGTTCTGTTGGGTGGTGTTTTTGTGGGTGGGGGCCCTCCGACACTTACGGTAACATTTCAATGCAAAGTTCGTACTATATTCTGAAATACCTGTCATTTGATACCCATATTGCCCAAAGCGGTGAAAGTGTCCTCTTGGGGCTTTTTTAGTACCCCATTTTCACCGGGGGCCTAAACTCCATCTTTTACTTTATATGGAACAAAAGTTTCCTTGGAATATTTATTTTCGACAATTAAAGAGCTTTTAGTGAAATACCATGCCACGAAAATAGTATATCGCTTGACTAACAGTTTAACAATATAAGTGCCTTTATCTGAACACCATATGATCTTTATTGGTGTACGAATTTAAGTTTGGAAGTAAGGTGTAGTCCATTCCTAAAATACTTTATTTCAGCCCGATATTCTCATGATATCTGATTTAGGGGTGTTTTCGGGTGTCCCCCAGACACTTGGCCCTAAAAAAACTATCAGCATCGTGCTCTTCTTTTAAATAGCATTTATTTAAACCCCATATTGCCATTGGTTTAGGGGAGTTTACACGATGAGGCGTCCCCCAAACTCATGATCACAAAATTGGTTATAAAATTAGATTTCTAATCTCAAATACCTTTCATTTGAGACATATGTTGGCATGGTCGAAAAATGTTTACCCTTTGGAGGGTGTTTTGGGGAAAGGGTGATGCCCTAAATACATGGTCCTACATTTATATATCATATTAGTATTCTACTCCCAAATACCTTTATTTGAGCCCCATATTGCGATGATCAGTAAAAAATTGCTGTTTGTGAAATATTTTGGGAAAGGGGTAGACCCCCAGAAAATTTTTCCCGAAAGTGGGTATCAATTCTAGCAAATATGTCCTATTTGGGACTTCCTCTAGAGAGTTGGTCCCTAATGTTGATATCAGATACGTGGATACCATTAATTTGAACCCCATAATTCCATAGTTGGCAAACATGACCTTGAAAATATATATCAGATTCGTGTTATACTCTACAAAACCCCCTTATTTGAGCCCAATATTGCAATAGTCAGCAAATTCGTCCTATTTGGGTGGTGTTGTGGGGGTGGGGTGGCCCCAGAGACACTTTTCCCGAATACTGATATTTTTCATTTGAGTCGCATGTTGCTATGGTCGTAAATTTGTCCTCTTTGGGGGATGCTTTTGGGGAGAGGCGGCCCCCCAAACACTTAGTCCAATATTTAGATATGATATCAGATTCGAATTCTATACTCAAATACCTTTTATTTAAGCCCCATATTCCCATTGTCAGTAAATAAGATATCAGATTCGTATTCTACTAGCAAATACCTTCCATTTGATTCCTTTATTGCCATGGTCGGTAAATATGTCCGATTTAGGGGTGTTTGGGGGTTGGGGTGGTCCCCCTAACACTTTGTCCGACATTTGGATATCATTTGAGTCCCATATCGTCGTGATTGGTCAAAATAAATGTTTGGGAGGTTTTAGGGTGATGCGGCACCCAAGGTACCCCATCCGAAATTCGGATATCAAATTTTTATTTTTAGGGTACTATATGAGAGCATACAAAATATCGTTTAAATCGGAACAAACAAACAAACAAACACAAATTCTTGTTTATATATATAGCTAGATCTACAGATACAGGTGGACCATACTTGTCATGACTATTAGAAGTCATAAAACAATACCACGTTTAAAATTTTAGCCAAACGATTGCACCCCCCAGAGGCTCAAGAAGTCAAATCGGGCGTTCGGTTTAAATAGGAGCTATATCTGGCTATAAACCTATATGGACTATACTTGACACGGCTATTGGAACGCATATCAAGACTTAACGTGCAAAATTTCAGCCAAATTGGGGGGTAATTGCGTCTTCTAGAGGCTCAAAAAGTCAAATCTGGAGATCGGTTTATACGGCAGCTATATGAGAACATGGACCGATTTGTCCCATTTACGACCTACACTAATATGAAACATTTGCGCAAAATGTCAAGCGTCTACCCTTACTTCTTCGAAAATAAACGCGCTTCCCACAGACTGACGAACAAACGGATAAACAGGGCATGGCTACATCGACTCAGACCGTGAAGAGGATCAAGAATATATAGCTATCTATCTATATATCTATCCATACATCAATAGATACACCACTCCCCACAATCTGCGAAAATTTCTAGAAAATCGGTTCAGCCGATTTAGAGTCTATACAGAACGAACAAATTTACAAGCCCTCAAACAAACACAAATTCATTTACATATATATATATATATATATATATATATATATATATATATATATATATATATATATATATATATATATATATTTATATATATATATATATAGATATATATATATATATATATATATATATATATATATATATATATATATATATATATATATATATATATATATATATGTATATATATATATATATATATATATATATATATATATATATATATATATATATATATATATATATATATATATATATATATATGTATATATATATATATATATATATATATATATATATATATATATATATATGTAAATGAATTTGAAAATATTACCCGATTTCCCTGAAATTTTAAACAGTGACTGGGTTAAGAACTCCCAACATTCGACCTAAAAATTTTGATCAGACCATATTACGATATAGCTGCCATATAGACCGATCTGCCGATAAGGGGACTGAAGGCCATAAAAGCTTTATTTATTACTCGATTTCGCTCAAATTTGAAGAAGTCAGTTTTTCTGAGCCTTACAATATCCGACCTTGGTTCAGATCGGTTTATAATTGGATATATCTGCCAAAAAGACCAATATTTTGTTCTACAAATTTGAATAGTGACATATATAAAGGGTGATTTTTTTGAGGTTTGGATTTTTATGCATTAGTATTTGACAGATCACGTGGGATTTCAGACATGGTGTCAAAGAGAAAGATGCTCAGTATGCTTTGACATTTCATCATGAATAGACTTACTAACGAGCAACGCTTGCAAATCATTGAATTTTATTACCAAAATCAGTGTTCGGTTCGAATTGTGCAAATCATGCATGAAAATAATGCATGAAAATCCTAACCTCAAAAAAATCACCCTTTATAAGATATGAGCTATATCTGAATCTGGACCGATTTCTACGAAACTCACCAACATTGATGAGACTTATAAGAGAATCCCTCGTGCAAAATCTTGTGAGAATCGGTTTACAAATGACGATATAATTGCAAGCTATATCCAAATCTGAGGCCACCGTAGCGCAGAGATTAGCATGTCCGCCTATGACGCTAAACGCCTGGGTTCGAATCCTGGCAAGAACATCAGAAACAATTGGAGCCATGTAAAAACTTTTTCCCAAGGAAAAAGTTTTTACATGGCTCCACTGCGGTACGCCGTTCGGACTCGGCTAGCGGCTTTATCATTGAGCTTATAAACTTGAATCGGGCAGCACTTATTGATTTGTGAGAAGTTTGCCCCTGTTCCTTAATGGAATGTTCATGGGCAAATTTGCATTTGCAAATATTCAAATCTGAATCGGAAACTGCTTGGGCCAAATTTCAAAACGATCGGATGAAAATTACCATCTGTACTGTCGCACTGCGGTACGCCGTTCGGACTCGGCTAGCGGCTTTATCATTGAGCTTATAAACTTGAATCGGGCAGCACTTATTGATTTGTGAGAAGTTTGCCCCTGTTCCTTAATGGAATGTTCATGGGCAAATTTGCATTTGCAAATATTCAAATCTGAATCGGAAACTGCTTGGGCCAAATTTCAAAACGATCGGATGAAAATTACCATCTGTACTGTATACAGACGGACAGACAGACAGGCACACATAGCTAAATCGAATCAGTGATTCTGAGTCGATCGGTATTTCTATAAATGGGTGTTGCTCTCTTCCTTATGGATGTTACTGTGCCACAGTAGCGGTAGTGGTACTGCAAATCCGACTATTTATTTGTGCAGGTCAAACTAAGCGCATTTTTAAATGTTTTTGTAATCATGTGTGATTGAAAGTCAAATCTCTTTTTCTCGTTAAGAACAAGCATTCTTAGAGATGGGTTTCTACCGGGTAAATACCCAAAGCTTTATTCGGTAATAAATACTTTTTTTGGGTATTTATTTGCGTATTTATAATTTTGCAGATATCTTGGGTATAAAAACTTTTTCCAAAAAATATTTTATGATTTCGGATTCTTTGTACATAAACCTGACCTTCTGATCTCAAAAAATCCGATTTTGTTGTTGTTGTAGCAGTTTGTTGTGTTCTATTTTTCGTCTGCTTGATTCTGTCGAGTGTCAAGATCCAGAAACTCTGCGACTAAGATGGGGGTGCGTCTACAGGGAACTGCGTCTGAGTCGAGTGGTCACGCCCACTCCCTAGTTACAATCGAGACATACATCTTGCACGTCGCCCTCAATCCTTGCTTTGTAGGAGTTGAGGTGGCTGCATCTGCCGGAACGTAGTTGAATGTTGTCTGGACCTGCTTGATATGCCGCTTGATCTAGAGGTTCTCTGTTGTAGCGCTGAAATTTACGCTCTTACGATCATATAGATCTACCTTAAGGCTTCTGAGTGGTGGGTATCTATTCACAAGATGGTGATTTCGATAGTCTCTGCGATAACAGCCCAAAAGGTATTGCTTGGACAGCATGTAGCTATATCTTCGCACTGGTAGTATCTTTGTCTCCTGATGGAGGTGGCCAACATGAGAACTGAGGAGACAGCCCGTCGCAGTTCGGAGGGCGGCATTCTAACAGATCTGAGTATTGTTCCACTGCGTGTCACAAAGCTGACGAGACCACACTGGCGCTGCATAAATTACCACAGGCCGGCCAATTGCTTTGTACATGATCAACAAGGTTTCTTTATCTGCGCCCCAAGTGCTGCCAGCAAGTGACTTGAGGAGGAGGGTCCGCCTCCAACCGATATCAAAAAATTATATAGCCTATGTTTCCTTCCAGACCAATCTGTGAAAATTTCAAGGAAATCGGTTCAGCCGTTTTTGAGTCTATACGGAATAAACAAACAAACCGACAAGCAAGCAAACAAACATTTTAACTAGTTTTATAGTATTTTTCCCCAAAATTGTTTTTTCTATTGAAATTGTTTGTATTTATATCTATCTTTTTCTGTGTCAAGGATTGGCACTTAAACTACCTTAAACACCGTTTTGGGTGGGAAAGTAAAAATATAATACCACAAACAACCGCAACGAAATTCAAATATATTATTTTTTTTTTATTTAAGAGACCGATAGGTTGTCATAACAAAGAACAAGTAAAATCGTACTAAGTTCGGCCGCGTCGAATCTTATATACCCTCCACCATGGATCACATTTGTCGAATTCTTTTCCCGGCATCTCTTCTTAGGCAAAAAAAGGATATAAGAAAAGATTTGCTCTGCTATTAGAGCGATATGAAGATATGGTCCGGTTTGGACCACAATTAAATTATATGTTGGAAACCTGTGCAAAATATCAGCCAATTCGAATAAGAATTGCGCCCTTTGGGTGCTCAAGAAGTAAAATAGAGAGATCGATTTATATGGGAGCTGTCTCGGGCTATAGACCGAATCAGGTAATAATAAACACGTATGTTGATGACCATGAGAGGATCCGTCGTATAAAAGTTTCAGAAAAATCGGATAATAATTGCGACCTCTAGAGACTCAAGAAGTCAAGATCCCAGATCGGTTTATATGGAAGCTATGTCATGTTATGAATCGATTTGAACCTTATTTGACACAGTTGTTGAAAGTAAGAACAAAATACGTCATGCTAAATTTCAGCCAAATCGGATAGGAATTGCGCCCTCTAGAAGCTCAAGAAGTCAAGTCCCCAGATCTGTTTATATGACAGCTATATCAGGTTATGAACCGATTTGAACCATACTTGGCATAGTTGTTGGATATCACAGCTAAATACTTCGTGCAAAAATTCATTCATATCGGATAAGAATTTTGCCCTCTAGAGGCTCAAGAAGTCAAGACCCAAGATCGGTTTCTATGGCAGCTATATCAGGTTATGAACCGATTTGAACCACACTTGGCACAGTTGGTGGAAATGATACCAAAACACCACGTGCAAAATTTCAGTCAAATCGAACCAGAATTGCGCCCTCTGGAGACTTAAGAAGTCAAGACCCAAGATCGGTTTACATGGCAGCTATATCAAAACATGGACCGATATGGCCCATTTACAATCCCAACCGACCTACACTAATAAGAAGTATTTGTGCAAAATTTCAAGTGGCTAGCTTTACTCCTTCGAAAGTAAGCGTGCTGTCGACAGACAGACGGACGGACATGGCTACATCGACATAATAAGTCTCGACGATCAAGAATATATATACTTTATGGGGTCTCAAACGAATATTTCGAGTAGTTATAAACAGAATGACGAAATTAGTTTACCCCCATCCTATGATGGAGAGTATGAAAATACTGTATGATTAATTTTGACTACTCTGCCCTATCTCTGTTCAGGTTGGCTTCTACAAGTTAGCGCCATCTACTTGCCATCCAGGCTGGATCAACTAAATCCAATTGAAAACAGCCAGTAGATAGGGATAATTTAAATGTTAGTGCTACTCGCTTGGAGTGGATCATAATGTGGTGGTTGACTACGAATAGCCATCATTTAGTCTTTTTTTAATCAAATCAAATTGCCATACTAAACGATTTCCTGTGGTAAAGAACGAACCATGTAAAACTTTTGAACAAAAAAGTGTTGCCCAGCAACGTGATAGCAACTCCTGTTATCACGCTGAACGTTATAATTTCGGGGCTACGGCGGCCTACATTTATATGTGCTCCCACATATTAATTAAATCACATAGTGTCCTGTTAGGTCATTATAATTGATCAACTATTTTGGGGTGAGGTGGTCCGCTAGATATATCAGTAGAAAAAAATATCAGATTTGCAGTCCACGACCTTATACCTTTAATTTAACCCCATATTATTATGTTTGGTATATACAGCATATTGGGGTTGTGCTCCGCATCCCATCTGCCACTTGAGCAAAAACTTGAATGGCGCCCTCTACTCAAAAATATCTATCACTATATTCACCATTGTTAACCTATTGGATGGGATTTTAGGAGGTAAAGCACCACCTAGATTATTGTCTTATTGTCCCAACCAGTCCACTTTTAATTTTGGGTGGCGTTTTTGGGGTAACGGAAGAGGGTTCGCCCCCTGCCAACATCAACAACTTCCTAACCATACCATGTACTCCCGAATACCTTTCATTCGAGCCCCATATTGTCATTATCGTGCAATAAACCAATTTTTGGTCAGTTTTGGGGTCGGGGCGGCTCCTTAGTACTTGGATCCAACTTTTGATATCATATTTGTATTCTACTCCCGAATACCTTTCATTTGAGTCCCGTATTGTCCCGATCGGCCTACTTTTATGCTTGGGTGGTACTTTTGAGGTAAAGGGGAGGGTCCGCCCCCCCTTACGATATCAAAAAATTATAGATACTTCTTATTGTGGGTCATTTGCTGTCCAATATTGGGCATATTGGGCAGATTGATTTTAATTTGTATAGGATGATTTTTTAGCTTATATCTTTTTGGCAACACTGGTTTAAACAGCACACGCACATTGTGTGTTTTGTTTCACTGTCAAACATCTTCAGTTTGGACTATAATTTAACCATGAATCGTCTTTCAAACGAACAACGCTTGCAAATTATTGAATTTAATTATCAAATGCGTCAGCCCCTGAGGTCGCATTTATTTTCCGATTTGACTGAAATTTTGTACTATGGCGTCTTCTATGATAGTATCGAATTGAGTAGTGTTCGAATAGGTCCAAAATCGATATCTAGAGGGCGTTGTTCTGATTCGATTTTGCTGAAATTTGGAACTGTCACTGCATCCATGACCTCTAATAAACCTTCCAAATATGGTCTGAATCGCCCATAACCCGATGAAGCTCCCATATAATCAAAATTCCCTATTTTACTTCTTGAGCCTCTAGAAGGCGTAATTCTTATCCGATTTAATCGAAATTTTGCTCAATGCCCTCAAATATATGTGCCAAATATGGCCTGAAACGGTCTATAACCGGATATTGCTCCCAAATAAAAACCAATCTCCCCTTTGATAGAAATTGTGCACAATGGGATCTACTATTGTCTTATACTTATACCCTCCATCATAGGATGGGGGGTATACTAATTTCGTCATTCTGTTTGTAACTACTCGAAATATTCGTCTGAGAGCCCATAAAGTATATATATTCTTGATCGTCGTGTCATTTTATGTCGATCTAGCCATGTCTGTCCGTCCGTCTGTCTGTCGAAAGCACTCTAACTTCCGAAGGAGTAAAGCTAGCCGCTTGAGTGCGCAATTCTTATCCGATTTGAATGAATTTTTGCACAACGTTTTTAATTATGATATCCAACAACTGTGCCAAGTATGGGTTAAATCGGTCCATAACCTGATATAGCTGCCATATAAACCGATCTTGGGTCTTGACTTCTTGAGCCTCTAGAGTGCGCAATCCTTATCCGATTGGAATGAAATTTTGCACGACGTGCTTTGTTATGATATCCAATAAATGTGCCAAGTATGGTTCAAATCGGTTCATAACCTGATATAGCTGCCATATAAACCGATCTTGGGTCTTGACTTCTTGAGCCTCTAGAGGGCGCAATTCTTATCCGATTGGAATGAAATTTCGCACGACGTGTTTTGTTATGATATCCAACAACTGTGCTAAGTATGGTTCAAATCGGTCCATAACCTGATATAGCTGTCATATAAACTGATCTTGGGTCTTGACATCTTGAGGCTCTAGAGTGCACAATTGTTATCCGATTGGAATGAATTTTTGCACGAAGTATTTTGTTATGACATCCAACAACTGTACAAATCGGTTCATAACCTGATATAGCTGTCATATAAACAGATCTGGGACTTAACTTCTTGAGCTTCTAGAGGGCGCTATTCCTATCCGATTTGGCTGAAATTTTGCATGACTTATTTTATTCTTACTTCCATCTGTGTCAAATAAGGTTCAAATCGGTTAAAAACCTGATATAGCTGCCATATAAACCGATCTGGGATCTTGACTTCTTGAGCCTCTAGAGGTCGCAATTATTATCCGATTTGCCTGAAATTTTGTACGACGGATCCTCTCATGACCATCAACATACGTGTTTATTATGATCTGAAGCGGTCTATAGCCCGATGCAGCTCCCATATAAATCGATTTCTCTATTTTATTTCTTGAGGCCCCAAAGCGCGCAATTCTTATTCGAATTGGCTGACATTTTATACAGGTCTCCAACATATAATTTAATTGTGGTCCAAACCGGACCATATCTTGATATCGCTCTAATAGCAGAGAAAATCTTTTCTTATATCCTTTTTTGCCTAAAAAGAAATGCCGGAAGAAGAACTCGACAATTGCGACCCATATAAGATTCGGCCCGGCCGAACTTAGCCGGTTTTACTTGTTTAATTTATTTTTTAGTTATTATTTTTTTTAAATAATTTTTTAGCTATAGTCACTGTCTCTGTTTATCCATCGATAAATCGTTACTAAAATAATTTTTTGACTCATTAAAATGCTTAATGCAAAATATTATAAGTTGATTATGAGATCCCATATTAAGAAAACAAAAATTATTTCATAGGAAATTAATCATTGAATAATTGCAACTTTTTATGGAGTATACTGTCACATGGCAGTAAAAAGGTACTCCAAAAAATTGTGACTCATACCTTGATCCGAAAAAGTCAACATTTCTAGGCGATGCATGATGATGATAATGATGTTGGGCCCTGGCTCGCTCAGTTCCTTTATTTGCATTCACAAATTGAGTGCGCGGGAATTTTCAACTCCCCTCAGAATCATCCATACCATACCGACTCACAGTGGGCCAAATGGCAAAAAAATTGGAAATAAGTCTACAACTTTTTATCTGTTGATTTTAGCCATACAAAATGTTCTAGACATTTGTAGAGGAGGACATAGGCTTTCAGAAAAGTGCTGTTGTTGGTCCATATCTTTAATACAGGGTGAGCTACAGGGTGTCAAAGTTGACCACTTTTGACTTCTCCAAGCTTCTGGGGGCCATAACTTTTGATCTACTCAACCGATTTACATGATTTAGGACTCTAGAGAAAGAGCTTGACAAGATCTAAAAAACTTATGCATAAAGTACCATGCCATCGTGTACTGTTAAGGAGTTATGAATTGTTTAATTTTAAAATATGAAAATTTGGCCTTGGTTTTTTTCAGTGTTTTTTAAATAACTCCGTCAATTTTAAAGCTATAAACTTCATACTTCACACAAATTATGCCAGCATATGTGTGCATAAAATACAAAAGGAATCACGTGAATATCTTTGGCGGTTTAAAAATGGCATCGTTTTCAATATGAAAAATATTTTTTTTGTCAAAAAATTGCAAAATTTTTCAAAAAAGATACTCCCATTTCCTTTAAGTTTTCGCAAACTTTGGCCGTCAAAGCATTATCATTTCTTTCCATTTTCACAAAGTCGAGGTATTAAGAAAAGTTTTAAGTGCTAATTTGGCTAATTTCGATATCAAACAACACCGTTATCTTAAGACCAAAATGGCCAATTTTTTTACTAAACTTCAAAAGTTTCTCACTGGAAAAAAAGTTCCACGGGGATTTTTTCGCTTTTTTTGAACTTAAATGAAAGCTTAAAATGTTCCCAACATTTTAAGGTATGTCTCGCCATATCCTAGCCATAAATGAGATCGTAGCGATCAAAATACTGAAAAAAGTCAATTTTCAAGTAGTGCTATATTCATTGCTAAAAAACAAGTATTACGTCACATTTTATTGCAAAGATGTTAAATAAACTTTTATTTGGTAACACTTCTTCTACAAAACACAAAAAGAATCATGGAAATATCTCTATTCTATTCCATTTTATGGAACCGGCAATAAAAAAGTCAATTTTTCAAAAAAGTCGAATTTCCCAAATTTTGTTTTTGTTGTCCTAATTGCACATGACACACTATAGCCATATTTACGCAACATACCTTATCGTAAAGGAAATTTTCATACCTTTCCAACGATGTATAAAACATTTCTCAACTCGGATTCTATCTACTCTAAAATTCATTTACACTTCATTAAACTCTATATAAAAATGTCTATTTGTGAAATGGAACCTTATATGGGGCCTACACTAAAACATTGACAGATTTGCCCAGGGTTTACAATACAAATGTGTTAGAATAAAAAAAGGTCTCCTGCCAAAGTTTAAAAAAATTGGAATAAAAATATGTGTTTTAGAGCGAAAACACTTCGCATCGGCGTGCGTTTGTATAGTACCTACATCTATTTTTAATGTAAGCTGATGATTTTTGAATAAAAAGTAACCTAGAAATATACCTGCATATATATATATATTTGTGTTAAGATTTGATGCAGACAAATGTTACCTGTTTCGCTATGTCGAATTCCCAGGAAATCCACCGTATCAATGAATGTGAAAAAACCTACCCATAAAAAATTCATTGTCATTTTTTTTAACCAAATTCGAGTCCAGGTAAATAATTATAGAAGAGTAAGTAAAAAGAGGCACTTTGGACCCCTTTTTACGATTGCGTCTGATACCTGAAATGGGTCATTAATTGTGAATATATTGCATAAATATTTGAACAAAATCCAAATTTTCTTCATTATATTTTGTAGAGGCGTAAAGGACATTTATAAGTTATGGAAGTCATACTGAAGTATTCCACTCTTTCGAAAATTGTATGGGACATCAAAAATGATTCCAAATCATACACGGAGTCATTTAAGGAACTTGTTTACACTTTGGACCACATATATGGAATAAGGCTAAATAAAGACGCTTTAGACAAACTTGAAAAATTCTACAAATCATTTGAGAGAAGGTTGCCAGAATGTTCATTCGCAAAAATCAAGTTTTTCAAAATGTATGAGAAGTGGCTGAAATCGGATCTACTTATTGAAATTAAACCGCTGATTCCCGGCCGGCCTAGCAAAGCATACGACGAAGTTACGGAGAAAACCAAAAAGAAAAAACAAGAGGAACTATTGGCGGCACATCCGCCAAATTTAATAAAAGATACGTTCAAAACAGCATTGTTAAAAACACAACCAAAAAATGTTGGACGAATTGTCGATGTTTTACCATTAGCATCTCCGAAAAGGGTAAAGAGAATGGTAGAAAGTATTCCAACTCCAAAATCGACTACAGAATTCACGGAGGAAGATGCACTGGCCCTGATTTTGAACCTAGGCCTCTCAAGAAACAAATACTCAACAATGAGGAAGGCTCTTCGTGAAAAAGGATGGGGTTGTTTACCCTCAAAACATAAATTGTACAACACCAGGACGAAAATGGTGCCATCAAATATATACGTGGACGAATTAAAAGCAAGAGTGAAACTTGCTGATCTTGTTGAAAATACAGCTGTTAGAATTATTTCTAATTTTACTGAAGAACAGTTGAACACATGTAATAATTCCGAAGTGGTTTTGATCAGCAAATGGGGTTGTGATGGATCATCTGGATTTTCCGAATATAAGCAACAAACAGAAATAGATACCAACTTCGCATCAATTTTCATGGCATCATTAGTACCATTGAGAATGAGATTGTACAAGGACCAATCTTCATCATCGAAAGAAAATGCATTTCAAGATATATGGATAAATAGAACACCTGGGTCAAAATATTTATGTCGCCCAATTCGGTTTGAGTATACAAAGGAAGACCGGAACACAACACGATCTTTGGTGAACGAAATAAAGGAAGAAATTGCTGCATTACCCATGATTGTTATAAACCAATTGGGAAGAAATATAAAAGTTTCGTTTCAACTACAACTCACTATGATCGATGGAAAGGTGGCAAACGCATTAACTGGCGTTATGTCCAATTGGAGATGCAATATTTGTGGCAAGAAGAATGGGCAATTCGAGGACAAGTCTGATGAAAATTTAGTAAACGAAAATGCGCTCAATTTCGGTATTTCGCCCCTGCACTGTAGAATTCGATTCATGGAGTATTGTTTGCATTTATCGTATGACCTTAAATATCGGACTAGCCCTGGAAACCGCGATGTCTCTGCTAGAAACAACCAAGATCTTCACAAAATGAGGCAGGAAGAGAAGAATCGAATCCAGTTGGAGTTTAAACAAAAGGGACTTATAATAGATAAACCTCTTTACGGATACGGAAGCACAAATGATGGCAACTCGGCAAGGCGGTTTTTTGAGGACCCCGTATCGACATCTAAAATAACCGGTCTTGATGAACACTTGCTAAGACGATTCAAAGTGATTTTGGCTGTAATCAATAGCAAAAAGATGATAAATTCAACCAAATTTGAAGCTTATAGTAATGACACAAAAAACATTTTATCTGATTTATATTCGTGGAAAGCTTTAACACCGACAGTACATAAAGTCTTACATCATGGCAAGGAAATTGTGGAATACAACATACTTCCGTTAGGAGAACTTACAGAAGAAGCTCAGGAATCCCGTAATAGAGATGTTAAACAGTTCCGGCTTTTCAATACCCGAAAGAGCACCAAATTTAACCAAAATTATGATTTACTTCAATATTTATTGTTATCGTCTGATCCGGTACTATACAGCATCAGAACTAAATGGCTACCAAAAATATGTGACGATATAGATAAGGACGATCCCGATGCCATTCAAATTAAAGAGCTTTTAAATTTTGATACCTTAGATTATTTGGTAGAGAATAAAATCAAATAATACAAAACTAAAATGCTTTTTTATTTTGGGAGTAGCTAATATACATATAAACGCACGCCGATGCGAAGTGTTTTCGCTCTAAAACACATATTTTTATTCCAATTTTTTTAAACTTTGGCAGGAGACCTTTTTTTATTCTAACACATTTGTATTGTAAACCCTGGGCAAATCTATCAATGTTTTAGTGTAGGCCCCATATAAGGTTCCATTTCACAAATAGACATTTTTATATAGAGTTTAATGAAGTGTAAATGAATTTTAGAGTAGATAGAATCCGAGTTGAGAAATGTTTTATACATCGTTGGAAAGGTATGAAAATTTCCTTTACGATAAGGTATGTTGCGTAAATATGGCTATAGTGTGTCATGTGCAATTAGGACAACAAAAACAAAATTTGGGAAATTCGACTTTTTTGAAAAATTGACTTTTTTATTGCCGGTTCCATAAAATGGAATAGAATAGAGATATTTCCATGATTCTTTTTGTGTTTTGTAGAAGAAGTGTTACCAAATAAAAGTTTATTTAACATCTTTGCAATAAAATGTGACGTAATACTTGTTTTTTAGCAATGAATATAGCACTACTTGAAAATTGACTTTTTTCAGTATTTTGATCGCTACGATCTCATTTATGGCTAGGATATGGCGAGACATACCTTAAAATGTTGGGAACATTTTAAGCTTTCATTTAAGTTCAAAAAAAGCGAAAAAATCCCCGTGGAACTTTTTTTCCAGTGAGAAACTTTTGAAGTTTAGTAAAAAAATTGGCCATTTTGGTCTTAAGATAACGGTGTTGTTTGATATCGAAATTAGCCAAATTAGCACTTAAAACTTTTCTTAATACCTCGACTTTGTGAAAATGGAAAGAAATGATAATGCTTTGACGGCCAAAGTTTGCGAAAACTTAAAGGAAATGGGAGTATCTTTTTTGAAAAATTTTGCAATTTTTTGACAAAAAAAATATTTTTCATATTGAAAACGATGCCATTTTTAAACCGCCAAAGATATTCACGTGATTCCTTTTGTATTTTATGCACACATATGCTGGCATAATTTGTGTGAAGTATGAAGTTTATAGCTTTAAAATTGACGGAGTTATTTAAAAAACACTGAAAAAAACCAAGGCCAAATTTTCATATTTTAAAATTAAACAATTCATAACTCCTTAACAGTACACGATGGCATGGTACTTTATGCATAAGTTTTTTAGATCTTGTCAAGCTCTTTCTCTAGAGTCCTAAATCATGTAAATCGGTTGAGTAGATCAAAAGTTATGGCCCCCAGAAGCTTGGAGAAGTCAAAAGTGGTCAACTTTGACACCCTGTAGCTCACCCTGTATTAAAGATATGGACCAACAACAGCACTTTTCTGAAAGCCTATGTCCTCCTCTACAAATGTCTAGAACATTTTGTATGGCTAAAATCAACAGATAAAAAGTTGTAGACTTATTTCCAATTTTTTTGCCATTTGGCCCACTGTGCGACTGCATGATATGGGCTTCCTTCTTGCTACAGACAATGACAATTGATTGTACAAACAATGGATGGGATGGCTATTCGAACGAACGAACGAACGGACGGACAGACACTGTGTTGTTTGGTTGGCGGCAATGCCCCACCTGAACCCACCTCAACAAAGGAACGCATGGGCTTTTGGACTGTTCTTTTTATTGGTGGTTTTGTTTATTTTGTCTTCTTTTGGAAGGCTGCAGCACAAGTAAGCTTTAAATAAACAATTTTCAATCAATTGAAGGAAAGACGCATGGAGCCATTATCCTAAGGCAGTTGAGTCAATAAAGGTGAACGAGAAGAAAAGTGTCAATAATTCATAGATGTAATATGGACACAATATTTATTTTTGTTGTTGTTATTGTAGATTCAACTGTTGAATATTGGAAACTTCTTGTAATGTTCTAGAGAGTTGATAGGTTGCATTTTTTCTGAATCTGCAAATGGAGTATCTGAAATCGTTTCAACATCCTTTTAAACAACCGAGATATCGCTTAAGGAGTGGAAGTGTGGGATTGGCCTTCGTGAAACACCATTCCGTGCAGTATAGATCCATCCCGCCTGCGCCT